>NC_137053.1:1350000-1540000 GCF_032717465.1 Coenobita brevimanus | reverse complement strand
CTTCCGCAAAATTTGATCTTAATTGGATATATGCTGCTTATGCTGACCCTGCCATATGACCTTGCCCTTTGACCTATTGTTCTCAAAATCAGTAGGTCAACCCCGTAACTGGACCTCAACCCGTCCACCGAAATTGGTTAAAAGCGGAATAAAATTGAGTTATTTTGTTCACACACACACACACACACACACACACACACACACACACACACACACACACACACACACACACTGAGCAAAACACAACACCTGCCTCTCTTACTTTCGCGAGCGCGGCGGGCAATGATAATGTTTTCGCTGGACATTCAGTATAATATTGTGTGTTGATGGATGAATGATAATTACCCACCAGCTTTGTCAGATATTTGCCACTAACACAGGAATCATAACAGAGAAGAATTACTGGGCTTGATAATCTCGAGTTGAGGGTAAACGAATAACAAGGCCTCTAGTTAGAAGGTTATTGTGCCTTAGATAAGTAACGACAGACTGAAAATTATGATGATGACCGATTAATTCACTCGTTCAAGGTGATTTCGAGCGATTTGGAGAACCGGGGGAGGTTAGGTATTGTTTTCATTAACCCTTTTACTATAAATCATCCCCGAGCTCAGTGAAATCGTCTGGAGGTAGGAAATATAAATAAGATGGCCATTTTGCCACGACAGGTGTCTCCCGTGCTGGGAAAATTCGTCTGGAAGTATTAAGTGTGTGTGTGTGTGTGTGTGTGTGTGTGTGAGAGAGAGAGAGAGAGAGAGAGAGAGAGAGAGAGAGAGGACGTTCTTGTGCTGAAGGGGTTGAATTGGGGTTACGCTGCCTCTCATCTGACAATTTTATATGACCGTGAGAGAGAGACGCATGGGAGCCCAAGTCTGTTTACAATTTACAGAGAACAAATAACAGAATAGTGATAATTTCGCGTGGGTGAAAAATAACTGATAATCTCACTCGGGAATTTTGCGTTTTTGACGATGAGGGAATGATAACAGGGGTGCCACTGCGTTTGATAATTCGGTGGTGATGGTGTGAGTGATGGTGATACTCGTAGTTTTAGGCCTGGTAATTCGGTGTGGTGATGGTGATGATTCGGTGTGGTGATGGTGATAATTTTAGGCTTCATAATTCGGTGGTGATAGTGGTGATGGTGATAATTCTAGGCTTGTGTTCATTTCCGCAGCAACAGCCTGATAATCTGTGCCGTGGGTGTAATATGTGAAGGATGATTTTGTGATGATGGTGGGCGAGTTGTGTGGATTTCGTTTGATAATTTTGTGTTGATTAAATCCCTAAGGCTCCTGTGACTCTCTCTCTCTCTCTTAGCTGGATAAAATCGTCTAGAGTTTGCCGGAAGAGAATGCTTGAGTTGTCCTGAGCATGAAAGGGTTAATGGTGAAAAAAATAGCACTCTCAGCCTCCTATGGCTCACTCGTAGCTAAAAAAAAAAAAAAATAGTCTGCTGTTTGCTGGAGTAGAATAGTAGAGATTTTCGGATGACACGGGGAAAAAAAGAGGGAGAAACGAAAGAAGAAAAGAGGGAGAAACAAGAGAAAAAGAGGGAGAAACAAGAGTAAAAGAGGGAGAAACAAGAGAAAAAGAGGGAGAAACAAGAGAAAAAGAGGGAGAAACAAGAGAAAAAGAGGGAGAAACAAGAGAAAAAGAGGGAGAAACGAGAGAAAAAGAGGGAGAAACAAGAGAAAAAGAGGGAGAAACGAAAGAAGAAAAGAGGGAGAAACAAGAGAAAAAGAGGGAGAAACGAGAGAAAAAGAGGGAGAAACGAGAGAAAAAGAGGGAGAAACGAAAGAAGAAAAGAGGGAGAAACAAGAGAAAAAGAGGGAGAAACGAGAAAAAGAGAAATTAAAGAAAAAAGAGGGAGGAGCGAAAACAAAAAGAGGGAGAAACGAAAGAAAAATTAAGAGAAACGAAAGAAAAGGAGAAAAAAAGGGAAATCGAAGGAAAAAAACGAGAAACGAAAAAAAGAAAAAGAAAAAAGAGGGGGAAACGAAAGAAAAAAGAGGAGAAACAAAAGAAAAAATTAGGGAGAAACGAAAAATAGAAAAAAAGAGGGAGAAACGGAAGAAATGAAGGGGAAACGAAAAAATGGGAGAAACGACAAGAAAAAAGGGAGAAACGAAACCAGTGTATTTTCTTCTTCCTTCCCGGTAGATATTAAAAAAGGGAGGGGGGGAGGTTAGAAATTTGAGTCAGTCTATTTTCTCTTCAGTTCATCAGTAAAGTAAGAATTAAGTTGAAAATAAAGGAATTTGACAAATGCAGGAAGAGAGAGACTTAACACTTGAATTTATTTCCTGTCTGAGTTGTTAATCAGGAAACTATAAGAAAAAAGACAAAAAAAAAAAAAACATCATTAGGCCCGTGTATTTTTCCGTCTTTCTGTGGTGCACGGTCCAGGAAATTTAAGGAACACGGAAATGACAAATGGAGCCAATGCATTCCTCTTTGTGTGTGTGTGTGTGTGTGTGTGTGTGTGTGTGTGTGTGTGTGTGTGTGTGTGTGTGAAGTAGGAAAATGAAGTTACTAATACGGAAAAATGACAAAAACAGAAAGAGCATATTAAGAAACCAATGCATTTCACATTTCCTTTTAGAATGAATAAAAATAAAAACTGGCAAGAAAAAAGATAGGCAACAAATCTGATGTTTCTCTCTTTCCTTTCCTCACGAGCAGAAATATAAGTGACGAGAATGATGCAGAAAAGTGAGTGACAAAAAGACGAGAAACGGAGCTAATAGATTCACTTCTGTTTCTCGATTAGATCTTGCAAGAAAAAGAAAAAGAGGAGAGGAAACCAAGACTCATTACCCTCTCCTCATCACACTACATCCACCAATTAGGAGGACAAAAGAATGAGGAATGATTGACACGGCTGGCGATGCAGAAAGAAATTATAGAGATGTAGAAAAGGATTATGATACCTGTACATTCTTCTTTACTTTCCATGTGTATAGAAAAATGAGAGAAAAATGAAGAGGAAAGCAAAACCAATTAATTTTCCCTGTCACTCTCGAACAGAATATCAGAGAAGAAGGATAATGGCAGGAAAGTAGATGAAGATGGAGACAGTGAATTCTCGATCCTTCATGTGTGGATATAATAGAAAAATCACAGAAAAGAAAAGGAAAGAGAAAACAGGTCATAATGCATTTGTCTTCTGACGTAAAAATTAATAAGATGAAATTAACGATACAGAAAAATGAGGAGGAAAGAAAGCCAATGTATTTCTTGGTCTTCCTACAGTGGCTGGAAAAGAATAATGTCAGGAAGAAGCATGGAGATAAACACGAGTGATGGATTTATTTCTCCTTTCCTAGTAGCAGAAATGAGAATGAAGAAAATAATGATAAAATAAAGAAAATAGGCGGGGACAGAAAAAGCCAGTGTATATGCTTTTCCTCCCAGGGTGGAATTGGCTAAAATGACGTTCAAAACAGAGAAGAGCGACCGAAAAACAGGAAGGGGAAAACAGACTGCGATGCATTTCTCTTCCCCCACGAGCAGAAACAGTAGTGGTGGCGGTGGTGGTGGTGGTGGTAGTGGTCTTGTGCCTAATAGTCTTGTTTGGCAGCCATTATTAGGTCTGGCTGCAATAAAAGACGAGAGGGGAGATGAAGAACTGCTCACATCCCGCCATCGTGCCTTCCATTTCGGGGGCTTCGTTTGCCGTGCTTGCTTGCTCGCCTCCGCTTGTTGTTGTTGTGTGTGTGTGTGTGTGTGTGTGTGTGTTTTAACCGAGTATGTTTTGAAGTGGGACCCTTTCAATTTTACTTTGAAACTTTACACTATAGTCTGTTTTTATTCACTTGCAGGAATTGAACCACTCCTATTGCATAAATAAATCTAAGTTGCATGATATTGGACGAACCTTTATTATATCGTAGGGATGAGCCCACTCCATACCACTCCCAGCTCTTCGCTTCTACTCCCCACTCCATTCCCCACTCCCCACTCAGTATCTCCCCACTCCCCACTTCCCATTTTTCGCTCCCCATTCCTGCTTCTCGTCTCCCATTTCCTAGTCCCATTTATTTAATTACAACCTTCCTACTCCCCATTCTCCACTCCTCACTCCCCGTTTCCCACTCCCCACTCGTAACATGATTTGGGCAGCTGGGGGAAGGGGGAGAGAGGGGGTGGGGAAGAGGGGAAGTAGGGAGGAGGGGGAGATGAGGGAGAAGGGATGGGGAGAAGAATCGACTACATGAAAGGTCATTAAGGAGTTAGGTAAATCCCCTCTGAGCCGAGCAGGAACGAGTGTCTCCCCTCTCCCCTTCTCTCCTTTCCCCTCCCTCAGAATTTTATCTTCTATCTTCTTCTCCCCTTGCCTCTCCTCCTCTCCTCTCCTCTCGTTTCGTCACTCTTCCTCTCCTCTCCTCTCGTCCCTCCCCTACACACCACTCCCTCATTATCTTTTCCTTCACCAGCTCCTTCCTCTTCCCTTTCTCCTCCTTCACCGCCCCCCGTCTCCTCCTCCTCTGTCCCATGAAAAAATATGAATAGTGTATAGCAGAGAATAACAACGGAAATTAGATGAAAGGGTCAGTGTAACTTCTGTCACAATTATTTGATGTAACTTACTTTTTCTAAGCAAATAAAGATAGCCCCTTTCAGCTCAGTCCATTGGTACTTGTAGTCAGATTAGGGGATGGATTTGACTAGCAACCAAGGAGTCTCATTCCTGTAACTAGAGCTCACCGAGATCATCCAGTCATGACTTAATATTCCAGTTGCTGGAGTGGCCCAGTTCCCTCAGATGAAAACAAGGTGATTATAGTTAGGCCCTATGTGAAGTGCTGCAACCAGTAACCTCAATATTGTAAGGAAACAAATATGCTAAAAAGAACAGTCAAGAGGCACAAAAATGCTCCTGTTATCGCGTCATGTAATTTACCAAGAACGAAAGAAAAAACAAATGAAAGACCGACATAATGGAGGCCAGATAATATGTAGTTAAATTTCTAAATAAGATCGGCGACATGAGTTATGATGCAAGAACTATAGCGATACTGCCACTCGAAATAATGAGATGAGTCTTAGCGTTCAGTGATGCTGTGTATATAATATGCAAAAATTTAACCTCTTTGGAGTGGAGCACAGGAATACGCTGCCAGGAAGTCAGTCTTGATGAATTCTTAGATAAAATTAAAGATCATTGGTTAAATATCTAGACAGTTAAAGGATTTATATATATTTTTTTCTTTTTGACATGTACCCAGCCACTCAGGGTATATAAACAGCATCACTATATTATGAAATTCTTAAAAAAAAAAAAAGAGGTAAAACAGGTCATAGTTCGACCTCTTCTGACCCCTTCCCCTTTATAAAAAAAAAAAAAAAAAAAAATCTTTCCAATCATGTATTTCTTTCTGTTTCCTGCCGGTGGTATCCCGGAGGTAGCGGTGGACGTGGGAGAGCCTTTCCTGTTTTTCCCTTTTTTTTTTTTTTTTTTTTCGCAATAGTAGATTATGCCAGCGGTGAAATTGATGTTGCCCTAACACATAAGTTTATCATGGGTCGGCACATCTCTTGGTTTGCTATCCTTGTCTTTAACTAACACATTATAGTAGATTCCTTGGTTATAGAAAAAGACCTTGATAAGACCAATAAGTTTTTCATTGTCTGCCTTGCTTTGTACTCCTAACAGCCTTTGTACTCCTAATAGTCTTTGTACTCCTAATGGCCTTTGTACTCCTAATGGCCTTTGTACTCCTAATAGTCTTTGTACTCCTAATGGCCTTTGTACTCCTAATGGCCTTTGTACTCCTAATAACCTTTTTGTACTCCCAATGGCCTTTTTGTACTCCTAATGGCCTTTGTACTCCTAATGGCCTTTGTACTCTTAATGGCCTTTGTACTCCTAATAGCCTTTGTACTCACATGTGCTCCCTATGTACTCCCTATTACCGCCATCTGCACTCCTGTCTATCCCTACTCTCTCCCCCTTTTCTTCCACCCCCTTCTCCCTTAATCCCCCTTCCCCTCCCCACCGGCCCCCTCCTCCCAGTCTCTTACCCTTGGCTTCTTCCCCTCCCCTCCCCTCCCCTCCCCTCCGCTCCCCTCCCCTCCCCTCCCCTCCCCTCCCCTCCCCTCCCCTCCCCTCCCCTCCCCCTGCCTCGCCTTGTTAGACCTAATTGTCCTGCAAAACTACTGCGACGGGGAGATTTGGCGGCTCGCTTCAGGGGAGGGAGGGAGGGAGGGAGAGAAAAGGGAAGAGGAAGAGGAGGAGGAAGGGAGAGAAGAAGGAAGAGGAAGAGGAGGAGGAAGGGAGAGAAGAAGGAAGAGGAAGAGGAGGAGGAAGGGAGAGAATAGGGAAGAGAAAGAGGAGGAGGAAGGGAGAGAAGAGGGAAGAGGGAGAGGAGGAGGAAGGGAGAGAAGAGGGAGGAGGAAGAGGAGGAGGAAGGGAGAGAAGAGGGAAGAGAAAGAGGAGGAGGAAGGGAGAGAAAGAGGAGGAGGAAGGGAGAGAAGAGGGAAGAGGGAGAGGAGGAGGAAGGGAGAGAAGAGGGAAGAGGAAGAGGAGGAGGAAGGGAGAGAAAGAGGAAGAGGAGGAGGGAGTGAGGGAGGGAAAGAGGAAGAGGAGAAGGGAGAGAGAAGGAAGAAGAGACAAGAAGGAAAGACGAGAGGAGAGAATAAATGAGAAAGAGAAGAAAGGAGAGAGACAGGAGGAGGAAGAGAGGGGATTAGGGAGAGAAAGTTGGAGGAATGAGAGAGAGAGAGAAGAATAGGCAGGAGAGCGGAATAAGGGGGAAGGGAGGAAAGGGAAAAAAAAGAGGAGGGAGGAGGGAAGGAACGAGATGGAACGATGGAGAGACGGGAGACGGAGGGAAGGAAGGAAGGAGAGAAAGGAGAGAAGAAAGGAGGGGTAGAAGAAAGGAAAGAGAAAATGTATGTGTGAGAGAGAGAGAGAGAGAGAGAGAGAGAGAGAGAGAGAGAGAGTTACAATAAAAAATACTGAAAAAAAAGTTTCTTAGGAGGCCAGACATTTGGAAAAAACGAAAAGAAAAACACTACAAAACAGCAAAAATAACCCCCAAACAACAACAACAGTAATAATAATAATAATAATAATGATAATAACAATAATAATAATAAAACCCCCCAAATATCCAGCAAACTAATTAAAAAACACAAAGAAAACTCAGGAAGGAAGCTTGAATTAGTGAAGTGTGTAGTGGTGCCTGAATCCGACCTTCCTTCAGCGTGACCATTATGAGATCAGCCTATGCACTGGCCAGGTATACATCTACAGGTTAAGCTTAATGACAACAGAGCAGGTGGGGTTAATAAGATGAGGGGATTTAGTCATTAACCTGTGGGGGTAGGGGGATTATTAGGGGAATGGGGGTGGGGAAAAGTGTGGGGAGGAAAGAGGAGAATGCTGGGGAAGGAGAGGAGAGAGGGGAGAAAGCTAGAGAGGGAGAGTAGGGAGGGAGAGAGAATGGGGAGATGAGTGGAGAGGGGTAGAGGAAAGAGTTGGGGGATGTGGAGAAGATTGGAGAAAGCTGGAGAGGGAGAGGAGTGAGGAGATGGAGAGATAAATGGGGAGATGAGAGATGTTGAGGGATGGAGGAGTTGGAAGGAAAGTAGAGAAAACTGAAAAAGAATGGATAGGGAGAAGAGGGATGAGGAGAGGTAGGGGTTGGTGGATTTTGGGGGTGAGGTGGTGAGCGTGGAGGGGGTGAGGGAGGAGGGAGGAATGAGAGGAACAGAGAAGAATGAATGTGCGGAAGAGAGATGGGAGAGGGAGATAAATGAGGGTGTGGACGAAGAAGGGAAGAGTGAGTTGATGGAGAAAGTGGATAAAATGATATGGAGACGAGGGATGGAGGGGGAGAAGGGGATGATGGATGGAAGAGGACTGGGTGGAAGTGAGAAGAGGGAAGAGTGGAGGGAGTGGGGAGGATAGATGGATGGGCTGGGGAGTAGGAAGTGGAGAGGTGGTAGGTGGAAGTGAGCAGAGGAAAGAGTGGGGGAGTAGGGGGGATGGATGGAGTTGGGGTGGAGGGGAGTGGATGGGGATTAGGTCGTTCATAGGGGTATTACCTTTGAGGGGGGTTGATGACAGGTCAGGGGGAGAGGGGTGGGGGTCGGGGGGGGCGGGGGATAATAGACAGGTGATGTACGGTTAATTAGCAGAGCACCGTCTTCACCTGCGGAAAAAGCAAAAATGGTGGAGCGATATTTTTTCACGTAATCGGAACATATTTTGTGTCTTAACTTTCTTCTTTCCATAAATATTAGATTTTTCGTGGATACGTTTAGCCTCATAGCCTCCCAAAAGGCGATTGTGTATTTATAGAACGTGCGGAATTAATTAGTAGCATCAGCGCTAAGGAAAGTTAATAATTATAATCTGTCTGCGTATTAACTGCCCAGCGCCTTTTCCTGTGAGAGATGGGTTAGGCAAAAGGATCTCTAAGGTGTTTCTGTCTCTAAATGCTCCTTCCACCTTTCTTCCTGGAGTTTTTTCTTTTCGTTTCATCCACCATGTTACCATCATCCTTAGGAACTCTCTCCTTTTACTAAAGTTAAAAGAAAAATCCCCTGACCTCTTAAAACAATGACGTCTCTTGAATTCTCTTTTTCTATACTTCCCGCCAAAAGACATTATTAAAATCAAGAGAAGAACTTGTTTTAAAATCAAGAGAAGAACTTGTTTTTGAGCGGGTTAACAGAATTCCTAAGCGCTTGAGAACCCCCACACTTTTCCAGTTCCAGGTTGCAATAATCAGATCAGAAATAATAATATATCGTTAATAATATGGTCTCGCATCATGCCCGCACGGTGATTTACTTACAGACAGCGACAGAGATGCACAGACACGGATACGCGGATAAGCACTGACTACTACTACTACTACTACTACTACTTACAATAATAATAATAATAATAATAATAATAATAATAATAAAACAATAGACAAATAAAGGAACACAAATATAAAACCGACCGACAAATAAATAAACAATTAAATAACTAAATAAAAAATGAGGTATATTTTTCTGTATTATGTTTTTTGTAGAGAACAGAGTAGTGTGGATTGTGGTGGGAGGGGAGTATAAGCAGCCTCTGTCACTGGCTCCATAAACTGTGTGGTGGGGGAGGTGAGGGGTGATGGGGAGGGATGGGGGAGTCTGGGAGAATGTGGAGGGGTAGGAGAGTGGGGGAGAATGTGAAGGGTAAGGGGGAGAATGTGGGGTGTAGGGAAGTCGGGGAGAATGTGGAGAGGTAGGGGAGTTGGGGAGACTGTGGAGGGATGGGGGACTGGGGAGAATATGAAGGGGTAGGGGAGTGGGAAAGAATGTGTAAGGGTGGGAGAATGGGGGAGAAAGTGGAAGGGCAGGGATGTGGAAGAGGTGGTGAGGAGCTGGGGTAGAATGCGGAGGGTGTTGGGAAATTGGTCTGAATGCTGAGAGTGGGGGAAGTGGAGCAGAATGGGGAGTGGCAGCTGGGTGAGAGTAGGGAGGGGAGGAAATGGGAAATGGGGAAGAGATCAGGACATACAATTAGAATGAAAAAACAGAGGCATGCGAATGAAAAGAGTGAAAAATTAGGAGAGGAACATAGGGAGAGGGTGAAAAATGAGCGAATGGGGGAAGGAGAAAGGAGAGGAGAGCCTACGAAGGATAATGGGGTAGAAATAATGGGGTAGGGAAGGATTTGGAGACTCGTTTGGCAGTGGGAAAGACTTGGGGACAATGGGGAAGGAAAGAGATAAAAGAGAGAAGGGCAAATGAGTAGAATGGATATGAAAAGAAGAGGGGAGAAAAAATGGAAAGAAGTGGGTACTATGAAAATGTAAGGAGAAAAGGGAGATGTTGAGAGAAAAGTGAGGGAAGGTTGTGGGAAACGAAAGGGGAGGGATGGGTAAGGGGAGAAGAAGGAGGGAAAAGAGAAGAAAAGGAAAAGGAGCAGAGGAAGGACATGGAGGGGTTAAAATGTGTAGATATAGGGAGGAAACAGGGTGTAGGGAAAGATATGAGTAGAGTGACGGGAGAGGAAAAAATATTGGGACAAAAAGGGTGAACAGAAATGCGCAGGAATTGTCATGAAAAAGAAGGAAAAGAAAAGGAATATACGGAGGAGGAGCTGGGGAAGGAGAGGATGGGAGGGGAATGGGGAGGATATGTAGACAGAAAGTATGGAGAAGACGTGAGTAAAGGAATGAGGAAAACATTGAGAGGAAAATGGCCATGAATTAAATTATAAAGCAAAAGACAGAAAAGGAAAATTCGAAGGACTAGAGAGATATAGAGAACATGAAGAAAATTAAGAAGAAAAATAAGCAGAAAAGTGAGGAGAGGATATTAGAACAGGGAAGAGAAGGGGGAAGAAAGATGCTGTGGCGAGAACATAGAGAAGGGAGATGGGCAGAAACATGAAAAGGAATGCAATTTTTCCCTTCTTTCACAATTTCTGTGTACAGGACGACAGATGATTAGCTACTGTAATGCATAATCTTCAGTTCGGTATGTTCTGTACTGTAGTAAGGGGAAGCATTAACTAGCAACCATAAATATGAATACAATTTTTATTTTTATGATCCGCGTCTTTCTCGAACATTTTTCAGAGCCAGTCACTGTTCAGCACGTTCGAGCATCATTAGTTGAGAATTAAGGTCAGACCCAACATCGTATCAGTATATGCAATGGCAAGGCAAAATATTATTATGTCTCATCTATTACATAATACTTTAATTATTATACTCCTTTCACCTTAACTTGGCCCAGATTTTCGTTCTTGCGCAGCTTATTATTTTCATTTATGTCAGTGGCAGAAAAAGGCAGTGGTTCAGCTCTATCTCCTTCCATAGAGCTTCTTCGTGACTGGCATAATACTTAAGCATTACTCCATTGTTGCTGTCTCTCCAAAACGTACCTCAAATCCCATTACTACCCAGCAGGATCGAACTCCCTTATTTCAGAGACATCTGGTGGGACGCAAAAGATAGTAAGGAAAACACTCATTACTTGTCATTACATTATCGCCTGATTTGTTTTATGATTTAAGATTACTGTCTCTCCCGAATACTCCTCAAATCCCATCTCTCTTCAGTAGGATCGAACACCCTTAGTTGGGAGAGATCAGGCGGACGCAATATGACACCAGAATCGCTGATATTACGCCTCTCTCAATAATCCCAGGCAGATCAGATTCTCCCTAAAAGGACGCCTCCACAAATGCAGATTCCCGCGCGGATTTGAGTTCCATTTTGAGATATTGGTCGCCAGAGGTCCGCCAGAATGCCCGATCCCTCAGCCATATTGCGCTTTGCTATGTATATGAACACCTGCATATTCATGATGGGCCTCGTAGGTTTTGGTGTCATGTTTCGGTTCTCTCTCTCTCTCTCTCGGCTGTAAGGGGACTGGGTTTTGGGAGAAATGTTGTGTTTCCGGTGGCTCTAAAACACACACACACACACACACACACACACACACACACACACACACA
Source organism: Coenobita brevimanus (assembly GCF_032717465.1). NCBI lineage: Eukaryota > Metazoa > Arthropoda > Malacostraca > Decapoda > Coenobitidae > Coenobita > Coenobita brevimanus. The sequence goes on along the minus strand of NC_137053.1, from coordinate 1,528,533 downwards.
CACACACACACACACACACACACACACACACACACACACACACACACACACACACACACACACCACACACACAGAGCGGCGCCCACAAAGCAAAATCTGTTTGACATAGTTATTGAAAATCACGCCCTAATGGTAGCCTGTAAGTTTGAGAAAAGTCCCGTCAATGAATAGGGGGAAGCCTCTATAATTTTCTCGCTGACACGCCTGACCACGGAGATTACAAGATGCCCCCACGCCCCCTTCTGCGCCCCCCACGCCTCCCTGGGACCTCACACCTCCGGCAGAAGCAAGGGGGGTCGTTTTGGTTGGCTTATGCGGAGCTGATGGCAATGCTAAGATCCCATTTTTTATGCCGCGCCGAGACCTCCAGTGTGTAATTTTAGTTTTTAATCGCCAAATTACTAGATCCACCGCCCTTCCTCTCCCCCTCATCCACCGGCCCCCTCCCTATCCCTCCCCTCCCCTCATCCGTTACCCCCACCCTCCTGTCCCTCATCCGTTCACCTCTCTCATCCACTCCTTTCTATCATCCACTACCCTTTTCCATTATCCTCATCCTCTACCCACTTCTCCTGCCCTTCCTTATCCACTGCCTCTCCCCTTATCCACCAGTCCCTCCCTTCATCCAGTCCCTCCTTCCCTCTCTTCATCCACTCCTCCTACCATCCCCTCATCCACCATTCCCTCCCCTCTCCCCCTTCCCCCCATCGCCCCGTCTGTAATTAGCGTCACCTTTGTTTATGCGTCTTCCCGTAATCGGCCAAGGTATCGGCGCTCGAGTAAACAGAGAGGGAGGGGGGTTGGGGCAGGAAGAGGGGGGTTAGGGATGGGGGAAAGGGGGTTAGGGGTGGGGAAAGGGGGTAAGGGGTGGGGGAAAGGGGATAGAGGGTGGGGGGAAAAGGGGGTAAGGGGTGGGGGATGATGGGAGGTGTGGTTATGATGGTAGAGTCAGGTCTTTTTAGCCAGCCACCAGTCGGTTATAACGGGCTGCAGGGTCTGACTGGCTTGCTGATTGAGGTGATGCTGGTCTAACTTACAGACTGACTCACGAACTGCCTGACTTATATTCGTGTTAAAAGACTGAGTCACTGAAGAAACAGCTGTCTTATATTTAGTGACTTATTTTTTATATATAATAATAAAACAGAGGAACAAAGGGTTATCAAACAGCAAATATTTTCTCGCCCAAAAGTAACTAGTAATAAAGGGAAATTATCTTTTGAGGACAAATCTTAATAAGTCCCAACATTTCACTCTGGCTAGTATTATGAGGTCCTTTGTAAAGCTTTGTAGAAGGTGATGTTGTAGAAGGATAGTCAAATTTCAGAATCCCTAACGTTATTAACACTAGATACATGACTGCCCAGCACGCTAATTAACAAAAGGAAATGTTAGAAAGCAGGTAGACTGTTCTTGGCACAGAGTAAAAAGGTGTCCACAGCTAAACTCTCAGCTAACTGGAAAGATTGAATTAATGTAAGATATTTCATGTACCCAAAGTTTGTGTTTGAATTACTGTATAGGAAATCATCAGTGTCTTAATGTTTCTAGCCTCTCTCAAAGTCTCTAATTTCGGCCAGCCCCATCTAAGACTGTGTTTATCTCACCTCTGTCCTCGGATTCTCACCCCTTTCCTCTTCCTGTGTCCTGCCCTTTTCATCTCTGACACTCGTAACATCTTTCTTCTTTCCTCATCCTGTTTCCTCCCAATTGCTTCTCTTCTCCCTCTCCCCCTTCCCTACCTCTTCTCATCCCTCACCCCTCTCTCACTCCTTTCCTCCTTCCTAATCCTTTACCTTCGTCTTTCTTCACTCCACTCATCCCCCTCTCCACCCTCCCACCCTTTTCAACACACTTTCTTAACACCCCTTTCCTCCCATCTCCGTCTCTTTCGTCCCTCATATTTCTCTTCCTCCTTCTCTCTTACCCCTTTCCTTCCCACTTTTCTCTCCTTCCCTCCCCTTTCACCGCCCGTCTCCCCCTCCCCAATATCTAATTATTCTTGATAAACTTTGCTTGAAACAGCCATCAAAGTCCTGCAGGTGAGTCCTAATGTTACTTGATTTGAGGCATCCATCTTTTTATTGGGTCTCTCTCTCTCTCTCTCTCTCTCTCTCTCTCAAGTTTAATGCCCTACGATTTCCATTAGTCGGTTTGATACGCGATATTAGTTCTAATGTCACCCTAATTGCTCGTCTTTTGAGGCCAGGGATGGGGAGAAAAGGGGGGAGAGAGTGTAGGGAGGGGAGGAAAGGAAGGGAGAGAAAGGGGAGAGATGGGGAGAAGAGGGAGAAGGTATGAATGGGAGGGAAAAGAGGGAGTGAAGGGAAGGAGATAGAGGAAGAGAGGTAATCAGTGGAGAGAAAAGAAACAAGTGGGGAGAAAGAATGGGAGAGTACAGAGAGGGGAGGAAGAAAATAGGGGAGGAGAAACACTGGGGAGAGGTGAGGGAAAGAGGGAAGACGAGGGAAAATGGAAGTGAAAAGAGAGAGAGGGAGGGAGGGAGGGAGGGAAAGAGAATGACTGGGAGAAAAGAGAGGAAGAGGAGGGACTGAAGGGGAGGAGAAGGAGAACGGAGGAGGAGGAGAAAGGAAGGAAAATGGGAGTAATGGAGAGAAGAGGGAAAGTTTGGAAAATCTGGAAGAAAGTAGAAGAAAGAAGTAAATGCGAAGGAAGGGGGGAGGAACGGGGAAGATGGGAGAGAGGAGAGGAAAAAGGGGAGAGAGAGAAGAAGGAGCGTAGGTGATGGGAGGAGAGGAAGCGCAGGGGAGAAAGGAAACAGAGAGAGAGAGAGAGGGGGGGGGAGGGGGAGAAAAAATAGGGGGAGGGAAAAAGTAGAATTTAATAATCATAGAACCAAGATGTGACTTAATGTTTCCTCCCTTATCCCCTCCCTCCCTCCCTCTCTCCCCTCCCCTCTCCCTCCCTCCCTTCTCTTCCCCTCATCCCTCTGTCCCCCTTTCCCTCTTTCTCCTCCTTCCTCCGCCTCCCTCCTTTTATCTTGCACCCTCCTCTTTCCTCACCTCCTTTCCTTCTTCCTCACCTCCTCCCTTTCTTCCCCCTCTCTACTCCCTCCCTTCTCCACCCTCACTTTTCCCTCATCCTATCCCTTTCCTCCTCCACCTTCCCTCTCTTTTCTGTCATTCCTCCCTCTGCCCTAACTACACCTTCCTTCTCCAGCCACATTCCTTCATCTTCCTTCGCCTTCTCTCCCTGGACCTTCCTGTTCTTTCCTTCCTCCTCCCTACGTCCATCCTTTCTTTTTCCATCTGAATATCCTTTCTTCTTTCCTTCATTCTTCCATTCCCTTCTTCCTTCACTTTCTTCTCCTTCCTTCTTCCTTCTTTTCTTGCCTCCTCTTCCTTCTCTTCTCATTCTTCCTACCTTCTCTCCTTGCATCCATCTGCTCCTTTCCTCTCTTGTCCAACACTCTTCTTTTCTCTTCTGTCCTCTCTCCTTTTCTCTCTTCCCTCTGCTTGTCATCTCGTCGTCTGTTTTTCCGTTCCGAAATTTACCACACTATACTCCCATTTCTTTCCTTCCTTCTCCATTTGTCTCTCCTCCTTGTCCTCCTCTTCCTTCTCCTTTTCCTCCTCTTCCTTCTCCTCCTCCTCCTCCTCCTTCTCCTCGTCCTGCGAGCTTTCCCTCATTTTTTTTTTTTTTTTTTTTTGAAATGGTAAAAGCGCCATTTTTTCGATTTACTCTGCATTGTCCATAACAATTGAAGTTCCTGGTACATCATCATCTACTATAGTTTTTCTTCATTGCTTCCAGATCATTTTATTCACCTTAGATTATATTTTCCATAAGGAGGGGTTAATTAGAGTCTCCATTAACAGTGTAATTACGTATGACACCTTTTGTATCTTATCCATGCTATTTCCAAATTTTTTATTCAACAGTTGACATTTCCTCTGGGACCGTAGAGGTTAAAGGTCAGTTAGAAATATTAAATGTCCTCTATATCTTCCTAAATATTTTTCGACAGAGGGTTCTTGCATGGAATCAGATATGCGAAGGGAAGTACTTAAGAACGGAAGCGGAATCAGGAGCTGGTTTGATTCAGTTCACGAGTCTCAGGATCATTAGGGAAATATGCTGAGAGGGGAATTAATTAGTCACAGTAGCTTATAGCCTGGCAGTGCTCCTTCCCCCCTCCATCAATCCCCTCCTTCCATCCCTGCATCCTTACCTCACTCTCCTTTCCTTTCCATCCTTTTCTCCCTAACCCTCTCTTTTTCTGTTCTTCTGTCGCTTTCCACCACTGCTTCCCCATCCCCTTCCTCCTCGTTCCCCTACCCTTCTCTCCCGTTTCCCCTACCCCCTTTTTTTCTACTCCCCCATCCCTCTCCTCTCCTGTTCCCCCCCCTCATCCCCCTTCTCCCCACCCCCTGCCACACTTAGGATGATGGTGGTATTAAGCAGGGTGTGTCCATTATGCAGTGTTTTGTGTGTGCGTGAAGGCGCTCTGACCACACCACTTCACACTAACCTCATCACACTACACTACCGTACACTACATTACATCTCACCTCATCTCACCACACCACACTACCCTACACTACATTACACTACACCTCACCTCACCTCACCTCTCACCACTACACTACATTACACTACATCTCACCACCTCACCACACCACACTACCCTACACTACATTACACTACACCTCACCTCACCTCTCACCACTACACTTCATTACACTACATCTCACCTCATCTCACCACACTACATTACATTACACTACACTACACAGCACTGCATTACATTACACCACTTCACCTCATTTCACTACACTACGCTACATTACACTACGCTACATCTCACCTCATCTCACCACACCACACAGCATCACATCACACTACAATATACTACACAGCACCACACTACACTACACTACACCACACTTCACCTCAACATGTCTCACTACACTACACTACACTACACTAACGTAGATTACATTGTACTGTAGTGCACTCTACTGCATTCATTACATCTCACTTCATAACTTTCACCCTAATCTCTCTCTCTCTCTCTCTCTCTAATAATCTCTTTACGTCACCGCGAACGTGCCAGAAGACGTCACCAGAAGTTTAGCATCGAATCTGACGCAGGAAAGGCCTAGGCACGGGTCAGAGAGAGAGAGAGAGAGAGAGAGAGAGAGAGAGAGAGAGAATCAGGAGAATATGTGAAAACTGACTAGTATGTGAAGAAATTATGGGAGTGTGAGGAAAATGAGGGAAATGTGAGGAAAATATAAGGGTAGTATGAGTGGAATGTGAGGAATATGAGTAGAATGTGACTGGAAGTGAGGGGAAAATGAATGGATTTTGAGTTATGAGAATATGAGAAAAGTAAGAGAAATGTAGGGAAAATGAGAGGAAATGTGAGGGAAATGTAAGAGATGCTGTTTCCTTATGACAGCTATCACTGCCAACAGTACATTTCCCTCACACACACACACACACACACACACACACACACCAGTACAGTAACACACACTCATAGCAACACCACTCTCATAATGTGGGTGTGGTTGTGGTGGTGGTAGCGGTGATGTGGTTGTGGTGTGTGAGGTGGTGGTGGTGGTGGTGGTGGTGGTGGTATGGTAATGGTGATGACGGTCGTGTGGTGATGTTGTTGTTGTTGTTGTTAGTGGTGGTGGTGGTGGTGGTGGTGATGCTAGTGATGGTGGTGATGGTCGTGGTTATGATGATGGTGTACAAGGTGGTGGTGGTGATGTTTGTGGTGGTGGTGGTGGTGTGTGGTGGTGGTGGTAATGTTTGTGGTAATTGTGGTGGTGTGTGGTGCAGGGGAGGATGGCGTGTGATCCTATTAAACCAGAAGCCACAAAACATTGTACCACAAACCAGAGCTTCATAAAGAGTGAACACAATGCAGGGGGGGGGGGGCAAGGTTGTGGGGAGGGAGGGGGTGTTTCTCTCTCTCTCTCTCTCTCTCTCCATATGTCATCCTTTCCGTCATTTATCATCTTTCCTTCCTCTCTCCAAGCTTCTGTTCCTCTTTTCCCTATCCTCTTCCTTTATTTCATTCTTCCCTTTGATTCTTCGCTTTCTCCCTTTCTCTACTTTCTCCCTTATCTGTGTCTGTACTTCTTCCCTCATTCTTTCCTCACTCTCATCCTTCCCTTTTCCATCTCGTTTCATTTCTCTTTCGCTGCTCTCCCTTTCCTCTTCCTTCTCTGCCCTTCCCATTTCCCCCCCACGCCCCCCACCATTCCCCCTCCTCTCTTTCCCCTCCTCATTTTTATTCTCCCTCCTCCTCTCTTCTCTTCTTCTGTTTTCCCCTCAAGCTTATATTCTCTCTTCCCCACACCCTCTCTTTTCTGTTTCTCTCTTCACTCCACTCTTTCTCCTCCCCCACTCTCTCTCATCCTGCTTCTCTCCCTCCTCCCTCTCCCCCGTGCCCCCCTCTCTATCGCCCGTGTCCCCCTCCCTCTCGCCCCCCTCCCTGCTAGTACAACTCACTCACCAACAGCGGCAAATAAAGGCTTAATGAAACATAACAGTGGCAGGGGCGCATAAGCAGAATCACCCCTCGCATCATCTCTCTCTCTCTCTCTCTCTCTCTCTCACACACACACACACACACACACACACACACACACACACACACTTCCCTGTGCTTTTCTGCTTTATCTCTGCTGCCTGTCATCTCTCAGTCTTTCTCTACTCATGTCTGCTCTTTCCCACTTCTCGTACCTCTTCTCTCACTTCTCTTTCCTCCTCTCACACTTCCATTTTACTCTTCTTCTCCTCTTACCTCCTCATATACCTCCCCTTTCCCTCCCTCTCTCCTCACTTCTCTTCCCTCCTCTCAAACCTTCCTGTTTCCTTCCATATCTCCGTTTTCTCTCCCTCTCTCCACATTTATCACACTTTTATCCTCTTCCTTCCTCACCTCCACTCCATCTTCATCCTCCTCTCACTGACCTCTTTCTCACTCCTCTCGTCTTCCTCTCCTCCTCCTTCGTACCTCCTTCCCTTCCGTTTCCCCTCATTTAAGTCCTCTTCCCCTATTCCTTCTTCCCTTTCCCCAATTCCTCACTCATTTTCCTCATTCCTTTCTTCACCCTATTTTTCTGTCTTCACTTTGACTTCCCCTTCCTTCTCTCTCCCTCCTTCCTTCTCCTCATATTTCTTTCCCTCTTCTTCTTCTCTTCCCTCCACTTAGCTCCCTCCCCTCACTTCCATTACCTCCTGCCATCTCTCTCCTTCCCTCCCTCCCTCCTTTTCTCCTTGATGATCTTCCTTACCCCTGTCCTCTCTCCCCTGCCATCTTCCTTTCTCCCTCCCCCTCTCTTACTCTCAGTCAACTCCCTTCCCCTTACTCCCCCCTGCCCCTCGCACTCTCCCCTCCCCCCCACTCCTCCCTTCTCTCACCCACCTCGCCTTCTTCCACCCTTCTCCCTCCCACTTCCTCCCATCCATCTTCGCCTCACCTCCTCCCACTCATATCCCCTTCACTGCCTTCCTCTCATCTCCCCTCGCTTCCCCCTTCATTCCCCCTCTTCCCTAACTCCCCTCACTTTCATAACTCCCTCCCCTCTCTTTCCCCTCCCCTCCTCCCCTCACTTTCATAACTCCCTCCCCTCTCTCTCCCCTCCCTCTCCTCCCCTTCGTCCCCCCCCCCCCTGGTAACGCCATAACAGATATGAACACCTGAAAAAATAGGCACCCGACACCTTTTGCATTCTCTCTCTCTCTCTCTCTCTCTCTCTCTCTCTCTCTCTCTCTCTCTCTCTCTCACATCATCATCAATTCTATTTTCTTCCTCTTCTCATATCTTTCTTTTCCTCTTTTTCCGCTCTTTCCTTTCCCCCCTCCTATTTCTCTCTTCCTCATCTTCCCCTCTTCTCCTCATCCTCTCCATTATCCCCTCTTTCCTTCCCTTCATCGTACCTTTCTTTCCTCATCTTTATCCCTTCTCATCACTCTCTTCATTTCCTCTCTTCTTCCTCCTCTCATCCTTCCCTTTCCCCCCTTTTCTTCCCATCCTTCCCTTTGTCTTCATTATCCTTTCTTTTACTCCCCTTTCTCTTCGATATCCCTCCCTTATTCTGACCCCTTTTCTTCCCTTTGCTCCCTTTTTTTTCCTTATCTCTATCCCTATCCTCCCTTGCTCACCCTCCTTCCCGCCTTCCTAAACCACGCTTCTTCCTTCCTTCCTCTCTCCTGTCCTCATTAACACTATCCCTTCTTTATCAGGTCTCTCCATTACTTCACCTCTCTTCTTCCTCACCTTCCCTCCCCTCCTCTCCCCTTCTCCCTGCCCCTTCCTCCACTTCCACCCCCTCCTCTGCAACTTGGGTCACGACACAGTTTGGTCTTGTCTCCCCTTTTACTTTCTTATCCCTCACTTTTCTCTCCCTTCATTCGTCTCTGTTTTTCCCTTCTCCCTCCTCCTTCTCTTCCCTCTCACCCAGTTCTCCTCACTGTCTTACCTACGTCCTCTCTACTTCCTCTCATTTTCCCCTCCACTCCTCATCCTCTCCTTTCTCCTTACTGTCTTAGATCTTCCGTTTTTCTTCCACATTTTCTCTCTTCATCTCACATTTCCATTTCAGTCAGGTTTCCTCCATCCTCCCGTCTGTATCCCCTCCTCCTTTCCATCCCTGCTCCTCTCGTTTCTCCTATCCTCAACCCATTCCCCCCTCTCCCCTCCCTGCCACCAGAAATCCATTTACAACTTCTCTCTTTCTGTCTTTCCCCATCCTCTAGCCTTCCATTTCTTCCTCTTCTCTCCATCCTCCCTACTTCCAATTTTCTACACTATCCCAGCTCTTCACCTATGTACCTCCTTTCTTTCTACTCTCTCCCTTCATACTCCCCTCCCAGTTCTACCCAGTCTGCTCTCTCCCTCCTCCCGCTCCCCATTTCGGCTCCCTTTTCGCTTTCCTCCCTACTCCCTGCACCGCCCCCCTTTCACCACTCTCTCCCTAACCCCCCTTAAGAGCACCCCTTCCTACCCTCTCTACCGCCCCCTCTCCGTCACCCTCTCCCTTACCCCCCCTTTCTCCCATCCGTGCCCCCCATCCATCCCTCTCCACTGCCCCTCTTCATTTCCTCCATCTTCCTCCCATCCTGCCTTTCCCCACCGCTCAGACCCCCTCCTTTCTCCTTTTCACTGCCTCACTCCTCCCCTCTCCTTTCTCCCATCCTGCCCTCCTCCAGCCCCCCTTCATTGCCCCCCTTCATTGCCCCCTCCTTCCTTCCATCCTCACTCTACAGCCTCCCCTTCATTGCCCCCTCCTTCCCCCCATCCTGCCCCCCTCCAGCCCCCCCCTTCACTGCCCTCTTTCATTGCCCTCTCCTTCCCCCCATCTTGCTCCTCCAGCTGCCCCTCCTTCCTCTCGTCCTGTCCCCTTCCAGCTTCCCCTCCTTCCTCCCATCCTGCCCCCCCTCCAGCGCCCCCACCCCTTACCACCTCCTTCCTCGTATTCCTCCTCCTCCAGCTCCCCCTCCTTCCTCCCATCCTGCCCCCCTCCAGCGCCCCCTCCGCCGCCCCCCACAGCCGGGTGATGACACAATTGGGCCCGTGATTGCCCCCGCGGCCCCCCAGCTGCTCGCACGTCCATTGGCCAAGTCAGGACCAGGCGAGTCGTAACAGCGGCGACCAATGGCGGATGCGATAGTGATGGCGAAAGGGGCCTATGATTTGATTATTTTGGTGCCAGGGGTCGAGAGAGAGAGAGAGAGAGAGAGAGAGATTTGGTTTGTACTTACATCTGTGTTATTAAAGATGAGAGAGAGAGAGAGAGAGAGAGAGAGAGGGGGGGGAGATAGGAGGAGGGCGTTTTGCGGATGTCCTAGGCACTGGCAAAACTAAAAAGGGGGGCTGGAGGGGACAAGGGGGGCTGGGGGGGGTCATTTTGTGAATCTCATAGGCACATGGAAAAAAAAAAAGAGAGAGAGAACAGTGGAAGTAAAAATTGAAAAAAAATATATATAAAGGGATATTTCGACGGGCGCCCCCTTCATGCCCCCCTCTCTCTCTCTCTTTTTTTAGTCTCTCTCTCTTTTTTTATCAAGAGGGAGGAAGGGGGGCAGATATTTTGTCACGTTTATACGACACTGCGCAGTAAACCGATGACAGATGGCTGGCGGTATTGGCGAAGGGGAATCATTGGATTATTTCAGCGTTGGGAGGATATTGCGATGTGGGGTCGGGGAAGGGGAGAAAGAGGGGCCGCAGAGAAAAAGGGGTAACGAGGGAGGAGGGGGCTGCCTGCGGTTTGAGAGAGAGAGAGAGAGAGAATGTGTCTGTGTGTGAGTGTGTGCGTGTAATTGTGTATGCATGTTCGTGTGTGTGTGTGTGTGTGTGTGTGTGTGTGTGAACTCGGAGCATGCGGTGCAAAAATCAAAGGGACACACAACATGGACGTGGCTGTTTCCGTCTCATGTTTATTTGATGCTGGTGTGTTTGGCAGACGTCAGAACGCCCGTCCTCTCACTCCACCTCCGGAACACCAATGACGAAGGACTTGGAATTTGATTAATTTGACACCGGCGAGCGCTCCGGCCGTGGAATTCATATAAAATGTAAATGGACTCCGGCGGGCGAGGCAAATGGAAACTTCCCATGTTTATTTGTATTGAAGATGAAGCGGTGGAGTCAGTGTGTGTGTCTCGCCCTCCAACTTGATCAACGGGAAAATATTTCAGGCTTGCGTCTTATTTTTCCTTCTCTAGCCACAAAATCCAGAAGCTCAACTCGACAGGGAAATGAGATGCTTCATCATGTTTATTTGGCGGAGCGGCACGAGTCCCTGACAGAGGGTCTTCTGCATGTCAAGTATCCCGGCCGGAGAGAGTCTCCTCCCCCGGAACACTTTTGTGCATTATGTATTGAGGTGTAGATGCAGCCCCGCCACGCCTGGGGCTGGGGCTGGGGGGCGCCGTGCTGCGCCTCTCCACCACCTGGGACCCTCTCCAACCTTCCTGGAGGATTTCCAGAGCTTAAACTCGTGTTTTATTCATTTCCTGTCGTTTTTAGCTTATGAAAACGTGAGCGCCTGTGTCTGTGGATGGAGAGCGCCAGCCAGGCCTTACCTCTCCACGTCAAGATCAGCTGCAGGTGTGTGCATGTTCTACAAGTATTTTTCAGTGCTAAGGCTGTATAGCAGCATTTGTTATGAACACACCCGTCTACAGCGTCGCAGCCATATTCTGAAATTACAACGTTCATCTGATTACCTTTAGCGTGTTTGGCGCAGCCTGCTGCCGCTTCCGTCATTGTGCGTGGCCATAAACCTTCATTATTGTAGACTTTTAGCTCTTGTTATTCCTCAAGGATGTCATCTGGCTAAAAGATTGATGCGGCCCCCGGCGAGGACGCAGCCACCAGCGCCATCTGGGAGCAGCGGCCGCCTGTGTCTGATGTCGGGGGCACCTGCTGCTCGGCCCCCTGGAACACCCGTCGTCATATATTTCCATAAGCTGGACTCTGGCTGGAATTTACTATCTCCCACCTTCACAAGTATAGCGCCATAAAGCTTCATTGCCGTCGTCTCTGCCCGTCTTATGTCTTACAGGGAAACAATAGCCAGGGAAATGCCACTTTACGGCCGCCTTCCCTCAGAGCGGACAAGAAGTTTTCCAGGCGTCGTTTGTCTTGATTCCAGGGGGAGGTTTCCAGGCTATGCTTATTATTCAGGGCTCACTCTCCCTACTTAGCATTCTCGACTTTTATGGGCAGCGTCAAGTGCTGGGAGAGGAGAAGGAGGAGGAGGAGAAGGAGGGGTATTAAAATTTACAGTCGTGTCTCGTCTCAGGTAATAATGGCCGCTTGCTGCCTTCTGCTGCTTCCCGGTGGCTTCAGGAGTTATTGTGTTACGAGGCTTGATTCGGTTAAGGGGTGGGATTCTTCCTTGCAATTCGTCTCCTGCTGAGTGATGTTGTTTTGTGCGGTTATTGAGAGAGAGAGAGAGAGAGAGAGAGTCAGTTTTTCTGCATTGACACTTTGCTCTTTTTTTGATATAGAGCTTGAGAGATATACAGTATGTGCAAAAACAATACGACTGAGATAGAGACAGAGACAGTGGCAGAAAACGGAGAGGTAAGTAAAATATATATATATATATATATATATATATATATATATATATATATATATATATATATATATATATATATATATATATATATATATATATATATGCATATATGCATACAGAGAGAGAGAGAGAGAGAGAGAGAGAGAGAGAGAGAGAGAGAGAGAGAATAAAGAGAACGATAGAAAGAGAGAGTGGGAGTCCATTACCGGCGAGGGTGGTGTGTCTGTGTGTGGAGGGAGGAGCCGCTCTTTCGCTCATGATATTTTTTCGGCCTGATTTATGGCAGGAAAATATCGTGTTTCGGCGGAGGCGTTTAGTTCGGCCAGATCCAGCGAGAGTTATAACACGAGTTGTCCATTCATTAGGGCGGCGCGACATTACCTCAGTGGGTCTTTGAAGCCGACAACACGACAATTATCAATTTGCAATAGCCAGTAATTCACACACGGAGGCGCCGCATCGGTCTACGGTGCCGGTGGAGGCTTGAAGGGGTGTAGAGGGGGGATGGAGGGGACTGGGGGAGGAGGATTAGGGGTTTGGAGGAAGTTGGAGGGATTGAGGGAAGGAGGAAATGAGGTTTAGGAGGATGGAGGGGTTGGGTGAAGGGAGAGAAGGACTGAGAAAGATGGAGGGGGTTGGTGAAAAGGAAACAGGTGTCTAAGGAGCTTGGAGAGGTTAAGGTGAGAGATAAGGAGTGGTTCAGTGATGTTGGAGGGATTGGGGAGGAAAAAGACCTTAAAGAAATTGGAGAGGCTGAGTTAAGAGAGAAGAGGGAAGGAGAAAGCTGAAGGTGTTGGAGAGGGGTGCAGGAGGGCTTGAGGAAGTTGAGGGAGTTGGGGGCGGGAGGAAGAGGGGTTTGAGGAGTTAAAGGGATTAAGGGAGAAAAAGGGGGGGGGTGGCCCCTGAGGAAGTAGAGGTGATGGAAGGAGGGGGCTTATGAGAATAGGAAAAGATTGGGGAAGGGAAATGGAGTATGGTAGGGCAGGGAGGAAGTGGGAGTGGGTCGCGGGAAGAAGGGGCAGTGTGGAGAAAGGGTGAGAAAATTGAATACAAGAGATATTAAGTAAGGTCGGGGAAGAGGAAGAGAGAATCACGGTTAAGGGAAACAAGAAGAGTTTGATTTAGAGAAGCTGGTGGTAAAAAAAATAAAAGAAGGAAGAGCTGAGGGGGAACAATTGGGCATGATATTGAATGTTCCCTCACTTCCATCCTTTTTCTTTCCTTGTTCCTGGATGCTGCCTCACCCCATCTTTAGGTGGGAAAAAAAAGGTCAGGATGATAATAACGATAACAACAGCAGAAAAGGAGATTAACCGTGAGAACGTGTGAACATTCTCAAAATAACAGAACTCAGAAACAGTATCGGAGACGGGAAGTAGTGGAGGAGTAGAGGGGGAGAGAGCTGGTCTAAAAGGGAGTGTTGTGCTTATTGGATCTAGATTGTGAGAATGTGTTGGGATTTAGGAAAGAGTTACACACACGCCTTTCGAAGGGAGAGAGAGTGGGAGACTGGGGAGGAAGGTAGAGGAAAGGATCTGGGAAAGAGGAATGAACTAAAGGAAAAGAAATGTCTGTGAAAAAGGAAGTGAATTTGGAGATTATGTGGGATTTAAGGAAGAGTGAAAAAACCCCGAGAAAGACAAGGTAGACTGAAAGCACGGAAAAGAAGGCATGAGAATGAGACGAGAAAGTTTATAAAAGAAAGGTCATTGACAGGAGAAAGGTCTGAGAGAAAGATCTTAACTTGAATATTATTGTACGTAAGGATTTAGTGGCAGAACAACGAAGAACAGAAAGAGGAAGGTAGTGCGTAAGTTTAGGAAGTGTGTGAACATAAGAAGGAAAATGTAACAAGAGAAATGTGTTTTATAGGAGAAACGTCAGTGAAAAAAAAAATTGAAATGGGATAAAAAAAACAATGAATAGGGATTTATTGGTAGAATGAAGAAACCTAGGCAGGGAAAAGTAGTCTGTAGGTTTAGGAAAGAAGCTGTGAGAGAAGAAATTAACACGAGAAGGGCCTTAAATGATCTAAGAAAAATAAAGTGGGAGATTATATAGTTACTTAATGTTAGGATGAGGAAGGAGGGGTGAGCATGGGAAAGAGAAGTTTGCAAGAGAGAGGTCTGTGTAGCGACTGAATGTCCCGAGTGATGAGTAAAGCTTTAATGCTGAGCGAGGAAGGCTGGAAACGGAGAGGCAGTCTGTGAAAGAGGGAAGGGGGATTTGGGAAATGAGTGGGCAGGAGGGGGGAAGGGGGAGTGGGAACGGGTGAAGGGAGAGAGGGAACGGACGATGGAGGAGAGGGATTGGGCAAAAGGGGAGAGGGAACGGGTGAAGGGGGAAATACTGAAGTGGAGTGAGGGCAAGCTGGGAATATAGAGGAGGGAGGGGAGAGAAGATGGGGAAGAGGGAATACAGGGAAAGGAGGGGAGGGAAGGCGATGAGGGGAAAATACAGACTAGGGTTGGTGGGAAGCGGGGAGGTGGAGAGGGAAGGGTGAAATGAGGATTTACAGAGGAGAAGGGAAGGGAGAGGTGAAAAGGGGCAGTGGGGAACACGGAGGATGGAGGGGAGGAAGGACGGAGGGGAGAATACAGGAAGGAGAGGAGGGAAAGTTGGAAAGGAGGGGAGAATACAGAGGGGAGGGAGAGGGGGGAGTGGGGAATAAATAGGATGGAGGGGAGGGAAGGTGGGAAGAGTTGACCACAGGGGAGAAGGGGGAGCGGGGAGGGGAATACAGAGCCCGTCTCCCCACCTGAGATGAGGCGGCTCTGACCACGGGCGGTACTTGACGGGGTTACAGTAGACAGGCAATTAGGAAGCGGAGGGCTGGGTCAGGCTGCGGACGGCGCCGTGAATGTGGCAGTGTGTATTGCTGATGGTGGTGGCGATGGAGGGAAGGAGGTGGGGAGGGAGAAGGAGGCGGGGAGAGGAAAGGAGAAAGGAGGGGAAGGAGGGAGAATGGAGGTGGGGAGAAGAAGGAAAGAGGGAGGAGATGGGAAGGGAAAACGGAGGAAGGTAGGGAAAGGAAAGAATGGTATAGGTAGAGGATGTGAGGAATGTACAGGGGGATAAGGAAGGTGAGGAGGAGAAAGGAAGGGGGAGAAGGGAAGTGTCGATGGGAAAAGAGATAAGGAAAGGAAAGGGGGAAGGGAAATGGGGAAGAGAAAGGAAGGGAGAGGAAGAGAGATGGGAAGGAAAAAGGGGAGAGAAGGGAGGGGGGCAGAGAAAAGGAGGTGAATTTTTCGATAGAGAGGGATTTTGCACAGGCAATTAATTGTATTTGTCTTGGGATTTGCTGGAAGGATTATGGGATTTTAAAGGTTATCCCATGAAGCTATTTTCGGTCTTAGTTCCCTTATCACTACCATAACGACTACCATTCCCACTTCCATAACAGATTTCACCATATCTATAATTGTCTGGTACTATTTTGTCACATTTCCTACACCATTGCAATATTTTCCACCATTACCACTACCATAACGGGTACTACCATCGCTGGCTCTGTTACCATACTTTTGTCACATCCTCTTTGCCTCTCTTATAAAGTCTGCCATCTCCACTACCATATCGGATACCACCATCGCTACCATCACCAGTAGCATTTTCTGCCTCAATACCTTCATCTCTACCATTGCAGTTATCCTCACTATTTCCGCTGCCATAACATACACCACCGTCACTACCATTGCCACCAGCCTTGTCGCATCTGCCTCTCCCATTACCATTTCCATGCACTGAAGAGCTAAATAATATAACTACTTATCACCCGGTCATCCCATTAACTAGGCCCAGGGTGGTGGAGAGAGAGAGAGAGAGAGAGAGAGAGAGAGAGAGAGAGAGAGAGAGAGAGAGAGAGAGAGAGAGAAAGAGAGAGAGAGAGAGAGAAAGGTGGGGAAGGGGGGAAGAGAAGTGAGGTGGGTATATCACATTGAACTGCAGCGTGAGAGTTGTGGTGATGGAGTTGTGTGTGTGTGTGTGTGTGTGTGTGTGTGTGTGTGTGTGTGTGAGAGAGAGAGAGAGAGAGAGAGAGAGAGAGTTGGGGAGGGGGACGTGCTGTGGAGTGTATTGCTGTGTACGTGGGCGAGGTGTCACGAGGGGGATAATAGACATCAACAATAGGACTACGCCTCGACCATGAGGGGGTGGGTGTAGGCTAATATTCCCCTGTTTAGCCTGAGGGGTGTGTCCTTGCAGGGCTATGGGATCAGGAGCCTTATAACTGAGTCTTAGGGAGTGTTGAGGCCTAGAGAGCTGGAGGGAGTGTAGATAGCATCATTATGAGTGTTTTAGAGTGTAGAGTGAAAAAGGAATGTTAACTCTGCTTTCCTTTCTCTCTCTCTCTCTCACACACACACACACACACACACACACACACACACACACACACACACACACACACACACACACACACACACACACACACACACACACACACTCTGTTACTACTTCCCCCCTTCTGCTCCACCTTCTTGTCTTTCCCTTTCCCCTAAACCCCTGTCTCCCCCACTCTCCCTTCACACTTCCCCCTTCACCTCACTTCCCCTCCCCCAGCGGTACTCCCTCCCCCTGCATTTGCACCTCTTCCTCCTCCTCGCTTCTCTTCAGTCCCCTCACTTCCCATTCCCTTGCCCTCCTTTCCCCACCCCTTCTAAAAGCCCCTTGCCACCCGGTCACTACTTCCTCCACTTCCACTTCTCTCGTCTTATCCCTCCACTTCCTCTTCCCTATGTCCCTCCTCTCCCCCACTCTCCCTAAAAGTTCTACTACTCCCCCAACTCTACTCCCTCCTATATAGCTATCTCCCCATCCCTCCCCTTCACTTCCCCTTCCCTAAGTGCACGTACCTTTTTACTCCCACTTCCAACAAAAATTTCTCTTCCCCTGCACGACTCTACCTAACACATCTCCTTTCCCTGTCCCTCCTCGTCACTTCCTTCACTTCACCGTACACTACTCCCTCCCCATACAAGTGTTTCTTGCCTTCCCTCTCCTTCACCTCCCCTTTCCCTAAGTTTTCATAGCCCTTCTTCCTTTATAAACCCCCTTCCTCCTACAAACCACCTCCACCGCACAGCTACTACACCACCCCCTCCCTTACACTTCTCCCTCCCCTCCACTAAACCCCCTCCCCCACTCCCCCTAAAAGCTCCCCTCCCCCGTAACACGCCCCCCTCCCTCATAAACCATCGCCCAGTAAATAAATAAGGGGAGAGAGAGCGCGATACCTGCAATTAGACTCACCGGCCGGAAATTATAAAGCGGAATATACGAGGCCAGAAAATTATAGTTGGGAACCCCGACTCGACTGTTACCGATACTGGCTGGCCGCGCCCTGGTTTTTTGGCTGGGGGGGAGGGGCAGAAGGAGGGTAGGGGGAAGGGAGCATGAAAGGGAGAGGGAGTAGAGGGAGGGGTGAAGATGGGGAGGGAAGAGGGGGCTAGGCGGGAAGAAAGAGGGGTAAGAAGGGGGGAGAGGAGGGGCAAGAGGGAGCTGAGGAGAACAGAGTTTATATAGTGTTGCCTCCGCTTCTTAACCCCCTTCTTGCCAGTCTGCCATCCCCTCCTTACCTCCCTTTGTTGTTACCTTACCACCCCCTCCTTCCACCCCCCCTCTTGCCCCTACTCGCCCCTCCTTATCCCCTTTTTGCCCACTCTTCTTGCTCCTTATTCGATCCCCCTGCCCCCTTCAAACTCCTTCTCTCCCCTTCTTAACCATGTTTTACCCCTCTTCTTCCCTCCTTTCCCCCTCCTCTCCCTTCCTTACATTCTCCTTTCTCCCTCACATTCCTCTCCTCCTTTCCCCCTCCCCTCCCTTCCTTACATTCTCCTTTCTCCCTCACATTCCTCTCCTCCTTTCCCCCTCCCCTTCCTTCCTTACATTCTCCTTTCTCCCTCACATTCCCTGTCATCACCCCTCCCACGTCCCCTCCCCTCCTTTCTTTATATTTAAATAATCAGTGAAATAAATCAATATTATATAGTTAGTTGTTTTGCCTGAGTTCTTATTTATTATTCTGGTTCTTACGTAACGTGGAAATATAACAAAAAATTTCTCATAGATCTTGAGATTTATTATTCTGTTTGTTCCCCGTATTTTGCTTTATTTAATGTTCGTGGTGCATGTTTGTTGTGTATCTAAATTCCATCCTTCCAGCAGTTTTTTTTTTACTCATCGTTTCTCTCTCTCTCTCTCTCTCTCTCTCTCTCTCTCTCTCTCTCTCTCCAACCTTTAGACTTTTTTTCGTTCCGTCACTAGCCCCTCTCTCAGCCATCATTTCTCTTTCCCTGGCTTCTCATTATTCATGCATGCACTAACACCACACTGCAGCTCATGACACCTCATTGCACTACCACACCATACCTCACTGTACCTCACTACACCACACCATACCAACCAGTTCATAACACCATCCTCCCATCATACGATTTCACACCACATCATCTCTCTACTTATTCAAACATTTTCTGTTAATATCACATCTCCAATATTAATGAGCATCACAGCCATGCTTAGTCTATTCCCTTACAGTGCACAAGTTTTCTTTCAGACCACGTTAACACCACATCACACCACACCATACCACATCACTTAACACCATCAGCACCCTAGCACACCACACTACAAAACACTACACCACACCACACCACTCATAAATTGTTTCACTCCTTATATCACACTTAGGCGTCTGCACACCACACCACACCAGAATAAATCCACCCACCAACACACTCTTCTCACATCATACCACACCACATCACACCACACCCCCTTCCTCCACACCTGATCTCTTACACCACATCTACACCACAACACTCCCACACATTCCTCACACCACCCCACCCCACCCCACCCCCTCGCAACCACCTTCCAGTGTCTCGATTTGCTTGTTTCCTGATGTACCCAGATGCTTCCCCCCCTCCCCCATCCGCTCCCCTCCCCATCTTTCCCTCTTCCCACCCTTCATCAGTTTCTCCCCCTCCCCATCATTCCTCAGTCCCTCCCCCTCCCCACCCTTTGTCAATCCTTCCCCTTCCCCCATGCCTTTCCTGTCTCCTGTCGCTCTTTCCACTCCCCTTCCCCTCTCAGTCTCCTTCCCCATCCACTTCCTCCCCAGCCCCCTCCCCATCTCCCTCCTCCCCAACCCCCTCCCCATTTCCCTTTCTGAGATCACTCGTTATTGGCGCTGAAGGTAACGAAGCGACGAAGCCAAACGATATACCATTGACAACGCCTACGACTGACACACGAAGGGAATGGGGGCTATCTGCGGGGTGATTAGAGAGAAAGAGAGAGAGAGAGAGAGAACGGTAACAAATGTTAGAGAAATGACAGGGTACTTTTAGCGTGGGGATAAAGGCGGTTTATAATCTTTTCATCTCCTTATGCTAACTCTCCTCTCTTTCTCACTTATCATCTCCACACTCATTACTGCAGTCCTCACACTCACGCACACTCATTTCCCACACACTCCTCTCACGCTGCTTCCTCACTTCTCACACTCCCTCCCCTTACTCCCTCACACATCACGCTCCCTTACCTCTTACACTGCCTCCCTGACACTCTCACCCTCACCTCATCTCACCTCATGCCCTCACTACCAGTCCACTACGGGGCCACTTTACTGAACACACTCAAAGCAATGAACACTCAGTCAGGTGCTCGCCGATACTCCCATTCCCTTCAGTGCTCGTTGTTCAGTGTTCGTACGTTCCCCGTCTCCTTTTACGTTCCTCAGCATGTCTATATTTAATTTCCTGATTTTTAGATACTACGAAACAGATATAGATATTAGTGCCTTCTAGACTTTCTGTAGACATTTACTTCTTTATTTATTTATTTATTTGCTTATTTATTCCTCAGTTTTATATAATCTCAGGGAATTGCCTCACAAGCTCAATATTACAGCCTCTGCCATGGACGGTACTATGTGTCTTGCGTCCTCTTGTCGATAACGTGTTTGGCGTAAATATGTCCGCGCCTCTACGCTGGTATTTTCCTTCCCTGTTTGCCTGTGTCCCCAGCCCCATGTATACTTCTGTGTCCCCAGCCCCATGTATACTTCTGTGTCCCCAGCCCCATGTATACTTCTGTGTCCCCAGCCCTATGTATACTTCTGTGTCCCCAGCCCCATGTATACTTCTGTGTCCCCAGCCCTATGTATACTTCTGTGTCCCCAGCCCCATGTATACTTCTGTGTCCCCAGCCCTATGTATACTTCTGTGTCCCCAGCCCCATGTATACTCCTGTGTCCCCAGCCCCATGTATACTTCTGTGTCCCCAGCCCTATGTATACTTCTGTGTCCCCAGCCCTATGTATACTCCTGTGTCCCCAGCCCCATGTATACTTCTGTGTCCCCAGCCCTATGTATACTTCTGTGTCCCCAGCCCTATGTATACTCCTGTGTCCCCAGCCCCATGTATACTCGTGTGTCTCCCAGCCCCATGTATACTCGTGTGTCTCCCAGCCCCATGTATACTTGTGTCCCCAGCCTCATGTATACTCCTGTGTTCCCAGCTCCATGTATACCTAAGTCCCACCTTCACCGTGCCTTTATTTACCTCTCGGAATACTATAGTTCTTTCACGCTAACTTGGCCCAGATTTTCGTCCTTTTGCATCTTATGTTACGTAGCTCAGTGACAGAATAAGACAATGCAACAGCTCAAAATCTTTTCCACAGCACTTCTTCGTGACTGGCATCAACTTCTAGTGTTGATCTACTGTTACTGCTCTGCATTCAAACTGAAGAGGTGACAATATTAGGTCAAGTTATGGTAAAAACAGTAGAGTATTTCGCGTGACCGTTTTCCTTATCCTACCCACCCCACGAATTGTAGGGAAATGAGGCTAGGATGATGGTGATGATGATGATGATGATGATGGTGATGATGATGGTGATGTTATTCCTGCTGTTATTGAGGTGAGGGTAAGGCTATATTTCCCCGTCATAATAATATGTATTTGGTTACCCTGACTTGCGATATTTCGGTCGGAAAATGAGCATGGAAGTGAGTTGTGACTTGATTCCGGGCGAGAGGTATAGAAAATGGATTGGGGAGAAAATGGGAGGAGTAGTGTGTGATATTTCTCTCTCTCTCTCTCTCTCTCTCTCTCTCATCCTGTAGTTTTTTTTTATTTCCTTATCCTCGTACGGTAAATAGGGAAGGATTTATGATGAGAAAGCTCTTATGGTTTGTTTTCTTGTTAAAACTGTCTTCTTTTCAGCCCTATAATTTCCTCCTGTAATCTCTTCCGGTTATTTCATTTTTCTTCCTTAGTACCTGACCTGCTCTTTCTCCCCTTTCCCATTTTTTGTCATCACTATTTTTTTTTTGGTCCTAATTCTGGTTTTCATTTGTTTTATGCCTTTCTCTAATTCCATGATTCCGGTGACTTTCTTGCTGGCTTCATGCTGCATCCACCTGATTTTATTAACCTAGGAAGTGTGTGAAGGTGTTACTGAATATGTTTAACACCTTTGGGCTGATGATATTAATGTATTCTTAAACACACAAGTAATAATAGTGTTTTTTTTTATTTTTATTCTCTTCCTGCTGTTTCCCGATGATTTATTTCCTTTGTGGAGCTGAAGAATATGATCTGGTAGGGATAAAAAAAAATATATATAATATGTCATCGTGGTGAAATGGTAAGTCTGGCATTGTCACTCTAAACCCAGTCTCACTAAAATCCATCCTATATGCTTTCCCCTTTCCATCCCTTATAAGATTCCCTCCTAGTGTAAGTTGACGAAGAAGTGATGAGGATTTAAGGCAGTGTTGTTTTCCAGCGAGGGGCAATTTTCTCGTGGACACAGATATAAAATGGTGTTGGATGTGCCGAAAATCATTTATTAGTTAGAAGAAATGTATGATAGAAATAATAGCAGAAGAAGGGATTACAAGCCAGACTCAAATCTATAAAAGTACAATTACATAAGAACAATAGGTAAAAAATGCACACACACACACACACACACACACACACACACACACACACACACACACACACACACACACACACACACACACATTTACAAGGAGGCTAAATGTGGTTATGTCACGCACACCTCCCTCCCCTCAGGTACTTCTCTCTAATGACGTATTTAGGAAGTGCACAGACAGGTAGATTGTCTGGGATGGTTGGCGGAATTGGTGGGTGTGGGTGGGTGTAGATGTGGGTGTGGGTGGGTGTAGGAGTGGGTGTACAGTAGGTGTGGGTGTGGGTGGTGAATGCTTGGGTAGGTGTGGATTTGTGTGTGTGTGTGTGTGTGTGTGTGTGTGTGTGTGTGTGTGTGTGTGTGTGTGTGTGTGTGGATACCAGAAGATTTGTGGGTGTGAGTGTTAGTGTGGGTGCGGATGTGGCTGTAGGTGTGAGTGTGGGCGAGAGTGTGGACTGTGAATGTGGGTATGAGTGTGGGTATGATTATGGGTGTGCGTCGGGCTAAGATGGGTTTGGGTGGGAGAGCCTGACTTAAGAGTGGGTGAAAGCGAGAGTATACGAGGTGAGGAGATGAGTATGGAGTGTGGGTGAGTGTATGTGGAGATTGCTGTGGATAAGGTGGATGAATGTACATGAAAAGAGATGTGGATGGAGTAATACAGATGTGGATGTAGATGAGATGAATGGATGTTTGTAGTGAGAGATGTGGATGAAGGTTTATGGATGTGGATGTGGATAAGGTGGCTGGATATGCATAGTACGGGGTGTTGGTGTGGAGTGGGGTGGGGGTGGATGACGAGTGAGGATGTGTATCAGGAGATGGATGAAAAGCTTGTAAATAAGAAATGAGAAGTAGAGAAACATGGAGAAGCGTGGGGAGGGGGGGAAAGAAGAACGGCCATGGAGAAAAGAAAAAGAGGAGAGAAAGGAGGAGGAGGATTGAGGAAGGGAATATGTCTCCATCGATCTCTCCAATATGATAGCAGTCTCTCAGCCAGCGTAACAGACAAATAGCCCTTGTCTGATTATGCCTGATCTCTCTCTCTCTCTCTCACACACACACACACACACACACACACACACACACACACACACACACACACACACACACACACACACACACACACACACACACACACACACACCTCCTCTGTCATATAGCTGCCGTATGTCTTTCACTGCTGCGTCAGAAATTGTCTTTAGTTACTCCAGTGGCCTTTCCGATCACACTATCATTTTCTCTGTCGCATCTGTGATTTATATTCCGTCTTACTGCGGCTCTATCGCACCCTGAGTTTCTGTGTCTGTTTAGTTTTCAGTATGTTACAGAGAACGCTTTTTATTTCTCTGTAACGTCTTCATCTCCTCCCAACCCTTTCTCTACCCCACCCTTCCTCCTCTTCTCTGCCGCTCGTGTTCTGGATCTTGTGCTTCTGCATTACTTAAAATCCTGTTTCTTTGGCACATCCTATTAATCCTCCGTCTCTGTCGCATTTTTTTTACCCTTAGATTTGTAGCTTTCCATTTTCCCTATATAAAAATTCTCGATCATCACTTTATAATAGTCACACCTGTACTATAATCTGCCCACCTGTAGACGATTATATTTACCTGAGGAAGACGATTATATTTACCTGAGGAAGACAGTTATATTTACCTGAGGAAGACGATTATATTTACCTGAAGAAGACGACGATTATATTTACCTGAGGAAGACGATTATATTTACCTGAAGAACACGATTATATTTACCTGAGGAAGACGAATATATTTACCTGAAGAACACGGTTAAATTTACCTGAGGAAGACGATTATATTTACCTGACGAAGACGATTATATTTACCTGACGAAGACGATTATATTTACCTGAAGAAGACGACGATTATATTTACCTGAGGAAGACGATTATATTTACCTGAGGAAGACGATTATATTTACCTGAAGAAGACGATTATATTTACCTGAGGAAGACTACTGGCCGAGAGAGGAGTATTATCCCTCTTCTCTCCTCATCGGCGCTGTCTACTTCCTCATTACGTCCGTCTATCGTCCGTCCCACCTGTCGGATTCCTGTCCCTTCTGTCTGGTGTATGTCCGCCTCACCTGTCAGTCTGTTCACTTGTCTGTATTCCTCCTCGTCTGTACTACCATGCACGTCCCAGTCTCTCGCTTTCTGTCTGTCTTTCTGTCTATCTGTCTGTCTGTTCTCTCTCTCTCTGTCTCTCTCTCTCTCTCCACCCAACCATCCATCCATCCATCCATCCATCAACCTACCTAACTGTCTTTCTCAGTCTGTCCATCCATCCATCCGCCTGTCTATCCATCTGAGTCGCAGCCTCCCAGACCACATCCATCTACATCATTCTCATTATCCCCGTCTCATGATCCGCATTGTCTAGTCTCACACACACACAAAAGGGCATCTAAAACACAGAAGCCTTTTCCCCACGTCATCGTTTGGACTAAGAGACACTGAGAAGCCTGCATGTAAGCCTTCCTAATCACTCATGAATAATTAGTGGACAATAAAAGAACGTGATAATTCCCTCAGTTCCCGTCCTTCCTTCATGTGAGCTTCGTTTAGTTTCTCAGGTTTATAGTTAAGTAATTTTCTCTCGTATAATTTTGATTTTTTTGTACTTGCTCGTTGTTGCCAGCTTTATCGGTGTGGCTTAAGAAGATAGGAAAAAGGGACCTTACTCAAATTCTCCCTGTCAGAGTTACATTTCTTTTTCGTTTTCATCTTTTGCACTTCCCTCTCCTCCTGTTTCATTCATCTCACTTTTCTGGATAGAGTTTTCCCTCTGTAACCACACCTTTTTTCGCTTTTCTTTATTCTCTTCCTTTTCTTTCAGGGGCTCCAGTCATGTCCCTCCCTCAGTTTCCTCCTTCCTTTTCTCCTGCCTCCTTCGTCTCACCTCCCTAAATACAGTTTTATTTTTGCCGCTGATAATGAAGGTTCTTTCTCGTATTCTGTCCTCCCTTTCCACTGCTAGATGTTACTTTCTTTATCTCTGCTAAATTTTACATCTTCATAGCATACCGGCCTTCATCTCCCTTTTACCTGTCTCTCTCTCTCTCTCTCTCTCTCTCTCTCCTGTTCCTATTCCACCCTGTTTCATCTCTTCCTTCTCTTTCCTTTTTCCCTCTCTTTCCTCCCCTCCCACCCCTCTCCACCTCTTCTCCTCTCTCCCCTCCCCTTCTCTCCCTCCGCTCTACACCTCCTCCCCTCTCCCCACTCCTCCCCTCTCCCCACTCCTCCCCTCTCCCCACTCCTCCCCTCTCCCCACTCAGCCCTCTCCTCCCTCTTCATTTTGTGTCTCTCCATCAAAGGGGCAGGAGTCGTTTGGAGAGGCGCTGGTCTGGGGAAATGACTGCCTAACCTCAGTGGTCCATTTGCTGACAGGACTGGGGGGGAGGTGTAGGTGGGTGGGTGGGTGGAGGAAGGGGATGATAGGGATGGATTGAAGGGGAAGTGTGTGGTCTGTGGTTGGGTGAATGGGTGAAGGTAGGGGATGATAGGGATGGATAGGCGTGGAAGTGTGTGGTCTGTGAGTGGTTGGGTGGATGTGTGAGGAAGGGGATGATAGGGATGGATAGGAGTGGCAGTGTGTGGTCTGTGAGTGGGTGAGTAGTTGGTGGAGGTAGGGGATGGTAGGGTGGAATGGTGGGGGTGCGTGGTCTGTGGGTGGGAGGGTGGAGGAGAGGGGTTGTGGGTGGGTGAGGTGTGGGGGGAATGGGGATGGATAGAAGGAATGCGTGGAAGCCAGCAGTCTGTAGGAGAAATTTATGGTCTTTGGGTGGAGGTATGGGTGGAATTAATGGGTGGAGTTTTATGGATAGTGGATGATATAAAACTCTCCATCCCAGGCGGACTAACTCGGATTGAAATAAATCGTCTCTGATCGGCCAGAATAAATACTAAATGTGTTTCTCGGGCTGAAGGACGTAAGGGTGTTTCAACGTAAGAATATGAAGGTTGGTGGGTGTTAGATAGGAATGGGTGGTGGGTGGAAGGAGTGGGTGGTTCGTGAAAGGTGTGGGTGGTGGGCGGAAGGTGTGGGTGGTGGGTGGAAGATGTGGGTGGTGTAATGGCAAAGCTAGGTGAAGTGGGTAGATGAAAGGTTGGAAGTAGTCCCTGAAAGTCTTGGATTGGTGGTTAGACAAGACGGAAGAGAAAAATATCGTCGCTTAACTGCAGTACGCTTGTTATTTACCCTGTTTAGTCACGTCCTGTCTGAGGGTGTGACTGCAATACGAGATTAAGACGAGGATAAGAAAAATGAATAGGGGACAGATGGAAAGAAGTAAGGCTTAGTATGTGTGGCTGGAACGTGCTAAGTGGAGTGGGCACATGTTACGTGGAGGACTGACAAAAGTGGATGATAATAAG
This sequence comes from Coenobita brevimanus, assembly GCF_032717465.1. Lineage (NCBI taxonomy): Eukaryota > Metazoa > Arthropoda > Malacostraca > Decapoda > Coenobitidae > Coenobita > Coenobita brevimanus. The sequence continues at coordinate 1,502,111 of NC_137053.1, read as the reverse complement.
TGGATGCTGTGGAGATTTGTGTGGATGGAAAATGCTAAGTGGAGTGGGCACATGTTACGTGGAGGACTGAATAAAGTGGATGATAGAAAGTGGATGCTGTGGAGAGGTCTGGAAGATGTGGAAGAAATGTGAAAATCAGTTACGTGAGAATGAAATAGAAATTTTGATGGATAGTAAACTTGGAAAATCCGATTAGGTGGAAGACAGAATGGTGGACTGCTAGTGGGAGAAAGGCGCTGGAAAGATGGGTAAAAAGACAGGACAGAGGGAAGGGTGAAGGGAACCGAGAAAAAAGGGAGAAGATAAGGAAGTAGAAGAGGGAGACGGGAGGGGACGAGAAGAGGGGAAGAAAGGGAGTCGGGGGGAAAACGGGGGAAGGGAGATGTTCTGAACTGGAAGAGGGTTTGCGGGAATAGAAGAGAAGGGTCGTTGAAGGGTAGGATGGGGGAAACGAGGAGGATCGAGAGAAAGATGAACTGGAGGAAAGAGAGGACAGTAAGAGGAGGAGGAGAGACCGGGAAAGGAGCAGAGATGGCCGGGGGAGGAGAAAAGGAGGGCCGAGGGAAGAGAAGCGGGGAGAGAGGAAGAGAAAAAGAGGGAGGGGAAAGGGGAGTCAGAGGAAAGAGAAGACGGGGAGAGGAAATGGGGTCCAAGGAGGGAGAAAATGGAACTAAGGGAGAGGAGGGAGGGGAATGAAGGAGGGGAAGCGATTGAAGGGAAGCCAAAAGAGGAGGCTAAAGGAAACCAAGAGGGAGGGGGGGGGGCAAAGGAAGGGGACGAGGGGTATCTGATGGACCTGGCTTGGTTTCTCTCGTCCTGGGTTTTCTGTGTCGGGTTCGTCATTTAGGTGATGGCGTGGGCTAATTGGGGGAGGGCAATTCCTGGAAACTGCCCCGAACGATGAGAGGGCGTGGAGGGGGCTTGAGGAGAGAGAGAGAGAGAGAGAGAGAGAGAGAGAGAGAGAGAGAGATCTAATTTTGAGTTTCATTATTAAATTTCCAACAAAATCCATGTTTTATGAGTTTTGGCTGAAAAAAAATGAAAGTGTAAAATCCGATCTATAAAATAAGAAAAAATAATAATGGCAAATGATTCTCTCTCTCTCTCTCTCTCTCTCTCTCTCTCATAAAGAATATAGAGGAAGGACCCGACTCTCCCCTACCCTTCTCTTCCCACGGGTCACACCCTGTTAAGCGATACACATTACGTCGTCTGCGCACAGTCTGTGGGTGCAGATCGCTCATTTCACGGTAAATCAGAATTGTAGCTACGACGTACGCCTCTCTCTCTCTCTCTCTCTCTCTCTCTCTCTCTCTCTCTCTCACTTTCTCAGTTTTTTATCAATTCCACGTCTCTTTTTCAGCTCTTCCTCTCCTATTATCTCCATCTTTCCTCCACTCTCTCTCTTCCCTCCAACACTGTCATTACTCAGACCTTCATTAATTTCCTTTATGCCTTTTCCTACTCCCTCCTCGTTTTCTCTCCCTCTCTTCTCCATCAATTTCTCTCCCTCATCTGTTTCCCTCACGTATCTGCCCTCTCTCACACACCCTTTCCCCTCACCAGTCTCTCTCTCTCTCTCTCTCTCTCTCTCTCTCTCTTTCTCTCTTATTCACCCTATTCACATGATATTCCCGTGACAGACCGTAAGGTCTGTGTGGTCTGTGTATCTATGTAACTCTATGTAACTCACTTCCCCTTAACTCATCTTTACACACCCTCTCCCTGACAATTCTGTCTCCCTAACATATCCCTTTCACTGTTCTTCATCCCTTTCTCTTATATGTCCCTCTCTCATATTCCCTTTCTCTCATGTTCATGCTTATTCTTTACCTATTCCACTCATTCATTCTTCTCACCTCCCTCCTGTTCCTCACCCTTCTCCCTTACTCATCCCTCTCCCCCATCCCTTTCGCTAACCTCACTCACTCACCCCTGTCACTCTCCTTTCTCCCTCACTCACTCCCTTATCCCTCTTATCCCCTCCCCTCACTCTTCTCCCTCACTCACTCACTCCTTTATCCTTTTCACTTCTCTTACTCCCCTCACTCTCCTCTCACTCACTCCCTTGTCCCTCTCACCCCTCTCACTCACTCTTCTCTCCTCTCACTTCCCCCCTTCCCCCTCACTCCTTCCTCTAACCACTTACAGGATACAAATCAAATCTGACCATAAAATTCTGTAAGATATTGGTGATCATTTTTTTTTATAATCTGCAATTCAATATTACCTTTTTTCACTTATTTTGGAGGTGATAAGTGATTGGTGTGACGCAATCTAAGGTAATTTCTTTCCTTGTGTAGAGAAATTTGTTGTAATAGGATAATGTGGGACTGTTTTCATTTCTGCTTGAGTGATAGATGTGAGAATTTGTGCCTAAGATGTGGCCTTCTAGCCTGTAAAAGAAATGAGTTTGGATTAGGAAGTGTGTGTGGACATTAGGACATAAAGCTATCGTGTGTGTGTGTGTGTGTGTGTGTGTGTGTGTGTGTGTGTGTGTGTGTGTGTGTGTGCGCGCGCGCGAAAAACAAGACTGAAAGGATATATCAACACCTACCCTTATATCTTTTTTCTTTTCTCTTTTTACTGCAAACACAACGCCATATTACCTAAGTGTTGAGCCTCGTAAATTACTTGTGTTCTCGCCCAGGGTCTTACTAATGCACACACAATCTCTCTCTCTCTCTCTCTCTCTCTCTGGGTGTTCAGTTTCTCTTGGCTTTCCTCCTTTTTCTTGTTTTCCTTTTTATCACCGCAGTCTCAGTCTATCTTCGCTGGTTTTTTCTTCTTCTGTTCTTGTTTCTTTCCCTTTCTGTTTTCATTTTTCCTCTCTTACTTTTCCTCCTTTCCCTCCTTCTTCTCCTTATCTTCGTTTTCCATTCTTCATTCTTTTCTTTTTACCCTGTTTAACGTTTCCTTCTTACATCTTCTTCGCCTCTCTTTTCTTCCTCTTCCTCTTTTCTTTTCGTCCTGTCTCTCTTTTGCTTCACTTTCCCTTGTCATCTTCTCTTTCCTCTCTCCTCCTCTTCCTCCTCCTCATTTTCCTTCCCACTTCTTTCTTTCCTGTCTTCTCTTTTTCATTCCCCGCCTCTAGTTCTCTCCTGTTTCCTTTCTTCCTCTTTTCCCCTCATTTTCATGCGTCTTGTCTATGTCCCTTTTTTTGTATTTTTCTCCTTTTGGTTTTTATTTCTTGTTCCTGCATCCTACTTTTCTTCCTTCCGTCGTTCCTTTCTCTTGTTCATTTCCTTTTTCCATTTCTTATGCTTCACATTCTTTTATCTTGTTCCTTGTTCCTCACCTTCCACTACTGCATTTTGTATTGATATTTGCACAGCTACTTTCTCTGGCACTCCATCTTTTATTCCTTCTTCTTCTCTTGCTCATTTTTCTACTCTCCTCCCCAGCCTTATCGTCTTCTCAGCATCCTTTTCCTTCTGTTCTTCATTTTACTTAACGTCCTCTAACTTTCCTATTTCTCTTTCTCCTCCTTCTCTTCCCACTCACACACATCGCCTGTTCCTTATTCCTTCTCTCCCTACTCACTTTCGTTCTCTCTCTCTCCCCTCCCACCTTCCTCTCTTTCCCTCTCCCCTCCCCTCCCGCCTTCCAGACACCTTATTCCTGGCACGGCGTTGGTCTGGAAGCTCCCTACACCTGGAACCTCCCCCCGGTACACACACGGACAGGTGTTGTTGAAGCCGTAATGTGATTAAGGTATACGCGGCGTGCAAGGAGGATCAGATAATGGCCTGAGGTGCCCGGGAATCTCCTCTTTGACTCGTGGTTCTGGAAAAAAGAGACGGAAAAAATATACCCTTTCCCCCTAGCGACCTCACGTAATCCAGGATATTCTGTTTAGCCCGCGAACCAAACATTGTGGGATGAGGCCCAAACACTGAGGAACATGTGGGGAAAAACTGGGAACGCGTATTCCTCAGAGATTCCCTAACGTTTTAGTCGACGCCGCGGAAAGCGATGCGCAGTTGTTTAAATATACATGGCACAGTGTTGTGTTCCCTTGCCTGGGTCGCGGCTTGAGTGCACGACCATCAGTTGTTTCCCTGGTTTACGCGGCAACACCTGGAGTTATGTGGTGTATTTGTGGTGTGTTCTGGTGTGGTGAGGCGGCCTGGGCTGTGGGGCGTTTACAGCACACCCTGGCAAGATGGTGGCTGGTTAAAGCGGCCACCACGGGTTTCGAACGAAGTCGATGAAAGTGGCGGGAAAATGGAAAAGCGCGCGCCGGGTGCTGCCGACAACTGGTGGAGTCGCGGCTAATTTGGTATACCTCTGGGAATCGCGATTCCAGTTGGAACAGCAAGGTGAAAGACAGAAGTGGGAATTGGGAATGGAGCCGGAGCCACGGGAACCATTCCAAAACCATTCCCGGCCACTCTGTTTTATTAAATCGCTTCATCACAATTTCAGGTTAGCGGCGGGAATCTTTCAGCGCGGCTCCCTGGGGCCCTGGGCTGCTGGGCGCTGGCTCACAAATTGATATTGGTGGTCGCTGGAGGACACACGGGGCGCCCCCACACCCCCACCACCTCCTGCTGATTACTGTACCTGCCCCGCCTCGCCCCATACTGCCCCGCCCCACCCCATTTGCCCCGCCCCGCCCCATCTGCCCCTCCCCGTCCCACACTGCCCCGCCCTACCCCATCTCGTACCATCTCACACCACTCCATAATGTACCATACCACACAACACCACACATCACACTATATCACACACCTCACCACATCACACCATCCTGCGCGACACCACGCCATACTATTCTGCACCACACCATACCATATCGACTACTGTACCACACCACACCACACTAGTGTTTTCCACACCACACTATCTCATACCACACTACGCAACACCATACTTTGATACATTGCACTGTACCACATCACCACACATCACACCACACCACACCACACCACACACTCACGGAACTACTGATTACCGTACCTACCTCATGCCACTCCCACTTACCAAAACACATCCTCTACACCACTCACACCTTCACTTCATATTAAGACATGTAAAAGAAGTGACACAATTATCCCATGTCGCTTCCTGAAATACCAAATCATGCATAAAGACTGACAAAGATGGATGTAGGGTTAGCCAGGGGGTTGGGTGGGTGGGGGAGAGCCTCGTCTTTATTATACAAGTTTTTTTTATTTCATAGCTTTACTCCTTCAATAAAATTACGTAACTTTCTTCTTCCTTCAACCAGACGATTTCTTTCAGCTTAATGGAGTCAAAGCGAAAGAGTTAATGGAGGGAATAGGTAACCCTTTCAATTCGGACGGCCTCTCAGCTGAGTAAAATCGTCCGGAGACAGCAAGAAAACCCTCTAAAATAAATCGTGATATTGAAAGGGTTAATAATACCGCTAGACAAGAAGCGGCCGATAAATAAGTAAATAAATAAATGAATAAATTGAATGAAGAAAAACAGGATTCTTCATATGGTCAAAAAAAAAAAGTTCTAGAATAAATGAATCAATAAATACATGGGAAAAAAAAAAAAAAAAGGATTCTTCATCTATCTATCTATCTATCTATATACCTAGGCTGCTTCCCCCAAGGAAAGGGAGGTAGCCGAGACAGGACGACACACTCCCCATTTACTCATCCATTCAAACATATTCATTCGCATCTTAGCCCCAAAGGGGAGAACGGACAGATCCTCACCGCACCACACCGCACAAGGGTCAACTGCGCAATGCAATCAGTGGTCGAAAAAAAAAATGTTCTGCTGCAGTTATTCTCTGTTCTTATGTTCTTTTTATGCTCTCTCATATCAGTATTATTTTCTGTGTTCATTTACGTGTTATGTACTTCATTTATGGATTTATTTGTATGTGTTTTTGTATTATTATTATTATTATTATTATTATTATTATTATTATTATTATTATTAAAGTTCTTACTCCGTCACGCATTGTATCCATCCCTTCCTGTTTTTCTCAGCTTTATTCTCTCTCTCTCTCTCTCTCTCTCTCTCTCTCTCTCTCTCTCTCTCTCTCACCCTTATCACTTTACCATCTCTAAGTGCCTTCTTTCTCATTCCGTTTTGCTGACTCTTTTATCAAGCCCCTCACTTCCCCTGCTTCCCTCACCACTTTCCCCCTCCCACGTTCTTTGGCCTCCCGATATTCCTTTTTTTTATCAATATTTCGCCTCTTTCCACATTTATTGGGCTTTATTTTCTCTCCTTTTCTTCTCGTGTTTTCTCTCTCTTTTATTTTTTTATTTATCTTTCTCTCTGTGCCTTCATTTCTTTTTTTTTAATCGGCTTATTTTTGTCTTTCCTCCTTTATTATGTCTTTTCTTTTTCCTGATTCACATTCTCTCTCTCTCTCTCTCTCTCTCTCTCTCTCTCTAATTAATGGACTGTTTCCGTGTCTCATTCTATTTTCCTTTTTATCAGTATTTCTCTCCTCTTTCTTTATTTAGTCTTTGTTTTCCTCCCATTTTTTCCTCTTTCCCTTAATATTAAATTGCTTGTTTTTTTCCTTTTTACCTCCTATCTCTCTTTATTTTTTTCTCTCCCTATCGATCTCTGTATATACCACTTTTGGCAGATTTTTTCCCTTTACATGATTATCTCTTTATCAACATTATTTATTTATTTATTTATATTTTTGTCTTGAATATTCTGTCTATTTTCTTTGACCTTAATCTCTTTTTTTCTTATTATTTTCTGACCTGTTCTTACCCTTTCTTTTATCGCCTTATTTCTTTCCTCTGTTTTTTTTTGTTTTTTTTTTAATGGGTGTTTATTTTCCTTTCCCTTTTTTTCTGGTGTGTATTAGAGAGAGAGAGGGAGAGAGAGAGAGAGAGGGGGGAGAGGCGTGTCACTTCATTCAGCACCTCTAAGACAAAAGCCACTCTACACGGCGTGCAAGAGCCTGAATATTTGATGGGGAGAGAGAGAGAGAGAGAGAGAATAGACTGAGGTGGTGGTCAGGTAGTAGAAAGCTGGAATATAAGGAATGGGAATAGTCAGGGGGTAGGAATTTGGTCATCATCGGTAAGACGCACCAACATGTTATAAAAATACTCCGCCTATACATCATAACAGTCCTAAGTGAGCTAATTCTGTAGCCTAGATTCAGTATGGACGGTTCAGTAATAAGAAACAACTGGTGACATTGAAAGATAGGGGCAGGTAGGAGGAAGAGAGATGTGGGGAGTAAATATTCCCCCCAAGCCTCATTCTTTGTAATCATCTCAAAGCCCACACTCTGCATCCTCATCCCACCAACTACGTCTCTGCATCTTAAATACTGTTACCATTTCCTTTACTCCCTGCAGAGCCTTTTGCCCTCTTCCTTCCTACACGCCTCTTACATCCTTCATTTCCCTGTTCAGAGCTCTTCAGTCTCTGCATCTCTCTCTCCATCTCCCTCTCTCTCTCCCCAAATATATCTTTTTCACACACCAATCACCTTTTCCTTTTTCCTCCTGCGTTGATTCACTACAAAATCTCTCTCTCCCTCCTCACATCCTTCATCATTTCTCCCTCTTTCTCTAACTTTTACTTTCCAGAAATCACACTTCCATACTCACAAATAACCTTTTTTTGTTATTTTCTTTTATCTTTACTCCCCCAAATTCTTCCTTCCTTTTACGCACTCATCTCTGCTTCATTTGCTTTATTCCCCCAAATTTTCCCCTTCCTTTACTTCCCAAAACTTTCCCTTTCCTTTACATACTCGTCATTCTTTTTCTCCTCTCCTCCTTGCTTTTACACTCCAGTAGTTTCTCCCACACTCCTCACCCACACCATCCTCCAGTTCTTTTCCTTCGCTTTTTATGGTCTCCCCCCTCTCACACCCACTCCCTCTACACCCACTCCTTCCTAACACCACACACTACTACACCAGTCTCATACACTCACACCTTTCTACACCACACACTGCTACACCACACACCACCACACCACATACTGCGACACTACACGTTGTTGCATCATATACTGCCAAACCCACACACATAGCCATACTACACACTGCCATACTACTCACTGCCACGCCTACACTACCACATTACTAAACTGTGCGCAGTACTACACAACAACAGACACACCATACTGCTACATCACACACTGCCACACCACATACTGCCACGCTACATACTACCACTCCTTACACAGTCATACAACGCTCTGCCACATCTCTACCGCACTTCCCGTCTCCTGATGCACAGAGACTAACAGAACACGTTTTACTTATGCCAATATAAGTCTCTGCATCTTCAGAACATTCGCAATCCTGCATAGTTAAAATCATTATTGTGTGTTACTTTTATATGATTCCAGCCACCATCAAACGATTTAATTCAGTACAGGAGAGCCCATGTAGTGAGCCGATTACAAATGATCTCGCCCAGTTAACAGACCATTGACTATGATATCTGAGTCAGTGGTAGTACACACACACACACACACACACACACACACACACACACACACACACACACACACACACACACACACACACACACACACACACACACACACACACAGTCGTCCCCGAACCGATCAAGCGAGACCCCGCCCTTTTCTTGGCTTGATAACGGGCTGAACCTTCTGAACCATTTGAAACCCTTTCAGTATATTCTTGCTCCTTCTAGATGATTTGATTTAGCTTAGAAGAAACTTTGAACTGATGGGGTTAGATGTGTCCTAAGTCAAGGTAACTAGAATAAATAAATGTATAGGGCTGAAAGGCTTTACAATATCTCGTTTGGTTTTGAAGCCGTTTCTAGACAGTAATGAGGTCCCAAACGCTCTTTCCTCAGTCTGGGCCGAATCCTCATAGGAGTAGCTGTTCCACTCCGGAGGGGATCCAGGAGAGACTGACGGAACATATATCAGCATTCCACTTCCCTTTCGCTGCTGTGTGAGAAAAGGTAGGTTTACTCTTATTACTCTAACTTAACCTCGATTCTCTCCTTTTTGTAGCTTATTTCACGTAACTCGGCGACAGAAAAAGACAATTCTACAGCCCTCCATCCATTCCACAACACTTCATCTTGACTAGCATCATATTCTGGTGTTAATCTATTGCCACAGCTCAGCGTTCAGGATGAAGAGATGGCAGTTTTAGACCAGGTTAGAGTAAAAAGAGTATAGTTAAGCCTGAAACTGATTACTATATAATCAAAATAAGTTAGTTACCCACATCACCATTGTCCTCTTTCGTTTAAGCCATTTCTCTCACTCGTCTCACTCCATCCCCCTACTCATCTCAGTCCATCCCCCACTCATCTCACCTCACCCCCACTCATCTCAACACATCCCCCCTCTCGTGTCAGTTCATCCCCCCATTCATCTTAGCCCATACCCCCCTCATCTCAGCACATTCCCCACTCATCTCTGTCCATCCCCCCACTCATCTCAGCCCATCCCACACTCATCTCAGCCCATCTCAGTCAATATCCCCCCACTCATCTCAGCCCATACCCCCTCATCTCATCCCATCCCCCACTCATCTCAGCCCATCCCCCACTCATCTCAGCCATCCCCCCCCCACTCATCTCAGCCTGTCTCCCCCACTCCACCCAATCGAAATCGACATATTCTTATTTTTCTTAATTTCTTTAACTATAATCGGTTTGTTTTTATCTGAGACAACTTGGCCACTTACACCACTTAAATACCTGGTTTCGTTTGCGTGAAAATCAGTGGACCTTGGTTATGAAACAAGAATAAGTCTCCTTGGTGACTAGTCAAATTAATTCTTCAAAATGGCCACACCTGATCATTAACCGAGATAAAAGGGGTTAGGGTTCTTTATCAGGTCTTGGTAAATGTTCTATAAATGAGACAGGAATCAGTCTCCTTGGTTACTAGGCAAATTAAATCATCAGTACGACCACAACCTAACCATTAATAGAGGTAAAAAGGGGTTAGGGATCTTTAACAAAATAAATACGCAAGAATTAGTTAACACTGGCCATTTCGACTGTTGTTCTTATGCCTGTTGTTCTTACGCCTGTTGTTCTTGCGACTCTTGTTCTTACGACTGTTGTTCTTGCGACTGTTGTTCCTACGACTTGTTTTTATGACTGTTGTTCTTGCGACTGTTGTTCTTACGACTGTTATTATGACTGCTGTTCTTGCGACTGTTGTTCTTACGACTGTTATTACGACTGTTGTTCTTGCGACTGTAGTTCTTACGACTGTTCTTACGACTGTTTTGCCGAATGACTGTCTGCTGGCTGCCTGTTACGCAGACGACGCAGGTACGCGGTCAACATACGCTCTTGTTTAATTCTGAGTCTGCCTGTTTTTATGGTGATTTCAAAGATCTACACACGGAATGGTTTTTTTTTTTTTTTTTTTTTTTTCTCATCAAAATTCGAGTGTTCCGAATGAAATAGCATCATATCCGAAATGCTCAAGGACTGTTTGGTACGAAAATTGGCTCATTCAGTTTTTTCACATCAAGATCAGGTTGTTCTTGATAAATATTGAACATGTTGTTATAATTAAGTCGTCTATCTTTTAACATAACTCACTATAGTCATTTTACATTAATTTGGAGATGATTTTTGCTCTTTTCTAATGGTTCTCATGTTGCTCAGTGGTACAGAAGGCAATACTACGGCTCTACATCCTTTCCAAAGCACTTCTTCGTGTCTAGCACCATATTTTAGTGCTGATCTTTTCTATAACTCAGCATTCACAGTAGAAAGATGGCAATTTTAGGCCAAGTTACAGTGAAGAGAGTATAGCAAACAAGACTGCTGGTTTGAAAGACAGATTTGTACATTCGGGCGATGGTGTCAGATATATAAGGGAAGTGGCGAAGTACACATACATTTCCCATTACAAAAAGGTGTATTGTACTCATTTATGGCCTACCGTGAGTGTATTTTCAGCGAATAACTGTATCTTTAATATTTATTTAGCTGACACTTTTTTTGTTTACCCGTTCCTTTTTTTTTTTTTTTTTTTTTTTTTTTTTTTGGTGTGCCAGCGGTGCGTTTTAATTACGAGAGCTCTAGTCACGCGCTCCATTGATACTCCAAACCAGCTGTATGATTAAACCTGATCACACACACACACACACACACACACACACACACACACACACACAGTATTAAACCCGATCACACGCCCATATCAACCACTCACGCACGCCAAAAAAAATATTAAACCTTTATAGTAACTTCCAAATGAATTAGTAGGAATGAAACGGGCGATTAAACAGCCATGAAAAAATAAAAAACAAAATGAAGTTTGGCTTGAATACTGGTGGGTGGGGGGGGCGGGGGGATGAGTTGAGAGGGGTGGATGGGTGGGCTGGGGGATGAGATGAGAGGTTTGGATGGGTGGGTGGATGGGGAGACGGATATGAGAAAGGTGGGATGATAGGTAGATGGATGGAGGGTCGGGTATAAGAGAGGTGGGATGGTGTGTGGATGGATGAGCTGATGGAGGCGAGGATGAGAGAGGGGTAGGTGGGTGGATGGATAGGTGGGCAGGAAGAAGGATATGTAAGAAGTGGGGTGGTGGGTGGGTGGGTGGATGGGTGAGCAGAGGGAAGGATAGTTTAGAGGTTGGGTGGTGGGTGGATGGTCGGGTAGAGAGAAGGACAGCTGTGATGGGTGGGCGGAGGAAAGGATATTGGAGGGATGAGTGGGTGGGTGGATGGGCGGTGGGGAGAAGGGAAGGGGCTGAGAAGGATGGGTGAGCGAGCGGAGAGAAAGGAGAAAGGACGGGTGAATATGGGTGTGTGGTTGTATATGGGAGGGTGTGAGGGAGGGGTGAGAAGTATGGGTAGGTGAGCAGGGAAAGGATATAGGAGGGGGAGAGTGGTGGCTTGGTGGGTGGATAGATAAGGGTAGGGGGAGGGGCTGGGGTTATATGGGCAGGGGGAGGGGGAGGGGTTGGGGTTATGGGGGATGTGAGAGCAATTTTGACAGGAAATCTGCGGGATTAAGGTGAGCTCCATAACATTTACACCTGTATGCACACCGGCGTAATTGGGGGGACCAGACCACAGCCGCATATATCACACATCAGGGGTGAGAGAGAGAGAGAGAGAGAGAGAGAGAGAGAGAATTTCCCACAACTACCAGCAACAATAGGTATAATTTCCACAACTACCTTTACCATCGTCAGTACCATTAACTGCCACTACCAACATCAACACAACTACCATTACCAGCACCAACCACCATTAACCACCATCACCTTCATCATCACCATTCCCACATCTGCCATCAGTAGCATCATCACAACCACCATCACCATCATTACTAGTTCATCCACAATCACCATCACAGTCACCATCAATGACAAACACGCCTCAAAGCCACCAACACAGTCATTATAAACAGTTGCCAGAGGAGTCATACACAAACACCATCAACAAGCACAACACCCACAGTCATCACCAACACCTACACAATACCCTTAAACATCACCATCATCATCATCATCATCATCATCAATCATCATCATCATCATCATCATCATCATCATCTATTTGTCAGTTCTCTGGTCTCTCATTATTGTGACTTTTTTTTTTTTTATTATATATTTTGTTATAATGTTTTAGCTTTCATTAACTCTTCCATTACTTGTCTCTCCTAAGCTGAATAATTATCATTGTACCTCACTCAGAAATATAACTCACTTCCAGCCACCATAACCAACATCAAACACCCCAAATACGATACTCAAAACCATCACCAATATAACACACAATTGCAAGAAACATATCACAGACCACTAACAATTATCACCAGCACCATCGCCACAGTAACACACGTCCCTCACCCCCAACCATCGCAGTATCTTACAACGTGCATACAGTCCCTCGGCCACCAGTCAGAAACGTCCGCTCTAAACTACCCATCATTAACCCGTCTTCATCAATCAGAGGACCCTAATCACCAATCTGGGACACCTAACCATATCGCAATCGTCAGAATCCCATCCCCAAAAGCGAGTGAACACACAAATAATTTTCTTCTGTTGGGCCTCTTGTGATCCAGATGAGCAATTTATTCATAGGTGCATTAGTCAGGGACAGGTGACGTAATTAAAGTCTATTTGTCATTTGCCTACCTGGTTGCTGGAGGTGAGGTAAGGTGAAGTGAGTGGGGTGTGAGAAATGAGTGACGGGTGGAGAGGGAGGTGGTGAGAAGGGTGAGGGATGAGTCAGTGGGGTGGAGAGGGATGGGTGAGGTAATGGCGGAGTGGGATACTGAGAGGTGTGGTAAGATGAACGAGATGATGAGAGGTTAGTGGGATGCTGCGAGGAGTGCTGAGGGGGGTGAGATGGGTGGAGAGTGGGATGAATGAAATAATGAGAGGGAATAGGATGCACACACACACACACACACACACACACACACACACACACACACACACACACACACACACACACACACACACACACACACACACACACACACACACACACACACACACACACTCCAACACCATCTCCCCTTTTTACCATTCCTAATCCCACCCTTCCTACCCACCCCAGTGCCAACTCTCTCTCTCTCTCTTTCTCTGTGTCTCTCCCCCGGCCTGCTGTTGAGAGGCGAGTTTTCTTACCATGCATACTTAAGGTTCATTAGCGGCGTCGTAAGCATGTGTCACGCTCGCTAATGTCTCTGGGCTTTGTGAATATGCAAGACTGGAGGCGGGACTTAAAGCGCCTTTGTATTCCTTGCCGCCGCGTGGGTACCTGGCTCCTGGCTTGGATTGGTGTGCTCTGGGGAGAGGAGGAGTGGTGTGATGGTAATGGGGTGTAGCGTGGTGTGGTAATGGGGTGTAAGGGATGGTGTGGTGATGCTGGAATTCAGGAGTGCAATGGAAGCGTTGGGGAATGGAGGACTGAGTGTATTTGGGTCCGTGCCTGTATCTTTGTGTACGTTCGAGGTCATTTCATTTACACGTCTCGGATTATTTATTAATGAAGTGATATTCCTGTCTGCTCTATTTACCTTGATTCGTGTAGCTAGATCTCAGTAAGGTTTCCAAACAATATCGAGAATTTGTGAGAGAAAAAATGACCGACTTTACCCTTACAAGCGCTTCTAGACAACACCTCTCTCTCCACATCTCCCCACCTCCCACCTCCGATCCTTTACCTCCTCGCCTCTCCTTCTGGCTTTTCCCTCGCCTCATCTTCCTTCATTCATCGCCTTCCGTTGCCTCCTTCCACCTCCCATTCCATCATCATCTCTTGCTCCACTTCGTCTCCCCCTCCATCTACTTCACTCTTGTCTTCCCTTCCCTTACCCTCATTTTCCTTCTTCCTTCCCATCCCCTTCCGTCTCTTCTTTTCATTCTTCCCTCTTCGCTTTCCCCTCTTTTTGTTCCTCTTTCCTTTTTCCCTCCCCCCGCGTGTCCTCCCCCTTCTCATCCCCTCCCAGCCCCATCTCCCCTACCCCTATCACACCTGTCATCGATATTCCAGGTAGCAAAGTGACCTTCTCGTGACCAATACTGACCCCTTCCTTCACATTCTCTCTATTCCCCTACCCCCACCTCCTTCTATTCCCTCCCTCCCCTCCCATTTCCTCCTCCTTCTTCCTCCTCCCTTCTTCTCCGCTCCTTTCTCTTTCTTCCACCAGCCCATCCTTCCCTTTTCCCCCCCACCTTCCCTTCCTCTCCCTTCTCCTACCTTTCCTCCCTTCTCTTTCCCCCACCACCCCTCTTTTCCCTTTTCCCAACTTCCCTTCCCTTCCCCCCCTCTCCTCCTTCCTTCCTTCCTCCTTGAGAGTGGAAGGGGAGAGGTATATCAGTACCACCCTGCATGTCACCCTTCACACTACCCCGTTCACTCTAGCTCACCCTTAACCCTTTCTTTACGACGACGAAATTGTGGGATTATTTTAACTGTCCTGGGAAATAATGCTTATCTTTCAAAGGATATTTGTGTCGGTATTCTAAGCTTAATTTAATTGTCAGAAATTGGCATGAATTAAGAAAATTGTAATCGGATTGAAGGGGTTGTGTTCGTTTATCTATTATTTCTATCCCGTGCTCACTTTAGCTTGGCCCAAAATTGCCATCTCTCCATCTTGAATGCTGAGCTGTAGCAAGAGACTGACATTAGAGTAGGATGCTAGTCACGAAGAAGTGTTGTGGAAAGGATGTAGAGCCTCATATCTTCCCCTTCCATTTCCCACCTCCATCCTCCTCCTCCTCCTCTTCCTCCTCCTCCTCCTCCTCCTCCTCTCTACTCTACCCTCCCCCCCTATTCCTCTTTTCCCAAACTCTGATAATCCTCGTCCTCTCCCACATAACAATTCCTCTTCCATCTCTAAAACTCTCGCCATCCTAAGTGTCTATCTCCTCCCCCTTTTCCTCTCTCTCTCTCTCTCTCCCCCACATCTCTTTCTCTCTTCTCTCTTCCCCTCCCTCCCTCTCATCTCTCCCTCGTTTTTTTCTCTCCCCTCCCTCTCTCCCAGATTTTCGTTATTCTTTTTCCTCTCCCCCTCCATCTCTTTAATCTCATCTCATTTTCTTTCTCCTCTCCCTCTCTCTCTCTCTCAGCTCTTCCTCTTTATTTTTCCTCCTCTCTCTCGTTCATATCTGTTTTCTCTCTCTCCCACACCTCTCTCTCATATTTTTCTCATTTTGTCTCTCCCGTTCCTCTCTCTCACCTCTTACACTTTTTCTCTCTCCTTCCTCTCTCTCGTCTCCTTCTCTTTTTCTCTTTCCCCTCTTTCTCTCTCATCTCATCCTTTTATCTCTCTCTCATCACCTTTTTATCTCTTCCTCTCTTTATCTCTTCGGTCCCTCCTTCTCTCTCATATTCTCTCTCTCTCTCTCTCTCTCTCTCTTCCATCTGTCTCATGTCTACTTCCCACCGTCTCTCATAATTCTCCCCTTCTCTTCAGTCATGCTCACCCATCCTTCCACCCCTACTCTTTTCTCCCCTCATATTCGCGTGCCCCCATTACTTCTTCCCTCCTCTCTCTCCCTCATCTCTCCCCCTCTTCTCCCCTCTCCCCCTCTTCTCCTCCCTTCTCCCCTCCCACACCTCCCCAAATTCCTCTCCCCTTGCCTTTCCTCCTCTCTTTCCATTCCTCTTCCTCTTCACATCTTTTTTCTCCTCTTCCCCCCCCCCTGTCTTTCTCTCTCCTCCCAGATTCCCCTCCCATTGCCTCTTTCCCTTTTATTCCTCTCCTCTCACCCCACCCTCTCCTCGTGCCCTTAGCTCCCCTCCCTCACATCAAATTCCTCTCCCTCTGCCTCCTCCGCTTCTCTGTCCTGTCCCCCTTTCTCTCCTTCCTCCCAAATCCCTTCCCCATCTTCTTCCTCCCAAATCCCCCTCCCTCTTCTTCCTCTCAGCTTCCCCTCTCTTCCTCTCAAATCTCCCTCCCTTCCTCTCCTTCCTCCCAAATCCCCTTCCCATCTCCTTCCTCCCAAATTCCTCTTCCACTTCTCCTTCTTCCCAGCTTCCCCTCTCTTCCTCTCAAGTCTTCCTCCCTTCTCCTCCCAAATCTCCCTCCCTTCTTCTCCCAAATCTCCCTCCCCACCTCTCCTTCCGCCCAAATCCCCCTCCCCTTCCTTCCCCCACCTCCAACTTGCCAGGGTGTGTGTGTGTGGGGGGGGGGGACTCAAATAAAAACCCCTCCTGAAGTACGAGGCTCAACATTAAATTCTCAGGCCCGACCAGCGACATAAATTCGTCGCAACTATCGCATTTACATTTCATTCCCGGGAGGCCCAATCGTCGTAGCCCTCGTCCTCGCCACCCTCGCTAATTTCACCCTTATTCCCCCCCGGCCCTAGAGCTCCTCGTTGCCCCTCCACGCCCCGCGCAGTTACGACGTGCAAAATTGAAACGGGCGATGTTCTCATTTTGGGAGGCATTTTGTAAGTTCTCGCCGCCGTAATTTGTGTATGGAAATTGGCTAGTTTACAGCGGCCGGACTAATTTCACAGATTTTCGTTTCATGAGCGAGTTTTGGGACGGACGAGGCGGGCGAGCTGGTTGGCTGGCTGACTGGGAGGGGGACGAAACGAGGGCTGGGTAGGGGACACGAGGAGAGGGGACAGCAGGGGAGAGGAGGGGAGAGAAGGAGAGGGAAGGGGAGGGAAGGAGAAACGAGGGGATGGGTAGGGGATAGAAAGAGAAGGGAGGCGAGGTGACGGAAGGGGAGGGTTAGAGAATGATGGTTAGGGGGTGGATAGGACGAAAGAGGGAAGAAATAGGACACAGACGAAAGGAGAGGGAAGGAATGGGGACAAGCGTTTGGGTGGGGGACGGGAGGGGATAGGAGTATGAGAGAATGGTGGGGAGTATACGAGGGTGATGGATAGGGTGAGAGAGAGAGGATAGGGATAGGAAAGGGTCAGAGGAAGAAGAGGATAGGACGATAAAGTGAAGGTGTTATAAAGGGGGGACGAAAGGGAGAGGTAGTGAATTTTAGGGAGGAGGTAGGAGGATAGGGAGAAGAGGGAGAAGGAGGAGAGGGTGGAGATGGATAGGAGACGAAAGAAGAAGGACAGGAGGAGGTTTATGACGAGAGGAGGACGACGAGAAAGAGTAAGACAAAGGGAAGAGGACTGGTTGGTGACGAGAGGAGGGACGTAGAGAGGAGTGAGTGGGAGAGGGGAGGGGGTAGAACGAGAGTGTGGAAGAAGTTGAGATGTGAAGGGGTGGGGGGGAGGGGAGAGAATGTGGAGAGAGAGAGAGAAGAGGAAGTGTGTGGGGAGGAGGGGGTGTGATGGTGTTGAAGGGGGAGGAAGGGTAGGGAGAGAGAGAGTGGAGAGGGGGGGGATAGAATAGGGAGAAAGGAAGGGGAGGGAAACCAAATAGGGGTGAGGGGGAGAGGGAGGGGGGAGGGAGTGGGAGAGGGGGGGGAGAGAGAGTGGAGTGGGAAAAGAAAGTCACTGGATTTAGGCCTTTTTTATATTTTTTCGTTTATTTCCCCTCTTTTTTTTTAATTATTGGAGGGTTGTTGAGCGCTGAAATAAGGGAGGGTGAAATGAGATTAGCGAGGGGGCGAGGGTGAGGGGAAAGGGGGGAGAGAGAGGAAAAAAAGGGGAAATTTGGAGATTTTAAGGGAACAGGGATGAGGGGAAGGGGCTGGAAATGATATGGGTGAGGGGAGGGGGGAATGGAAGCTTGAAAGAGGGGAGAAAAAGAAGATTAGAGGGGAGGGATGGAACGAAGGATGGAAGGGAAAATAGAAAGAGGGAAATGGGAATTGTAAGAGAGGAAAGGAGTTAGAGAAGAGAGGAAATAAGTTTGATATACGAACTAGTGAAGAGGATGGATGGAGTTTTAAAAAATGAGGAAGAGAGAGAGGAGAAAGGAAGACAGAAATAAAGATGGAGGAAGATATACTTGGGAGAATGAAGACAGGGAGTCAGTTTGTGGAAAATGAAGGGAAAAGGAAGAAACGAAGAAGACAGTTTTGCATCAGGGAAAGAGGAAGATGAGGAGGAAAGAGGAGGAGGGGAGGTAATAGCAGAGGAGGAAGAGAAGGAACAACAGAAGGAAGACGAAGAGGGGGAAGAGGAGTAACAGAAGGAGGAGGAAGAGTAGAAGGAAGAAGAAGGGGGAAGAGGAGGAGGAGCAGAAGGGCAGGAGGAGGAAGAGATGGAAGAAAGAAAGGAGGAAGGAGGAAAAAGAGGATGAGGAGGGGGAATATACTGACATACTCTGAGAAAGGAACGATAGAAGGAAGAGGATGTAATAAGTGAGGAAGAGGAACGTGAAGACAGATGATGGGAAGGATGTGAAAAAATTGAGGAAGAGGAGAAGAAAAGACATGTGACTAGAAGAAGGAAGACAAGGAGCAAGAAGAAGGTGAAAGTATGTGTAAGAAAAGAAGGGGAAAATAAGAAGTGAAGCAAGTAGGAGGAGGAGGAAAGAAGGAGGAGGGAAGGAAAAGAGAAGGAAGGAAAAGGGCAACATGGAGAAATTTATTCTCAAAGTAAAAGAAGTGAAAAGAGAAAAAGAGAAAGATAGCTGAGAGAGAAGGAGAGAAAGAAGTAGAGAGGGAAAGGAGAAGGAAGGAAGGAAGGAAAAGCATACAAAAATTAAGATGAAGGAAAAGATCTGAAAAGAGAGAAGGAAAAGGATGACTGAGGGGAAAATGGAGAAAAAAGCCAGGAAAAAGAAAATGAAGGTGAGGAAAGACGAAAGTGAATATGAGTATAATGAATTAGAGGGATATGTTATGAAGGGCAATTTTGAGAATGAAGAGGAAATTGAAAAGAGAAGAAAAAGAGAGAGAGAAAAAAAGAAAGGAATGGAGAGAGAGGAAAAGGAAATGAGCGAATGGAAATCTGAGACGGAAAGAAAGATGGAAGAAAAGGAAGGTAGATGAGAAGGGAAAGAGGAAAAGAAAATGAAGCGAAAGAAGAAAAAGAAGGAAGTTGAGGAGGATGGATGAGAGGAATGGAGCATTGTGCCGAGAGAGAGAGAGAGAGAGAGAGAGAGAGAGAGAGAGTAAAAAGATAGAGAAAGAGAAGGGATGGGAGAGAAGGATGGTTCGTGAGGGATGTTTTGAAGGGGGAGGCCGAGGAGAGAGACAAATGGTTTCTTGGACCCGAGAGAGAGAGAGAGAGAGAGAGAGAGAGAAGGGTTTAGTGTGTGTGTGTGTGTGTGTGTGTGTGTGTGTGTGTGTGTGTGTGTGTGTGTGTGTGTGCTTGCGTGCGCGCTTGCGTGCGTGCGTGCATGCAAGTGATTGAGGAGAAATGAATAGAAGAGAAGCAAGAGAGAAAAAGAAGTGAAGGATGGAAGCAACGAAGGGAAGAAGGAGAAAAGAGAAAGAGGAAAAAAAAGCTAAGAGTCAGCAAGAAATATAATCCATTTCATTTTTCATCTCAGTTACGGAAACCATCACACCTGAAGAAGCTAACAACACGACAATTACAATCGACCAGGTAAGCGGCGTGGAGTGTGTCAATAAGTGGCGAAATTCCAGCGGTAGCTATTACGTTTTTCGGCCATTATGCAAAAACACCTTAATTTTTATAGTATTCTTTGCCGATATTGGTACTTAAATCCATCAGGCATATCCTCTACGACACGCACGGACGCTTGGAATTGCTCACATACCCACAAATTGGAGTATACGTAGATACTGTTATATTATCGTCATGTCAGGGGTGTGTTTTGCTAGAGACTGGACGATGAAGATGAGCATAAACACACGAAGTTCGGTAATACGTGTTTATGTTGTGTGAGCACGGGAACATATGGGTAAGCATAGTCATTTGCAGTCACACCTTCTGCTTGTGTACAAATCTTACATGCACACAACACACACACACACACACACACACACACACACACACACACACACACACACACACACACACACACACACACACACACACACACACACACACACACACACACACACACACATCTCCCCACACACACACACACACACATCTCCCCACACACACACTCACACCCCAACACCCCTACACAATTACCCTCCCCCCACAAAAATACACTACGCTCTCCCTTGAGGTGCTAAGTACATTACTGCACAAATAAAGCACATTACACCATTACTGAAAAAGCGGCGCTCCATTTTTCCATGTACATATGCAAACAGCTACGGCGGGAGTCATTGAATTATAATATTACGCATTTTACGCCCAGGGCCCGAATTGAGTTACGCTTGGGTGGAAAGCTTATTAAAATCCTGTAATTCCCCGCAATTTTGAACCGAGAGCTTGTGTGGGGAGGGAAGGGGTAGTGTTGGGTGCATGCAGTGTCAGTCCACCATATGTTGGAGCTGGGGTAAAAATTTGAGTTCATTCACTCTGGTTGTCCCCACCGGCGGTAATCTGAAGGTGATATCCCAACTACACTACAACTGCGCCCCCGCACATACACACATCCATGTACACTAACGCTTGCACACAACACACAAGCGGACGCGTACATACATTATATACGCATAAATGTAATCAGTATAACTCGCCTTTACCCGATATCTGTCACAAAAACGTATTCAGTATTGTTCCTATAAGCTAACGTGTGTGTTTTTGCACTGCTATCAACTCAGAATTAATCAAGGCTTTGGAAATCGTAAGGACATACTTTATTCCCTTCATTGTGAGAGGTCTTGCCTATGTAGCAAAAAGCCGTCTAGAGGCAGCAAAAATATGATTAAAAAGATATCTTGTCACTGAACGGGTTGATGGAGAGACAACCCCATTCACTCCGAGAGGTCTCCCCTTAAATTAAAAATCGTTTAGAAGGAACAAGAAAAAGACTGTTTAAAATGTAGCACAGAAAGGATTAAAAGTTACTTCTTACGGCCTTGTTTGGTATTGAGGAGAAGATTTATAAAGCTAAACTGTTGATAAAAATAGACTGAAGAAGGTAAAGGAAGGAATG
The DNA here is from genome assembly GCF_032717465.1 of Coenobita brevimanus. NCBI lineage: Eukaryota > Metazoa > Arthropoda > Malacostraca > Decapoda > Coenobitidae > Coenobita > Coenobita brevimanus. The sequence goes on along the minus strand of NC_137053.1, from coordinate 1,480,747 downwards.
TCATGAATAGCTACTTTGAGACGATCCAGCCAGTTCAGCGAATGAGGCGTGTTGGATTGACTCAGGTTCGTATTCTCGCTGGTGAAGGAAGCTCCCTAACACCTTTTCCATAGCGATTTATTTTTGGATACGGCTAGTTAGTATCCTTTTGTTTTTATTTATTCAGAGTATGGCGATGCTTGAAGGATTTATAGAACACAAAATAGAACAGTAAGGTGTAATAGGCAAAGTAAATCGCTTAGGAAATGGTGTTAGGGAGCTACCTCAACCAACGAGAATACGGACTTGAGAGTATCAGAGCAGGTCGACAGATGAGGTGGATTAGAGGTGTCATTGTAGTGGGTTTGGGGTAAGTTCTAGCTTGACTCCCTTTACTCTTCCCTGGTGTAGATATTGATAAGAGAGTTCAGAGAGCATTGGTGGAAGAAGGAGGGGTAGACTGAAGTATTCATGTTGAGTTAGGGCTTGGTATATATTTTCCTAAGTTATTTCTCTTGCATATTACACCCTCCTCTTTTCCCCCCTTCGTCTTCCGTACCGTCCTTCATTTCTTCTCTCTCCTTCTTCCGTCCCTCCTTCCATCCTTCCTATGACCAGGGTCCCCTCGTCTGTATACCTGAGAGTGCAGGGCAAGTCAAGTGTCGCCCTGTCACTGCCGCAGGCCCACACTTTTTAACCTCTCTCTCTCTCTCTCTCTCTCTCTCTCTCTCTCTCTCTCTCTCACTTTTTCCTGCCGCCATCCAAGTTTAGCGAGGGACAGGCGACAGTTCCATCTCACGCCCCGCGGTTTGTCCCTCCCAGAGTCGACCGTCCGTAGAGCATCCTTCACAGACCCTGCCATTCCCAGCCCCTGCCCACCACCCTGCCCCCACCCAGATATCCATTCCCACCCTGCATCCTCCAGTCCCCTCCCCTCTGTCATTCTTACACCGCTTCAAGATCCCACTCCTCCCCACCCACCTCTTCCCATCTCCCATTGTCACTATGCCACCACTCCCCCCCTCCCACCCTATCTGCCATTCTCACTCCCACCCCACCCTGCCACCCACCCCTCTCCCGTTCCTGCCCTGCCCTATCTCATTCCCTTTTCTATTCCCACATACCTTCCCACATCCCTCTACCCATCAATCATTCCAACTCTCACCCCCATCCCCCTTCCCCTTCCATTCTCAACCCCTCCCCTCCCCTCCCCACCCCTCCCTTCTTCCATACCATTCCTCCCCCCATTATTCACCCCTACCTTCTGCCATTCCCTCTAAACTCCCAAAGTCCAGACCCTCCCATCCCTATCCCTCTCCCATACCCTCCATCCCTGCCCCCCTCCAGTCTGCCATTACCACAAAGAACAGAGAAAACAAGAGAAGGGAGGCAGTACAGAATGAAGTACATAGATACAGGAAGAAACGACAGGATCCTAGCGTGAAAGGAGAGAGAGAGAGAGAGAGAGAGAGAGAGAGGGAGGGAGGGAGGAAGGAGGGGGGAGAGGGAGATGGAAAGTGAGCAAGACAGTGCAAGAGTGTGTGACGTTCCAGCAGGCCTTTTTTGACAAGTCAGGGATTCTCTCTTTCTCTCTCTCTCTCTCTCTCTATCTTCAGACTCGTCAGACACGGCCCTCCAAGCTCCTCCGCCACCCCCCCCTTCTCCAGATCCTTGCAACTTTTTACGCCCAGCCAAGATTGTTGCTACTGTTGCAGAAGGCTTGCATGTCGTGAATATTCATGCCCCCAGCCCCAGTACTCAGTCTAGATCATAGCAAGAGCAAGTTTCCCGGCGTGATTTAAGGGAGCGGGGAGAGTTGCAGAGGATGAGGCCCACTGTGTGAAATAGAGAAAGCTTGGATACTGCTGGCAAATTATGTATGAGTTGTGTCCATGTGGAGTGGGCATGATGTGAACTACTATAAAACAAGCAGAAATACGTGAGGTTTGGGGATGCTGCGATGCTCCTGTATTTTAACGTTAGAGGTATGTGTTAAATATAGTAACGAATTAAATTTACTAAAAAGCAGGGATCCTATGACCTGTTGATGATATTAGTTCAAGGGTGTCTGGGAAAGAGGAAATGCATGGATAGTCATCGTCATCATTATCTCATCTTTCTATTCCTCTAGTTAATAGGGTGGGAGGGATCAAGAAGCATGAGCAGGAAAGCACAAGATAAGGAGAACTACTCACAGAGTGCCAAAAGAAATGGGTTATACATCCATTCACTCATCACTTAAGCTCTCTGAAATTTCGGCTCGGGTTAATGGGCATAACGTTATATGACCTTCGTTATACCTTTAGGAGAATGTTCCATTGCTAACATGCTTAAATACCATGTGCTTCTCCATATGTATTTTGTTCATCCACCTCAATCATTTGTTTGTTCTTTGGTCTCTCAGTGGCTGTAACCTGAATAATTACACATTCTTTTATCATATTCATTCACCTTCTTCATGGTCTTCCACGCCTCGTAGGTAGTTTTTGCTTGTGATGTGGAGCCAAGATTCCGAAATCTTCATTGACGTGTGTATGACTGTGTGATTGGTGTGCGTCTATAATTAACGTCGATTCATTGACGTGTGTATGACTGCATGATTGGTGTACGTCTCTAATTAACGTCGATTTCCTGTGACTGTCAATGTCGTGCACCCCAGCATTACCGTAAAAAGAGGCCATTCATTGCGTTCTTGTGTCCATATTCTAGCTGGTTAAAGGAGGTTTCTTGGCACCTCCTCCTCAGCGAATTATTTTGCACACTACACCTCCATGTTTTGATGTAGCATATATGTATTTTTTTTTTATTCCTGTATAGACTGCATAATATGACATACTGGAGATTATTAATGTGCGATTTGTATGCTGGTAAGGAAGAGGTACGGGTATCTCTTAACATCTCAGCATTTTCGTAACTGTGAATATCTTTTCTTCCAGCAGTCTCGTAACTATGAATCTCTTACGTCCCGGCATTCTCGTAACTGTGAATGCGTTACGTCCAGACACAGTATAGTAATCATGGCCTTTCTCGAAGCGCTAAGGCCTCCCCTGCCCTGCTGCTGGGGAGAGGAGGGGAGGGGAGGAGAGGCGTGAGGAGGAGAAAAAACTGGAGAGGAAAAAAAAAGGGGAAATTCGAGATGAACCCGTCGCTTGCTCGCCGCTCCCACCAGCATGTAAACAAATAGACGCCATTTTCATCTTGCCTTGTGAGTCTTCCTGAGTGAATTCTCCACCCTCTGTGCTCTCTCGCTCTCTCTCTCTCTTTCTCTGTATGTATGTATGTATACGGTATATGTATGCCTGTCCATTTGTTTGTCTCATATGTGTCTTTGCCTTTGTCTGTCTTGCTGCCTGCGTCTCTCTCTCTCTCTCTCTCTCTCTCTCTCTCTCTCTCTCTCTCTCTCTCTCGTCCAACCCACCCCACACACCCTGCCCCCCACCCCCCCTCATCTTTTTTTCCCGCCCCCCGCCCCCCTTTTTTGCGTCCCCTTGGCCATGGACGCAGGGTTGTCGCCCCCCCAGCCCAATTTCACGCTTGGCCTGCCCTCACTCCCTCACTCCTCGCCCTCCCTCACACACTCCCTCACCACTCCCTCATCTTACTCTTTATCCTCCCTCATTCAGTGTTACTTCGCCTCTCCTTACTTCTTGTCCTTTCTCCCTTTCTCCCAACTCAATCTTATTCTTCCTTTTTTCCTTGTCCTCTCTCATTCTCACTCCTCTCTCTCACTCACCTACTCCCTCACTCTCTCATCTTACTTTTACTTCTCCCTACCTCCCTTACTCCCTTCCTTTTCCCCCTGGCTCCTTCATTCCGTGCCCTTCCTCTTACTCCCTGTTTCTACCCTCCCTTTTTCCATCCCTCCACTCCCAACTCCCTTTCCCCGCTATCTCACCATCCCTTGTTCATTTTCTCCCTTCCTCACCTCCTCCTTTCACTCCCTCACACCCTCATTACTCTCCCTGCCTACCTTTTCACTCCCTTCTCCACTCACTCACTCCCCATTCTCACTCTTCCCTCCTTCGCTCCCCACCCTATCTGTCTCTCCCTCGCTCACTTTCTATTTTACTCCTCTCTCCCTTCCTCCCTCACTTTATCCCTCCCTCATTCTCTCATTTTTCTCCCTCCCCCTCATGCTCTCACACCCTTACTCTCTATCTTTCATCCTAACTTTAATTTTTTTTTTCCGTTGACCTTTTGTAATCTCATTTTCTTATCACATTCATATCGATTCGCTTTCTTGGTGGTGGTCATTTCCCCCCCTTCATTCATTCTTTCATTTTTTTCATTTTCTTTCGTTTTTTTCATCTCCCGCTTAAGATATCCTCATTTCCCTGAACTTGTCTCAATCATCATCATCATCATCATCAATCCTCCTCCTCTTCCTCCTCCTCCTCTACATCATCATCATCATCAAATCTCCTCCTCCTCCTCCTCCTCCTCCTCCTCCTCTTCATCATCATCATCATCATCATCATCAGTCTCTTTTCTCATTGAGCTTATCGAGACATGCATCAGAGGAGAAAGTAGATCCAATTCCATCCACCATCCTTCCCTTCCATAGGAGTTACGAGGCTGCTTGTAGGAGTAGTGTTAGGTAGTGGGATCGATATTTCACCTTGCTAGTTTTCGTGTTCTTTCGTTTTTTCTTTTTTTGAGCGTGTTCATATCAGTAATCACCTCTCAAATAAACACACACACACACACACACACACACACACACACACACACACACACACACACACACACACACACACACACACACACACACACACACATTCGCACCCATGTAACTCACACCTTCGTACTCTCTCACTTTATTATCTCTTTGCAGCTCACACTCTCTCTCATTTATCTAACGCTCCCCCACTCTCTCTCTCTCTCTCTCTCTCTCTCACACACACACACACACACACACACACACACACACACACACACACACACACACACACACACACACACACACACACACACACACACACACACACACACACACACACACTTGCTTTGTCTCTCTCCCAGTCAGCCTCTGTATCCCACCCACTCCGCTCTCACCAGCCAACCACCCACTCCACTTCACTCCACCCCTTCACACACATCCGAATCATCCATCCACTCCACAGCACACTCCACTCCACTCCACACCCACCAGTCAGCCAGATATTTACTCCATTACATTCCACTCCTCACCCTCCACTCAGCTAGCCACCCATTGATTTCATTCCACACCAAATCCACCCACCATACAGCCACACATTCACTCCATTCCATTTCACTCCACTCCTCTCTGTTCCACTCTTCACCCACAACCAGCTAGTCACTCCACTCGACTCGACTCCACTCTGTTCCACGTCCACTACCGCCACTTTTCTGCATTTCACTCCATACCTACTAGTCACACACCCACGCCACTCCATTCCATACTCACCACCACCTTCTTATTAAATTCCACTCCACACCCACCAACCACCCACACCCCTGCTCCACTCCATTCCACACCCACCAACCACCCACACCCCTGCTCCACTCCATTCCACACCCACTCACCCACTCTACTGCATAACACCCTCGCACACCCACACTACTGCAGTCCACACCCACACATCCACACCACTCCACTCTGCAACACACCTAGCAGTCACGCACCCACACCACTCCACTCTACAACACACCTAGCAGCCACGCACCCACAACATTCCACACTTATCCAACTAGCAAGCTACCCACTCACCCCACTCCACTTCAGACCCCCTTTCCCAGCTCCAGTCCACTCCACACCCACTCAGCCAACTCCACTCCACACCCACTCTCCCAACTCCACTCCACACCCACTCACCCCACTTCCCAACCCAGCCCGTTCGCTCGCCAAATCTTGCCTGGCTGGTGTGTTCCAAATTTCCACTGCATTTGTCCCCTTCCAACGGCGGGATTACGCAGTGCTCAGCTCCCAGCCCGTGTTCATTTGCCCGTGCTACCAGGATCCCGCCTCGCTGATGTGTGTATCCGGACAATAAACAGATTGACGGGTGACGTGGCCAAATCGAATGCGGATTAACGTTTCGGTTTTAGCTGTGCTGTAAATTATGTTTACATACCAATACGGGGGAGATTTATTAGGGGTGGGTGTGCCTGGTTGGTGGGGGGTGTAGTGGGGGATGGTTTGTGTGGGGGGATGTAGGGGGTATGTGTGTGTGATTTGTGTGTGGGGTGTAGGGGGTATGTGGTGTGTGGTTTGTGTATGTGTGGGGTGTGTGAAGGATGGGTGAGAATGGAAATGGTTGAAGGGTCGTGGAAAGGGGCTATGAATTGAATGGTAAATGGATGTAGGGTTGGGTTGAGTTGGGGTAGTTGATGGAAGGTGAGTGTGGATAGATGTTTTTGGAGGGTAGGTAGGAGGTGGGGGGAATTTTTGGAGTTATGGTGTAGGTAGGGTGCTTGGATGATGCGTGTGGAGGGGGTTAGTTGGAAGGTTGGTCAGAGAGTGTGTGGCTGTTAGAGGATGGGTGCGAGTTGAGGATGAGTTTTGGAGGGTGAATGTGGATGGTTTGGGGATGGTGGATGAGGATGATTGCTGAAATGTGGGTGTGGAAGGAAACGCTTGAGTGGGGAGTTTGGAAGGGGGGGGGGTTTAAGGGAAGATGGTGGGGAGAGTGATGGTTGGGGAGTGAGTGTGGATGGAGAATGGCTTTGTTGAGTGGGAAGGGGAGGCACGGAGTGAAGGGGGGTTAGTTTCAATATGTTTAGAGAGTGAATATGAAGGGAGTTACGATTTTACGGAAAAAATAAGAGATGACGACGTTGGAGATATGTCAGGGAAATAAAATAAGGTGATGATGGAGATGGATGCATTGTAAGAGTCTGCAAGGAGTATGTTTGAGGAATGAAGAGGTTACATGACACTGTGGAGAGGAGAAATTAGGACGTGTGAAGGGCGTGTGTGAAGAGGACTGGTACAAAATGAGTGGGGCGACCTTGATGAGAGGGCTGTAAATAGGTTATGCCTTGAGAGGAGTTGTGGAGTTGAAAGGATGTGAATGGGAGTGGTTTAGGGATGTGTGAGTAGAGCTAGGTTTTAAAGAGCTCAGTTTAAGAATATTTGGAGGGGAGGTTCGTGATCTGAATGGGTGTAAAAGGGAGTGTAATGTGGGAGGGTGTGCTGTGGTAGGGGATGCATGGTTTGGGGGGGTAAAGAGGCGTGTTTTGAAAATATGTTGAGGGGAGGGCCATAGCTGAAGGGGTGTGGGGCCATGAAATTTGCTGTAGTGCAGGTGGAGGGGCTGGGGTGGGTGGGATGCGCTGGGTGGAGAGAGGATAGAGACCAACTGCGATTATTATGTGCCTGGTGCGGCTGTGTCGGGGGGATGAGTGCTTTAGTTTCGTTATTTGTTTATTTATTTACGAGGATTTGTGCGCTTGTTGTTGTTGTTGTTGTTGATTCGATGGCTGCATGAGTTCAATCAGTTTTGTGATGTGTTTAACTACTGGGGTTTTGTTTATTGTGATGGTTATTTTTGCACTGGCATTTGTATTCTGCTTATAGCCATTTCTCACCTGCCTGGCTCGCACCTGCCTTATATACTGTACACCTGCCTGAATTATATCTACCTGACTGACACCTGCCTAATTCACAGTTGTCTGATGTACACCCTACAATAAATACACCTGCGTGAAAGACACCTGCCTGACTCGCACCTGCATGAAAGACACCTGCCTAATTCGCTGTTGTCTGATATACACCTTTCAGTAAATACACCTGCATGAGAAACACCTGCCAAACTCACACCTGCATGAAAGACACCTGCCTAATTCACACCTGGTTACATCACACCTCCACACCTCGCACCTGCGTACTTAACACACTACTTACACCTGTCTATCTCACACTTGCCTAACATATATCTATCCAGCTCACACTTGCCTGACGTACTGCCTCACCCCTACCAACCTACGTCTCGTCTACCTCACATCTGCTTAACATAAAACCGCCTAACTCACATCTGCCTCACACGTTCATAATATATATTTTCTTCCCCATACCTGACTGCCTCACACCTGCCTACCATATATCTGCCTCACACACCTACCACACACAACTGCCTCCCACACCTGCCTCACACACCTGCTGCGTACACCTGCCTCACATCTGCGTCCAATATCCATACTTAATTTTCACACACTTGTCGCTACATTCTCACCTGTTAATGGGTTATACTGTGCTTTTAACCTTTCTCCATTACTCTCTCTCTCTCTCTCTCTCTCTCTCTCTCTCTCTCTCTCTCTCACACACACTCATTTTTTTCATTCTTCCTTTATTTACCTCATTACACCACACACCTATCTTTCTCACTGTCCTTCTCACTCTCGTCTCCCACACTCATCTTCCTCTCACATCTCTCTCTCATCTCTTATTTTCACCTTTGCATTGTTTTATCCATAATCGTTATCGTTGTCATCACCTCTTAATTTCTCACTTTCATTCTCGTCATTTCCTTCCTGTTCTTATCTTTTTCTGTCATTCTTTTCACCCTTTACTCCACATTCACACCCCTCGGCTTTCCCTTCCATCCCTCATCCCTCATCCCCCCTCGTTTCTCCTCTCGTCCACCTCCCCTTCCCCTTCATTTCCCCTCCCCCCATCCTACACTCACACCCCCCACTTCTCAACTCTCCTCTGCCCTCCCTCTCTCCCCCTCTCCCCTCCTCTTTCCTCACCCCTCCATCTTCCCCCCTTACCCCTCTGTCCCTTATCACATCCCTCTCTCACATTTATCCTACTCCCCTCACACCTCTCCCTATCCCACCCTTCACTCCCCTCTACCTCACCAGCAACCAGGTTTCGTTTCCCCTCTTTCTGTTTCAACATTCCCCTCTTTTTCTCTCACTTTGCAGTTTCTCCATTTCCTCTATGTTTACCCTCATGTTTTTCACAAGTATTTTCACACACACACACACACACACACACACACACACACACACACACACACACACACACACACACACACACACACACACACACACACACACACACACACACACACACAAAAACAAACACACACACACACACACACACACACACACACACACACACACACACACACACACACACACACACACACACACACACACACACACACACACACACACACACACACACACACACACACACACACACACACACACACACACACACACACACACACACACACACACACACACACACACACACACACACACACACACACACACACACACACACACACACACACACACACACACACACACACACACACACACACACACACACACACACACACACACACACACACACACACACACACACACACACACACACACACACACACACACACACACACACACACACACACACACACACACACACACACACACACACACACACACACACACACACACACACACACACACACACACACACACACACACACACACACACACACACACACACACACACACACACACACACACACACACACACACACACACACACACACACACACACACACACACACACACACACACACACACACACACACACACACACACACACACACACACACACACACACACACACACACACACACACACACACACACACACACACACACACACTCTTTGCGGCATTAGAGGCAACCCGCTTGGCATATCAATAACAACAATCCCTGGGGCCTCATTCTGTCCATCACTCTAATGAAGTCAGTGTGCCCTTGCTCTCATGTCTAGGCTTCTGCTGATGTCACTTCTACCTGATCCTGCTATCACTTCTTCCTGCTCCTGATGTCACTTCTACCTGCTCCTGATGTCACTTCTACCTGCTACTGATTTCACTTCTACCTGATCCTGATGTCACTTCTACCTGATCCTGATGTCACTTCTACTCCTTCCTTTTTTTTACTCTTTGATGTTACTTTCACTTTTCCCTGATATTTCTTTCTGTTGATGTCACTTCTGCCAGCTCTTGATGTCACTTCTTCATTCCCTTGATGTCGCTCCTGTATTCCCATGATGTCATTCCTAACTACTCTTTAATTCGTCTCTCTTTGCCTCCTCCACTGCAATAATGTCTTCCTATTTCATTCTCCTTACCATCAGACGGTTTTCCTCTTCTTAAAGGAGTTAATTATCGAACTGAAGGGGTTAGATGCAGCCTCCATTAACCCCTTCAACACGAGAGGCCTTTCCTAAGCTGAATAAAATCGTCTGGAAGAATAAGCTTAACATGACTTGCACTGAATTCAAGAGTTTTAACGTCTATAATATGGCTCTGTGTTTTGGTTGTTGCTAAGCTTACATCGTTACTAAGTTTGATGTCTTCTTTCCTCGCCTATATTCTCATCCTCTTTCTCCCCATCATCATCATCATCATCATCATCATCATCATCATCATCATCATCATCATCACCATCTTTTCTCTATTCCCTGTCTTCTTTGTTACACTTTCCTCTCCCATATATATTCTTATTTTCCATCACTGTGATCTCTCTCCCATCACCCTCTCTTTCTCCCTGTATCTCCTTTTCCCCCCATACTCTCCCTCGCCTTTCAATCTCCCTTCTACCCTCACCCTTCCTTCTCTCCCCCACCCTCCTTCCCGTCCTCTATTACTCGCTCCCCTCTTCAATCTCTCTGCCTCCCTCCCTTCCATCTGATATCCCCCTCATTTCAGTCTCTCGTTTCCCCTCAACACTACTTCACCATCACTCCATCCTTCTAAGAGCTTCCTTCACACTTACACCCTCATTCTTCTCCATCAATTCCTCTCCATTCCATCCATCTCCACCACTTCCTTCTTCATCATTTCTGCACCACTCCCTTCACCATCACTTCCATCTTCACCACTTTCTTCACCATCACTTCCTTCTCCATCACTTCTCTCCATTACTTTATCATTATTTCCTCCTCCACTTCTCTCTTCATCACTTCTTCCACCATCACATGCTTGGCACCCACCCTTCACCACTCCTTCTCTGTCCCTTCCTTCGTCACAACTACTTCCTTCTCTAAAATCCTTTTTTTCCACGCTACTCTTCCACTCATTCCCTTCTTCCTTCCACACGCCCCTTTTTGCTCCACCCTTCTCTTCTTCCTCATTTCCACACACTTCCTCATTTCCACCCCACTCTCATTACCATTTGCCATTTTCCAGCTTTTGATACACTTACTTTGGATTTTCATACATGCCAATACCAAAAGAATCTCATCATCATCATCATTATCATCATCATCATCATCAACAACAGCATCGTCATCATTACCATCACCATCATCATCAGTCATTAATCATCATCCTCGCATACGTCATCATCATCATCATTATCATCATCATCATCATCATCATCATCATCATCATCATGACCTCTCATCTTCCCCAGTTAAGGATTGAGTGTGGTGAAATGAGTGGAGTGGAGAGGGGTAGTATGGTGTGGCATAGAGTGGAATGGTGTGGAAAGTGAAAAGTATAATGGCTCTGATGTGTAAGTGGAGTGGTATGGAAATGAGATGAGTAGACTGGAGTGGAGTACAGTGGTATGGAGTAAGTGGTGTGGAATGGAGTGGCATGGTGTAAGAGCTGAAGAAATGAAAGTGGAAATGAGTGTGTGGATTTGAGATAAGAGTGGTGTGAAGTGAGTACAACTGGGTAGAGTGCAAATAGTGTGGAAGTGGAGTGGAGGTGATCTGAGAGGTGTGGAATGAACTTCAATTTAGTGGTGTGGAATGGTGTGGGAGCAGTGCAAGTGGAGTTAAGTTTTGTAGTGTGGACTGGTGTGGATGTGGAGTAAGTAGAGCTGAGCAGAGTGGTGTGGAATGGAGCTGAGTGGTGTGGACTGGTGTGGAGGTGGTGTAAGTGGAGCAGAGCAGAGCGGTGTGGAATTGAGTTGAGTTGAGTGGTGTGAGTGGGTCGCCTCCCTCACTTTGTCACGTCACCCGTGAAATTGTGACACGTTCCGCCTTGTCGCTCTCTCTCTCTCTCTCTCTCTCTCTCTCTCTCTCTCTCTCTCTCTCTCTTTCTTTATTCTAACTCATTTCCCTCTTTCATCATCTGTCTTCCTCCTTACTTCCCTTTCCTCTCCCCCTTCCTTATCCCCTCATTTCCCCTCCTCTCACTCTTGGCGTCGTAGTGATGGAGCAAGGGTAGTGATGGTGTGAGTGGTGGTGATGATGGTGTGGGTGGTGGTGATGGAGTGGTGGTGATGGTTTGCGTGATGATGTGACTGATGATGGGGAGGGTGTGGGGGTGATGGTGTGGATGCAGGCGTGGGCGAGAGTCAGGGTGTGGATGTAAATGTGATGCGTAAGTGTTGAGACAAGTCAGGATGTGAGATAAAAGTGTAGGTGTTGGTCTGGGTGTGGAGTGAGCGTATAGGTGTGGGTGTTGGTGTACAGATAGGTGAGGGTGTGGAGTGTGTGGGTGTGGGTGTAGGTATGGGTGACAAGTGTTAGGTGACATGTAGAGATGATGCGGGTGACAGTATTCATGGTCGACATATTCACACTTGGCACACGCTTACTCAACCTTATGGACACACACACACACACACACACACACACACACACACACACACACACACACACACACACACACACACACACACACACACAGATGGGCACCCAGATAGCTCGATGCATATGTGGTATTGTTGTGGTGATAAGTAGTGTTTGGGAGTTTGATAGATGCAGGCTGACAGATAGATAGACAGGAATATAGGAGAAGGATGAAATGGTGATAAATATAAAGATTGATTGACTAATAAAGAAAAAGGATTATCAGAAAATGAAAGTTTAATACATACATACATACACACATACATACATACATACAGGCAGACATATATACGCACATACATACATACATACATACATACAATTGTACTGACTCTTACTTCAGTGATAGATTTACACTCCAAAGTACTATGTAATGTTGTGCAGGTAGTGAGCACGCACGCAGAAGCACATATATACGTACACACACACACGCACACACAGATACACGTTCATACATATGCACACGACGCACATACATTGACGCACATACACGGACGGACACCTGTGTATGCATATTATTCCTTAACCTACCCCTCCTGCGGTTGCTGTATGTATGTCAATATTTGTGTGTGTGTGTGTGTGTGTGTGTGTGTGTGTGTGTGTGTGAGTACAATAACATACAGAATACCTAATGAACACATGTCGGCATATACATGTGTGAGAAGTAAGGTTTATGTGAGTAATATCTATGTAAAAGAGTGTGTGTGTGTGTGTGTGTGTGTGTGTGTGTGTGTGTGTGTGTGTGTGTGTGTGTGTGTGTGTGTGTGTGTGTGTGCGCGTGTGTGTGTGCGTGCGCGCGCGCGCATGAACGGTGCTGTGTACATACATATGTGCTTTTACGTACATCCGAATGTTACAAATGTACATAAGTACTTGGATGTTTGCGTGTAATGCTGTTGTACTAATCTTGTTAATATTTTGGCCTCGTTAATACTTTTTATGGATAAGAAGTTTGTGAAAATCTTAAAAACTGGATTGGGCAATTAAGACTTTCGGATAACGAGTATAGCTTATCGTACAGGTGCTTGAGAGAGAGAGAGAGAGAGAGAGAGAACTAGGGTCACGGGATGATTTAACACTCTCTGCTTTATTCTTCCTGTAGAAAACACATGTAATATACGATTATGTTCATCTGGTAACTAAGATTACCTTTTTATTTATAGGAAGAACAGGAATTTGGGACGATTTTGAACTCTGCTATCCTTCTCTTGCCACTATCCCTATTTCCTGTCCAATACCCTCACCCCGGTTCATCCCCCTGTCCTCTATCCTCTCTCTTTCTGATTAACTTTCACATCTCTCGCTCTCCTCCGCTTTCTTATTTCTCTTTCTCACTCTCTCTCTTTCCCTGTTCAGTGTACTTCCTCTGACTTTTCTCCTCATTGCTCTCCTCCTTTTCACTTCCCTTCCTCTCTTCTGTCTCTCTTTAGCCTTCCTCTTTCCCTCTCTCTTCTCACATCTCTTCCCTTGTCCTGTTCCTTTCTCCAATTAAATATCATTCTTTCTTCTCTGTTTTTTTTTTGTCTCCTTTCTTCCCCTCTACCATCTCCACTCTCCTTTCTTCTTAATCCGTCTTTCTCCCTTCTTCTTCCTGTCTCCCTCTCTTTCCCTTTTCTCCCACTTCCTCTCTCCTTCATTCTTCCTCCCACATTGTCTCTCCCTACCCCTCTCCCGTCTCCTCTCTCACGCGTTCCTGGTTTCCTCTCCTTCTCTTTGATCTATAAAGTAGTTACGTTATTATCTGCCCTGTAGCAAACAACCTCGCAAGGACAAATGGGTTTCCTACTGCTTGCTTGCCTCTGTACTCCTTTATTCTTCCTTCCTCTTTCCCTTTCCCTTCCTCTCTCCCTCTTTCGTCTTTCCTCCTCCTCACTCCAGTCTCTCACTTCCTCTCTCCCTCTTTCGTCCTTGCTCCTCCTCTCCCCCTTCCTCTCCCTCCCCCCGCCTCTCTTTCTCCCCAGGGTGGGTGTGTAATAGTGTTAGGTGGGGTGGGGGTGAGGGAGCTCTCATTAGGAACAACATAAGTTTACAAGATTGGTGCTCTCTTCCCCCCCCCCTCTCTCTCTCTTGCTCTCTCTCACTCCATGCCTCTCTCCCTTTCCTCACCTCTCCACGCCTCTCCCTGCCGCGTTCTCCCTCTCTTTGCTCTCCTCCTCTCACACTCAGTCTCTCGCTGTCTCTCCCTCCTCCTGTCTCCTTCTCAGTACCATCTCTTCCAGTCCTCACCTCTTTGTTCCTCTTTTCCTTTCACTACAGGCCCTTCACCCCCCCCCTCTCTCTCTCTCTCTCTCTCTCTCATTTTCTTCCAATCTCCCTTCTTCCCACTTTAAAAACTTACCAGATTTTCAGAGTTCAATTTTTCCTTTAAATTTGAGCTACGAAATTCAGAATATAGAAGGAGATCAAAATTAAATATATAATAAAAAAAGGAAACGAAAAATCTTGCAAAAAAAGGCTTTTTTTTTTTTTTTTTTTTTTTTTTTTTTTTTTTTAGACACCGTGGGTTAGAAGTGTATATATTAGTAGGATTAAGGAAAACGGAGGTGGTGTGTAATTTTCTCAAGACTCTCTCTCTCTCTCTCTCTCTCTAACTCAGCTAATTACTACCTTATTGATCCTTGCTACTCCACCACTCCTCACAGGTGAAGAGAGTGAAAAAGTGAGAGAGAGAGAGAGAGAGAGAGAGAGAGAAAGACAGACAGACAGACAGACAGACAAACAAACAGACGGACAGAGACAGACAGACAGACACGCAGGTACAGACAGAAAGACAGGCAGACAATAGAGAAAAGCATAAACAGAGAGAGAGAGAGACAGAGAGAGGAGGGGTCGGGCTCAGGATTTGCTGGAAGTTGGTTGAGAATTGGCTTGATTTTCAGTAGAGATTTATTGACTGTTCAACGCCAGGGGGGAGGAAAGAGAGGAGGAGAGGAGAGGAAGCGGAGGAAGAGGGGTTGGGGAAGGAGAACGAAAGGGAGAGCAGAGAGCCAGGGAGGAGAGAAAGAGGAAAAGAGACTAGGAAAAGTGAGGTGAGAAACATGAGGAAGAGAGTACGTAAAAGAAGGGAAAATGATTGAAAGGAGCCTATACAGATAATATTAATGAGAGAATTATTTTTATATATCATTACGCATACACGGTTGGATATGCTAAGCGTTTCCCCAGGTAACAGCAATAAGGGGATGATTTTTTTTAATGTTTTTGTTTCCTAGGTAAAGACAGTAACAGGATGACTGCTATTCGTGTGTGTGTGTGTGTGTGTGTGTGTGTGTGTGTGTGTGTGTGTGTGTGTGTGTTTTCTGACGAGGACTGATACATGTCGAAAGATGTACCGGTATTATATATGGAAAGGAAGGGAGTGGTGAGGGGATCAAGGATGGGTGAGGAGAGACAGGGAGAGGCGAGAACAGGCAGGGAGACGTTAGGAGAGGCAGGGAGAGGTGTAGAAGTGACGAGGGAGAGAGGTGGCAGAGAGAGGCATCTGGGGCAATGTGAAACGTGGCATTTTCGCGCCGTAGAGTTATTCACGTTAAAAAAAGCGAAGAAAACAATTATGTCTTCAGTGTAAGTTTGATTTAATTTAAGTGTTTTACCGTATCACAACTTTGTCCGTACAGTTGGTAATGCATAATGGGGTAATCTTGGCTGCATAGAGAGCAATGGAATTCAGGCTTTTTTTCTTTTTACTATGGATATAATAATAGCAAAGAATAGCAAGGAATACTGTACTTGTAACAAGAAGTTACCAGACTTAATCTAATAAATGACCTCCATCGACATTGAACAGCCTCAGATGTCAACCTCATATCCCTGTGTGTTGTTCGGGGTCTAGATGCATACACATACTAAGTGTCATGTCTCTCTGTATGAAAAAAGGTGCTAGATGGATACAGAGATAGGCAGACAGGCAGGGAGAGATAGACAGACAGATACGCAGGCAGAGAGACGGACAGACACACAGACAGAGAAATGGACGAACACGCAGAGACGATCAGACACGCAGAATGACTGACTTCTTTTAAATTACTCTTTAGTCATAGGCACCCCCAAAAATGCCGTCTCTGTAGGGTATAATCCAACTTCCTTCACAACCTCGTACTGACATCACCACCACTCCTCTCTCACCACCACGCCTCCCTCTCTCACCACCAGCACCCCCTCCTTCACCACACACCCCTTCTTCACCACTTAACCTATCCTTCATCACCACCATCCTTCCTTATCACTGCCAACACCCCCTCCTCCCTCACTACCATCTCTCCCCGACCACTTCTCCCTCACTCACCACCACTCCCTTACCGACGTGCGTGTTGAAGCCCTGACCCCCCCTCCCCCTTAGCACCCCCTCCCCGTGACAAAGTGGCCCTGTAATTCTAATCTCCCGCTCGAGTTATATTGCTTACCTTTGATAAATTGCAAATGGCGTGGCTGGATTTTTTTCCCCCCATCCTCTGGTTTAAATTAACGCAGGGGGTGACAAATTAAGGACTCATCTCACTTTCCTCGTGTCATTTTCCTCGTCTCACTTTCCTCGTCTCACTTTCCTCATCTCACTTTCGTCTCGCTTTCTTCATCTCACTTTCCTCGTCTCACTTTCCTCGTCTCAGTTTCTTTATCTCACTTTCCTCATCTCAGTTTCTTCATCTCACTTTCCTCCATTCACTTTCCTCTCTCCCTTTTAACTCTTGGGCTGCGGTGAATTTCTGTCCATTTGTCTATCTATTGCCAGACGCCTTAATCCCGTAAGGGTAGCCACAGACAAAGAGCCTCCACGTCGCCCTGTCTGCTACCATTTGGCCGCCTTTCCTCCAGTTTACACCCCCTCTCTCGTATATATCTCCATTCCTCCTTCTTAGCCTTGGTCTCCCCCTCCTCAACTTCCCCCACCACCTCACTCATACTCTTCTAGTCAGTCTCTCACTCATTGCCACTAACTGGATAACACCATCAGTCGCAAATTGAAGTACATCGTTCTCAGTTCTCTCCCAATGTATTAATAATTATAGTTTATATATATATTTTTTAATTATTTTTGGCGATCTGGGTTTCTTTGGGGCATAGTAATAATGTATGTTGGTAGCTGAAGTAATAAAAAAAACAGCAATTCAAGTCCAAAGCACTAGCTCAGCATTAGAGTGTGGTGCTAGTCACGAAGAGGTGCTGTCGAAGCGTGTAGAGGCGTAGTATTGTCATTTTGCGCCACTAAGCTACGTGAAATAAGCTGGAAAAAGGATGAAAATTTGGGCCAAGTTCAGGTGAAAGGAGTATAGTGCTATTTTTCGCCTCTCCTTTTCAATTAATTTCTTCATCTTCTTTCCCTCTCCTCTTTTCTAGTCCTTCCTTCCTTCTTTCCTTTCTATCTTCCTTCCTCCTCTTTCTCTCTCTGCCTTCTTCTCTCCCCCTGCCTCCTTTCTCATCTTCCTCCCTTCTCTTTCCTTATCCTTTCCTCCCCCTCCCCCTCCCTTTTCCTCCCCCTCTCCCTCCCACCCTCCAATCCGCCAAACGCCCCTTCTTGTAATCCCCTTGTGAAGTGTGTGTAAGTTGTTGTAGTGGGCGATTCTCTCTCTCTCTCTCTCTCTCTCTCTCTCTCTCTCTCTCTCTCTCACACACACACACACACACACACACACACACACACACACACACACACACACACACACAAAAGTTTACCTCTGAGCCAGTGTACTGCAACTAGGTGAATACAACTAAGTAAATACACATCCACAGGGACGCATGCACTCACAAACGCAAACAAAAGGAACACACACACGCACGCACGCACACACACACACAAACAGAGTAACCTGATGCTCTCGAGTCCACCTCCCTCCTTTCCGCTGGAGAGAGAGAGAGAGAGAGAGAGAGAGAGAGAGAGAGAGAGAGAGAGAGTAGGAAGAGGGGGAAACACGCTAAAATGAAGAAAGAGAGGGAATAGAGGGAGGAAAGAAAGTTTAAAGAGGAAGGGAGAGAGAGGGAGGGGGGGAAGACAGGAGGGAAGGAAGGAAGAGGAAGAAGAAGCAAGAGAGGGAAGATGAAGAGAAAGACAGGTGAAAGAAGGAAGAGAAAAATGTATAGGAGAGAAATTTGGATGAGAGGCGAGAGAGATGGAGAGAGAAAATGAGTTGGCGAAGATGAGAGATGAACACACACACACACACACACACACACACACACACACACACACACACACACACACACACACACACACACACACACAGATCGCCAAGTGAAGAAGGGAGGAAGGCAAAGGAAAAATGTCGAGAAAGAAAAGATGAAATGGAAAGAGGGCGAGGAGAGAGAGAGAGAGAGAGAGAGAGAGAGAGAGAGAGAGAGAGAGAGAGAGAGAGAGAGAGAGAGAGGAAGAAGTAAAGAATGAAGAGGGATCGCAAGAGGGGGAGAGAAATAGGAAGAACAGATTTGTGATAAAAGAGTCGGAATAATGGATATTGTGTTAAGGTGAGAGAGAGAGAGAGAGAGAGAGAGAGAGAGAGAGAGAGAGAAGAATAGATTTGTGATAAAAGTTGGAAAAATGGATATTGTGTTAAGGTGTGTGTGTGTGTGTGTGTGTGTGTGTGTGTGTGTGTGTGTGTGTGTGTGAGAGAGAGAGAGAGAGAGAGAGAGAGAGAGAGTCACAAATAACCCTTCATCACTCCCTGTTCTTGAGTATTTATGTGAGCAATATTATATTCACTCTCGACAAGGTAAATATCTAGTATGCACAGTTGACGTGGTGAATATTTTAACATTTACAAGCCATACTTAATAAAACAAAGAGAGAAGGAAATATCGTAGTAACTTTATTGCCTTGTGTTGAGGTGAATTATTAGATGGGTTCCGGGAAAATAAATCCATTGCATTCCAACGTTGAGACCCCCTTTTCAATAGTTCTTTATTATCTCTCTCTCTCTCTCTCTCTCTCGTCTATTTTTCCATTTATATAATCATCTCGCAGTCTGTCTCTCCATCTATCTGTCTATCTATCTGTCTCTGTCTGTTTTTCTGTTTATCTCATTCTATCTATTAATTTATCTATCTACCTCAAGCTTAAACCGGACCTTCATGGAGATAATGTATATTTTGTCGTTTTTCAAGTGCATTATAATTCCAGTCACGTCTTATTAACCATATACACAGAAGATAACCAAAAATAAGCTTAAGCATACTATTTACTGAGAAAATGTATGTATCTCTTCTTTTGCAGTTTCCTAAATACATACACAGTTCATATATATATCCAGACCCGGGAGCGATGTGCATAGAAGGTGCCAAAACAGAAATTAAAACTATATATATATTGGAAGAATGTATATACGTGTAATTCTCTGTTTGTACTTTCCTAATTCCATGCAGATCTCAAAGCTATCCCGACCTGTTAGCGATACACACAGCAGAAGGAGTAAAAAATGCTAAACAATGCTAAATGAATGCTGAAACGATAAAGAAGGGAAGCGGGAGAAGATAAAACCCCGATAATTACTGAAAGACAAAGACGGGGCGAGTAAGAGAGAGAAAGAGAGGGAGAGAGAGGAAGAGAGGGGAGGACAGGGAGACCATAACGAAAGGAAGGATTAAGGCAAACGATTAGAGAATGAGACGAAGTGTAGGAGGGGAAGGAGTAAATGTTTCGAAGATGGAGGTAATAGAAGGGGTCGAGAGAGAGAGGCGAGAGAAAGTGAGAGAGTGAGAGAGAGAGCGAAGATGAAAGGGTGAGAGGGAAGCCTGGAATAAATTGGAAGGGGGAAGCGAGGAGGTAAAAGATGACATGGATTGCAATGGTGAGAACAGGGGATCAGCGAGCGGAGAGGGAGGAAGGGGAAAAAAGAGGAGGCAGGGTACGCAGGAGGGGAGGAAAAGGGGAGAGAGAAATTGAGATTGAGAGTGGCAAGATGGGAGTTTGTATTTAAATGTGAAATCTCTCTCTCTCTCTCTTTTTCTACACACACACACACACAACTCAATCTCTCTCTCTCTCTCTCTTCTTCCACCGTTCAGTGTCTTCGCATATATATATACTGGAATACAAAGTCAAGGAAGACAAACTAAAATGCTGTTTAGTATATGAAAATAAGTAATCCATATCAAAATGAAAACAAATGCTGTCAATGGTAATCCCTTTGGAATTTCTGAAGCGATTTTACGTATATTCCTAATGCGTTCACCCTGAGGATCTGTTTTTATAATTGTGTTCTTGTCACCTTCAGGCCTTTTTCCTTCTCTCTGTATTTTTCATTTTTCCTTGTCTTTTGGTCTGAGGGAAATTTCTCCTTTTGAACTGAAGGATTTAATAAAGGGATCAACTAACCCCTCCAGGTCGAAAAATCCCACTAATCTTGATAAAACCGTCTGAATGGGGCAACTTTTAAATCATAAGAGCATCGTATTGTTTTATCATTTTTTTTCACGTAAATCACATAACACATCCAGTCAATCACTCACCTCATGGGTTTATAGAGTACCTGAGATGCGAAGGGAGAGAGAATCGATTGTCAGCTCGGAGATGGAGTGGGAGGATGAGGCGGACTGGAAATGATATGAAAGGATGGGAATTGAGGGTATGACGGATCCTCGCTCCTCAATCGCACCGTTCCAGTGCCACATCCTCACCATTCCAGTGCCACATCCTCACCATTCCAGTGCCACATCCTCACCATTCCATTGCCACATCCTAACCATTCCAGTGCCACATTCTCACCATTCCAGTGCCACATCCTCACCATTCCAGTGCCACATCCTCACCATTCCAGTGCCACATCCTCACCATTCCACACCCACACTATTCCAGCTTCTGTTTACATCCACACCATCTCATATCCCGTCACTTCATAGGCTATCATTACAGAAGAAGGAAAATGAAAAAATGTAGATGAGAAAGAATGAAATTAAGAATGAAGAGAGCCTTACCCTAACCTAACCTGACCTGACCTAGCAGAACCTACCCAAGTATAACCTAACCTAGCCTAGCATAACCAACCTAACCTAACCTAACCCAGCCTAACCTAACCTAACCTAACCTAACGTAACCTAACTTAGCCTCAAGGGGACGGTTTCTTTCAGCCCCCTTACTGTCAAATTACTTACTGAAGATGATCCATTACAAGGGGAGATGTTGGGTGAGAAAGAGAGATTAGAGCTGGATTTATTTTCTCTACTACTTCCTGTTACTTAGAACGCAGTCTCTTTCAAGATGAATTCTGTGACGCCCGTAACGTTAGAGAAAAAAGAGTTCAAGGCCTATTCTGTGCCTCTCTCCCATCGAACGTTACCTGTTGTACTTGGCATATTTTCCAGTTCACGGTAGAATGTTTTAATCTAACTACTGCCAGACGATTTTACTCAGCTGGGAAGAGGCCTGGAGGAGTTAAGAAGGGCCCGTGACAGGTGTGTGCCTAGGGGGTTTTATGGCAAAGTTCGCTCATGAAAAAGGCAACACTCGTGGAAGTTACGTGTGTGTGTGTGTGTGTGTGTGTGTGTGTGTGATAGATACAGACAGAAAAGGCAGACAGACAGACAGACAAACAAGGAGACAGACGGACAAACAGATCTTCTAATAAGCATGTGTGTGTGTGTGTGTGTGTGTGTGTGTGTGAGAGAGAGAGAGAGAGAAAGAGAGATGTACATGTGTGAAGAGAGAGAATAATAGTGTGTGACAATTTTCTTCGTGCTTATCGCTTGGGGTTTTAACTTGGTGTACATCTGCTGCTGCTACTACTACTTCTACTACTACTATTACTACTACTACTACTACTACTACTACTACTACTACTACTACCACTATTACTTAAAACTCTTATGACTCACTCTCAGGTGAATATAATCGTCTGGCGTTAGCTGGAGTAAAATACCAGAGTTGTTCCTACCACGAGAGGGTATATTTTACTACTACAGGATACCACAACTAATGCTACCTCTACTGTTACTGGTACTACTGTTATTACTATTATTATTTCTACTAATGATGAAAGTATCGCTATTGCTTCTACTGTTATTGATATTTCTCTAATGATAATAAAACTACTGCTACTACTACCACAAATACTACTACTGCTACCGCTTCTACTGTCAGGACTACTACTACTTCCGCTAATGATAAAACTACTGCTGCTACTTCGCCCATAATTACAACTTCTACTAGTGACACAAAGGCAGTTCAGTACACAGCAGCATGTGAGCCAAAGCAACCCTATAATTTTTGCGTTCAGTCGTTATAATGAAGGAACGCGCTTTCGCCAATGGGTCCCTTAATTAAACCCGCCAGAATTCGGCTGGATGGCGTCTGCAGCTGGGGACAATACCGTACCGGCGTCTTGGGGCATAACTCACGGGGGGAGGGGGGAGGAAGATGGAGGGAGATGTGAGGAAGGAGGTGGAGGGGTGGGGAAGGAGGGGAGAAGGAGGTGGAAGGGTGAGGAAGGAGGGGAGAAGGAGGTGGAGGGGTGAGGAAGGAGGGGAGAAGGAGGTGGAGGGGTAAGGAAGAAGGGGAGAAGGAGGTGGAGGGGTGAGGAAGGAAGGGGGATGAAAAGGGAAGAAGAGGAAGACGGGGAGAAGATGGAGGGAGATGTGGGGAAGGAGGAAGAGGGGTGAGGATGGGCGATTGGAGAAAAGGGAAGAGGGAGAGGAAGACAAGGAGGAGAAGAGAGAAGGAGACGTGAGGAAGGAGGGGAAAAGAGGTGGAGGGGTGAGGATGAGCGGTTAGAGGAAAGGCAAGAAGAGGGAAGAGGAGGACGTGAGAGGAAGGAGGAGGAGAAGAAGGCTGGGGATGGGAAGAAAGTAGGAGAGGGGGGAGGAAACAAAGGGGAGGGGAGGAATTTAGAGGAGGAAAATAAGAGAAGGGAAGGATCTAAAATAAGGAATCCCTATTAATTATTTCAATACCGTTTATAGAATTGAATTATGATGATATCTATTTTTTTTAGTCTTAACTTCACCATGATGACGTCTTAGTTATATTCTTGCTAATTCCGGACGATTTTATTCAGCCTTGGAACCCCTTCTCGCATTCAGGGGGTTTAGTGAAGGCTGGCTCTAACACCCTTTAGTTGAAGAGGAGGAGGGATGAGAGGAAGGAAAGGGAGGGGTGAGACGTAAGAAAATAAACGGAGTTGGAGCCGCCAGAATGGAGGAGAAAGAATGGAGGAAAAGAGGGAAGAGGGGAAGGAACAGGGAGAGGGAATAAAAAGGAGAGGAAGCGGGAGGTGAGAGGGAACAAAAGGAGAGGGGGAAGGGAGAAGAGGAGGGAGGGAGCAGGAACGAGGAGGAGGAAGGGGAGGGGGAAGGAGGAGGAAGGAGCAGGCTGGCGGGCTCTCAAGACGCTGTGCGGTATTAATTAATTACCGTTATTGACTGCTAACGAATAGGGGTTATTAGGAATGACGGAGGGGGGTCATTTCCCAGCCTCAGCCAAATCAGACCAAATTCCGAACCACCCCGAATGTGCATCTGTGCATGTGTGTCTGCCTGTGTGTGTCTGTCTTTGCTTGTATGTGTCTGTCTTTGCGTGTTTGTGTGTGTCTTTGCGTGTATGTGTCTGTCTTTGTGTGTGTGTGTGTGTGTGTGTGTGTGTGTGTGTGTGTGTGTGTGTGTTTGTGTGTGTGTGTGTGTGTGTGTGTGTTGCGTGTGTAGCCTATGTCTGTGTCCTTTCAAGTGTATGTCTGCGCGCGCTCTTGTGTTAGTGTGTGTGTGTGTGTGTGTGTGTGTGTGTGTGTGTGTGTGTGTGTGTGTGTGTATGTATGTGTGTGTGTGTGTGTGTGTGCATAATTTTGATCATAACTAACAGGTGTGCAATTTCCTTCAGGATATTTAAGTCCCCACTCGCAATCGCCCCCTTATTTACAACCCACCAACTTGAAACCCCACCCCTCCAACCCCTTCCCCTAACCCCACCCCTCCAACCCCTCCCCATTAACCCTTCCCCAACCCTTGCCCCTTAATATCCCGCTTCCCCCTCCCCTTGTTGATCTGGTGAAGGTGATTGCCTATTTATCGTGTCTGTGCGTCCAATGAGCTTCCCGGCTTGGTCCTGGAGGGCTGGGTGTTGTTAGCGATGGTTTGCGATTCGCCACACTCGCTCCTCGCCTCTGTGTACACTCCACTACACTGGGGGGGAGGGAAGGGGAAGAGGGAGGGGAAGCTGGGGAGGAGTAGTTTTTGGCGGTGTGAGTTTGTTTTATGCTGTTGTCAATCAGATGTCTCCGGCCAAACATAATTTGATTTGCGTTTACCTGAATATTATGTCTGATTGGCACACACCATAAGAAGGATTAATCTAAATACATTCTTTTTAATGGTATTCAGAATGACTACTATGTTGATGTTCGTGAGGTGTATGTCTTTAAGAAATCTAATCCTTTTTTTGATAGGAACTCTAACTTAAGCCGTGTAAGAAAGAAAATAATTCAAACTTCCAGGACTGAGTTGACAATGAGGCACATGTCGAGTTTGAGGACAAGGCTTGAAGGTGGAAGTGGAGCGAGAAGTGGGAGTCTAGAGGGAGGTTAATATGGCGGAAATAAGGGAGGTAGAGACGCAGGAATACGGTGAGTGATGGAGGGTTGGTGAAGGGAGGTAGAGGAAAATAGATAAATGAGGAAAGGGAAATCTGGGAAGTGACTTTAAACTAAATAGTATTGATGGAAGGGAAAAGGCAGGGAAGATAACTGAGGTAGAAAAAGACAATATGATAATTGCAGGTAATGCCAAAGAGTTAAAAAGAGATACATAGATTACGCTAAGGATGATGTGATAAAAATGCATGGAGAGAAGGAGAGAGAGAGTGATGGAAAAATGAAAGACGTAATTGAGACAGAGGTGGAGAAAGAAAGGGTCAGAAGAAATGGTGGAGAACTGATCAGGAAAAAGTGAAGGAAGAGATGTAGAAGATAATGTAGAAAAGAGGAGAAGAGGGTGAAGAAGGAAAGGTAGAAAGGACAATCGTGAAAGGAGGAGAGACGAGGAGACAGTGGAGGAGAAGAAGAGGCAGGAGGAATGATGGAGAAAGAAGTGCGGGAGAAGAGGTGGAAGGAATAGCGGAGATAGAAGGTGGAGGGAAGGCGATGGAAGACTGATTTGGGAAACAGAAGAAACAAGTGAGGAATGGAAAGAGGTATAAAGAATGATGAAGAGAAAAATGTTAAACGAGAGGGATGAAGAGAAAGCAAAGAGTGAAAATGAAGGATGAAGAGAAGAAAGGGGCGGAAATGAAGGATGAAGAGAGAAAAAAAAAAGGTAAAAGAGAAGGCTGAAGAGAAAGAGGAGGATGAAAGTGAAGGATGAAGAGAAACAATAAGGGTCAAAGAGAAGGATGAATTTGCTCTCAGGTCACGTATTTGGACTTATTCTCAGCCGCCTGATACAAGCCTGATAGAGAAAGCCAGTTTGCATATCAGTTTATATATGGCTCTTGTGTACAGATACCATAAATATCCGTCTAGATCTCAATCGATTGTTACATAGACATTACAGAACTTTAGTTGTGTAGATAAAGATGGACGCTCCTGTCATTTTGTTTATGGTGCTTAAACATTAGAATTGCTGGACGTTTATCATGTGTTGATATATATGGGTATTTGCATTCGTACACACACACACACACACACACACACACACACACAACAAGCGTTCACCAGGACCACCCGCATTTCGACATGACAAGCCAAGCCAAGCCCACCGCGACGGCACAGCGAGAGCGACCTAAGTACCCCCTTGCTAACGAGCCTCCGGAGGGCAGATGGTGGTTGGGCAGTTAAGAGTCACAGCGGCGGGAGTAAACCACTGTGTGTAAGTATCCCCTTCTGGGTTTAGCAGCCCGGAGCCAAAAAGAAAACGGGAGTAGGGGGCAAAAGTTAAACCCCTTCCTCTCATTGGTTATTTTTACTGTTTTACTTTTTATTATTGATGGTAATGTTTTTATTAATCTTATACCTCCCGGCTAGTAAAGGGGGTAAGGTAGACTCTATTATCAAACCCCGTGAGTCTTTAGAGCCTCTCAGGAGCTTCATAATATTGTCTGGAGATCAAATGCAGACAGTGAAGGATACGTTTTAGGACTGAAGACTGAAAGGTTGAATGTAGTCAAGTAAAGAGTATTGTTACCTGTAGGATGGATAATACACCTTCCCAATTTATTCTACGTGTTTTAGTATGTCATCAGTCCTGTGTGTAATCATTATTAGGATATTTAATGCTTACTGAAATAGGACAATCAGTGTAAGAAGGTATGCCAGAATTCTTCGCCTTGTGTTCCAGTATGTATTGTCAGAGAGAGAGAGAGAGAGAGTAGTGTGTGTGTGTGTGTGTGTGTGTGTGTGTGTGTGTGTGTGTGTGTGTAACGAGACTTTTTGTTTCAGTAATTAGGTGGTTGTGTCAATATTGGGTCCGATTGGCCACGGTGGGGACCTTACAAGGGTGCCTGAGGTGAGAGAGAGAGAGAGAGAGAACAGAAAACAGGGAAAAGAGGAAATTCTAAAAATAACGAAGTAGCAAAATAAGAAGCAAGAAAAAAACTCACCAACCTCACCATCACTATCATCATCATCACCAACCCCACCACCACCGCTATCATCATCACCAACCCCACCACCATCAGTCATCATCACCAACCCCATGACCATCAGTGTCATTATCACCAACCCCACCACCATCACTGTCATCATCATCACCAACCCCACCACCATCACTATCATCATCATCATCAGTATTCATCATTCTCAGTTTCCCGCAGTTATTTGGGGTAGGGAATCTAACTAAGGAGAAGGCTGAGTGAAGAAAAAAGTTCCCAGTTACATGAAGCTTCTTAAGACGAAACTCCTTCTTTTTTCTCGCCAGACGATTTTATTCAGCTGTTGTGAGGCATGGCTTTCCGACCTAGAGGGATTTTACATATAGCTTTCATTAACCCCCTCACGACTACACTCTGTTAATTTTACCTTGGCCTAAAATTGACATCCCTCCATCTTGAATGCTGAGTTATAGCAGTAGGTCAACACTGGAATACGATGCTAGCCACGAAGAAGTGCTACAGAGAGGTTGTAGAGCGACAATATTATCTTTTTCAGGCGCCGAGCTAGGTGAAATAAGCAGAAGGATAAAAATACACTTTCTTTAGGTTCATACAAATCAGTGCCCCCTTTCTGCTCCCCCCTTCCCCCCTTCCCAAACACACACACGTTCGCACCAACAATTATACAACAAAGAAATTAAATATGCACTCACCTGAGGCCCCCTTTCTCCCTCCTTCCTTCTCTCCCTCTAAAATCTTCCACCCTTCTCTCCTGCTTCCTCCCCATCCTCATCTCCCTCTCCCTCCCTCCCTCCTTCCTTCCTTCCTTCCTTCCTTCCTTTCTTCCTTCCTTTCTTCCTTCCAGTCTCATTATTATGATACTTAGGCCTTACTCTTGTCTTTCATTCTATTTCCTTTTATTCTGCCTCTTTGTACTCTCTCTCTCTCTCTCTCTCTCTCTCTCTCTCTCTCTCTCTCTCTCTCTCTCTCTCTCTCTCTCGTTGACTCAATAATTTCTTCCACCTCCGACTCTCTCCATTAACAAACTTAAACATTACGAAGAAAAAGCATACATGTGCATTATTCCAAGTCGCAGGTGTTGTGTCTGTGCGTGTGTGCCTGTGTACGTGTGTGTAAGCTTTAATGTGTGCGTATGTGATTATGTATGTGTGCATATATTCATGTCGGGATGCGAGGGAAGTCTGGCTCCGTGTGTGTGTGTGTGTGTGTGTGTGTGTGTGTGTGTGTGTGTGTGTGTGTGTGTGTGCATCGTGTGTGTGTGTGTGTGTGTGTGTGTGTGTGTGTGTGTGTGTGTGTGTGTGTTATCTGTTTATCTTACTTGTTTCTGTCTTAATGTTAATCTCTCTCGGTATCAATGAATCTGTTTCCTATCCATATTTTTGCCTGTCTTTTCTATCTACCTCTCTGTCTGTCTGTATCTATCTATCAGTCCAGTTTCTGTTTATCCAGTTCTGTTTATCTGTCTGTCTACCTAATCTCTGTCTGTCAGTGTCTGTCTAGTCCTAGCTATCTGTCCATGTCTGTCTGTCATTCTGTCTCTCTTTATTTCCGTATCTGTCTTCTGTCTATATTTGTCTATCGCTCTATATGTCTATTTCTTCACCTGTCTACCTGCCTCTATAAGTCTATCTATCTATGAGCTTTTCTATCTCTCTCTGTAAGTCTGTCTGTCGATCTGTGTCTGTCTATCGATCTATCTGTGTCGATGTGTCTTTTCTGCCTGTTTACATACCCTTCATTCAGTCTCTCTCTCCCTCAGTCTCTCATTTTTTCCTTCACTCCTCTCTCTCCCTCTGTTTTTCCCTCTCTCCCTTCCCCTCCTCTTTCTTTTTCCTTCTCCTCACACCCCCCTTACACTTTTCCTCTCCAATTTTTCTTCTTCCTACCTCTGTTTCTGTCTGTCTGTCTGTCTGTCTCTCTCTCTCTCTCTCTCTCTCTCTCTCTCACAACGCACTCTTTTTCTCTCTTTCTTCACTCTTACTTTGGTTTCCTGTTTCCTTTTCTTATTATTGCCTTTGTATTTCGCTTCTTTCGTTCCCTCTCTTCTTTCCTTCCTTCATCGACCTTCTCTTCCTTCACCAAATCCTTCCTTCCTTCACTCTTCTTTCATTCATTCACTCTTCCTTCCTTCCTTCTCTCTTCCTTCATTCATTCACTCTCCCTTCCTTCCTTCTTTCACTCTCCCTTTCTTCCTTTTTTTATCTCCTTCCCTTCCTTTTGTCCCTCTTTTCCTTCTTCTTCTTCCCTTATTTCCCTCCCTTCCTTCCTTTAATCCTTCTTTTCCTCTCTCTCTTTTCTCCTCTTCCTTCCTCTCCTCTCTCCCTCAGTATCTGCGTAAGTGCATATGTTTGTCTTGTTTTCAGTATATCATTCATGGTGTGTGTGTGTGTGTGTGTGTGTGTGTGTGTGTGTGTGTGTGTGTGTGTGTGTGTGTGTGTGTGTGTGTGTCCTACCAGTAATTCCATGGCTGAGGGAGGAGGTAGGTTGTGGGGTAGAGCTTCTTTCCTTTTTTCTGACACTCCCCCAGTAAATTCATGTTGTCTTTATATCTGTGTAACTCTTTGAACCTCTCTATAACACACCATTCCACAGCCTGTCTTTATTGTTTAGTCTTCCTGCCCTAATTTACTTTCAGTCTTAATTTCTCTAACTTCCTATCTCTTCCACCCTCCCTCTCTGGCTTGAGTGAGGCAGACGGGCTTGGAAGAAACGGGAAAGGCAGGAGTGAGGCAGGGTAGGAATGAGCCGGGGAAGGAGTGAGGCGGGGTAGGAGTGAGGCAGGAAAAGGAGTGAGACAGGGAAGGAGTGAGGCAGGGTAAGAGTGAGGCAGGTGGCGGCGGCAGGAGCGACCAGTGATCAGCCCTTCATAACTCACACAACTTATATCCTAATTTAGTCCAGTTTTTGTCCCGTTACAGAGAACCATGATTGCCGGCTCATCTCAGGCACTTTTTTTTTTTTCCCCTTTCCCAATTTTTTCCCCCAAGCAACGCCGGGGTATGCTAATGTATGTAGATATTATATACATCGCTATGCGGGTAAAGAGTCGCAATCTGGGTAGTTGTCCGCCACCAGCACTGCTATTAAGGCCCCCTGATTGAAAATGAGCCGCCCTAAACGAAAGGTTAATGTGTGTACTTGACTGGCCCGTCTCAGTGCCGAACCGTCATTTCTGATTAGTTCGGCATGTCGTGTGTTTCATGGGGGCGACAGGAAGGGGGAGGGGGAGAGGTGGAAGGAGAGGGAGAGCGAGGAGGAGGTGAGGTGGGTTAGGGAAAGGAGGAGAAATAGGGTGGGGTGGGGTTGGAAATTGAGGAGGTGAGGTAGGATTGGGTATGGGAGGAGATGGGATGGGGTGGGATGGTGAGGAACGAAAGAAAGGAGTGGGGGAGGGGGAGAGATGGGAGAGGGAGGAGGAGGTGTTGGGTGAGGTGGGGTTGGCTCCGGCCCTTACACGCTCAAGGAAGGGATGGGAAGGGGATAGGGATGGCTGTAAGAGGGAGGGGGATAGTGATGATAGCGAGAGGGAGGGAGGAGGGATGGCAGTGACAGGAAGGGGGAGAAGGATGGAAGTGAGAGAGAGGGAGAGAAGGAGGGAAAGATAGAGAGAGGGGTGGCTAAGTAGAAGAATGAGGATGAAATAACAATGTGAGGGGAAGGAGGAGGGGAGGGGCAGGGGGATGACTAAGAAGACTGAGGGTGGAATGTCAGTGAGAGGAGGAGGAGGAGGAGGAGGGAGAAAGAGTGGACTGCTAAGGAGACTACTCAGGGAGGTAGGGTGTGGGGGATAGCTAAGTAGATGGCTGTGAGAAGGATGACTGCACGGAGGGAGGACAGTAGGATGGCTGAGAGAGGGATGTGTGGTGGAGGAAGGGGGAGTGTGATGGCAGGGGGATGTGGCTGGGAGAGGGATGGGTTTAAGAGGGAGAGGCAATTGGGTGGCAAGAGAGAGGGCTGTGAATGGGATAGGTGAAGGGGACGGCTGTGAGAGGGAGGGGGAAAGGGATGGTTACAAGAGAGTACAAAAGGAAGTAACCAGGAACAGATGTAATGGTCCCTTTGAGAACGTTGATTACAGGGACGTCTATTGCTGTGTTATCTGTGAGCTGAGGATAATGACAAGAGATACGGCTGTGAGATAAGTTCATGTGTATGTGTGTGTGTGTGTATGCATTTGTCCTTGTGTGTTTGTTAGGATTGGCTTCTCTGGCATCCCTCTCTTACTGTTCCTTTTTCTCCACACTTCTTAACACCCTAGTCAACTTATTTCCTAACATGGTTACCAAAAGAGCTGCTGATGCCCTGTTTCTAAAGGACCAAAAACAGGTTATGCAAGCGTGACCAATAGTACTCTTTTTTTTTTTTAACATGATTAGAAGCCTCAGTTTTATGCTACTTTTAAAATTTTCGTTTAAATATTCTTGCAGATATTATAATCCTGCAGTGTTGTTTTTATATATTCTCTTGCACCGTTGATTGTCAGAGGGTGTGAAGGATATGTGAGGGAATCTTTCTTTTCTCTCTCTCTCTTTTTAACTTTTGTAATTAGAGAGTAAGTCGTTCCATCAGTACATAGTTTGGACCACGTAGCAAAGAGCATTATGTTTTGTGAGGAGGCCACGTGTATATATATAAACTACCTTTGTATGGCTATTAAACTCTCTCCTCCCCTTCCTCTTAAACTCCCCATTATTCACTACTTCCTTCTTTTCCCATTTCCACATTTCTTGTGCTCCCCTAGATCTAAGTTTTCCTTTCCCATTTTCCTCTTCCCTCCTTCACCTTCTGTTATCTCTTCTCTTTCTGTCTCTATCTCTCAGTCTCTCTTTCTATTGTCCCATTTCTAACTTCTCTCTCTTTCGCCCCTTTTCTTATACCGTCTTTACCTTCCATTATCTCTTTTCTTTCCATCTCTATCTCTCTCTTTCTCTTCTCGTGTTGTCCCATGTTTGACTTCTTCTTTCCTCTTCTTTCACCTACGTCTCTCATCTTTCACTTCCTCCCTCTTCTCGTCCCATCCCTCTCTCTCTCTAATCTTCTGTTTTCCCACGTCACCCTCCTCCCTCCCACATACACCTTTCTCCACCTCATTGGCCATCTCTCTTAATGGTGTTAGCAGGCTTGAGGAGGGGTGATGAGTGAGGGGGTGGCAGAAAGAGAGACAGAGGAAAAGGGAGCGTGAACCGAAGGGAGAAAGGGAGAGGGAGAGAGTTGGAGTGAAAGGCAGGGAGTGACAGGAGGAGAAAGGGAAGAAAAGGAGGGAGAGCTGAGGGACAAACGACAAAGGAGGGAGAGGCAGGGAAAGAAAGGGATTGAAGGGGAAAGTGATGATGAAGGAGAAAGGGAGGGAGAGAGAGAAAATAAACGTGAGAGTGGAAGAGAGAGAGGAATACAGAAAAACGAGGAGGGAATGGTTAGAAAGGGAGGGGAAAGTGAGAGAGAGAGGAAAAATGAAAAAGAGAAACCCTCAGATTGGCATAAAGTGTGAAGAGTTTATTGGTGAAAAGAAGTAAGTGAAGCTGGATAGATAGACAGATAAATAGATAGACAGATAGATAGACAGATGGATAAATAGATAGGTAGATAGATAGGTAGACAGACAGACACATAGATATATATATATTTATGTATCAAACTTCACTTACTTTATTTCAGCAATTAATTTTTCAGGAGTTTACCCCGCCATGGAAATCTATACATGTGTGGAATCTGGGTCAAGTATGGATTGGGTATGTCAGCAGTAAGTATGTAGGTCTGAGTGTGGAAAATTGTTCATATATATATCAATTTTCTGTCTGTTTGGAGTAAGTATGTCTGTTGTTGGTAATGCACGAGTAGACATGGGTAAGAAGTCTGTTTATCTGTCTGTCTGGCTATCTATCTGTCTATATGCTTATGCTTACCACTCCATATATTGCGACAACACACACCACGCATCCTACCACCACACACTGCCACATCCCACGTCCCTTATAACACAGACTCTTTTTATTTTCACATTCACTATAATAGCAGAGAATATGGGTAAAAAATACGTATAACTCTGACAGCCATTAGACGGTCTCAGTACATTAAAACACAAACTAGATTAAATCCCTTCTGAATTATGATATCTGTTTTAATTTACTCTTACCTCCAGACGATTTTGTTTAGCCAAGGAGAGAGTGATTGACTTGGGGGGTTAGATGTAGAGTTAGATAGATCCTTCATTTACCCTTTCACTACGAGAGGCCTTGTCAGAGCTAAATAACTCTTGAAGTAGCGTGATTAACAAAAATAAATAATGCGTTGCTGAGTTTAGGGTGTAAAGGAAGTTTTTGTTTTAGCTAATTTCTTCACTGCTTTCCTACCCCTAATTTATATAAACTTGTCTGGAAGAAACAGGAATAAGTTAAGAAAATCGTCCTATTACTAAAAAGGTCATTGGATATACAATAAAAAGTCTTTATTACGAGACATATTCTCTGATAATTTAAACAACTTGGTGGTGGAAAGAAAAAATAGTTGTAATTGCATCGAAAGGGTTAATAGTTACTACGGTGTCAGTGTAGCATAGTTTGAATGGAAAAGGTAAAATTCTTGGCTGAAGGATACGACTGCTATGTTTCAGCTAAAATTGCCTTCCAGGAATATATAGAGTGAACAGCATAGTAGATCACTCACGCAATAACAGGGCTTCTTGTAACCCCAGTCTTCTAAGCTTGTGTGTGTGTGTGTGTGTGTGTGTGTGTGTGTGTGTGTGTGTGTGTGTGTGTGTGTGTGTCTGTGTGTGTGTGTGTGTGTGGCTACTGCAGGACGAATTTACTCTGCTTATATTTAGCCACTGCCGCTTCTTGGGCTTAAAGGCGCTAACTACACAGAAAGACACTATGTTATTTCCATCTTTGTAAACAGAAACAAATTTGTAAAGTTAAGCCTGTCCTGTACGAAAAACACTTCGTCACACACACACACACACACACACACACACACACACACACACACACACACACACACACACACACACACACACACACACACACACACACACACACACACACACACACACAGCGAGGTGGTGGAGGGGGAACAACACCGCATAATAACAATACCAACCGGGAAATTATACCCCTGAAAATAAAACAGCGTGCGTATGCCTCAGATTTTAACGCTTGGACCATTTATCGAATTTGCCTTAATCACAGTTGTGAGTGCGTGTGGGGGACGGGGCGGGGCGGGGCGGGGGGGCGTAATGTACATTATTCGGGAAACTCGATATAATTAGAAAAATAATATACATCCACTCTGAAACAACGAGTATATACTGTATATATAGATAGATAGATATAGATATAGATAGATAGATAGATAGATAGATATTTCACGTAACGTAGCGGCAGAATAAAGCAATGCCATGGCTCTACATCCTTTCCACGGCAGACCTCCCTTACTGGCTTCTTATTCTAGTGTGTATCTGTTCCAGCATCTCAGCATTCAAGACGGAGGGTAGCAATTTTGGGCCATTTAAAGTGAGACGAGTTTAGCATAATATATTAAGACCCTATTGATTCATACAGATGACATTTACAGACTCCAGTGCACACACACACACACACACACACACACACACACACACACACACACACACACACACACACACACACACACACACACACACACACACACACACACACACACACTTCCAACTTCACATGCACTACTCAACTATAGATACACACCTTCCTGACTCGTACTATCTTTCAGAGCAGAGAGGTGGGTCCTGCACCTGATATAATACGGTGATATAGATGTTACAGATACAGAGGCAGGATTATGGCTCTTATGAAAATGATAGAATGGGGAAGAGATGCAAATAGTGAAGAATTCCGTCTGTGATTTTAGATGGACGAATGTTAATATGTAAACTTATATTGTCCTCTCCATCATCATCACTACCGTAATCCCAGTTGCCACCAAAAATAAACTGTAATTCTAGACAGACTTACTGATTTGATAGTTCGACAGACAGATACAATAGATTCATTTTGGAAAACGATATATAGGAAGAACAAACATACACATCCAAAAGTGGACAGAAAAGACCCATTCTGGACAACGCGACACAAAATGAAAAACGAAAAAAAAAGCGAAAAAAATATAGCCGCGTGTGCTGGTGTGGGTACGTAATTCTAGCGCCGCCCTCCTGTCATAATGGCCGCCAATAAATCCGGGTCAAATTAATCCAGCAGCGACACCCTCTGGTCACGGCCACACTTATAAGGACGCCACGGACCACCTACACCCGTTAATTCGTCAATTTTCTCCCGCCGGGGCCAATTACGGTGTGTGGTATTAATTAGGGAGGTTGGGGTGGGTAGGGGTGAGGGGAAAGGGGTGAGAGGGAGAGGGGGATGAGTGAGGGAAGTTTGGAAGGACAGGTCATCGTGAGGGGAATGAGAGGTCAGGGCGAAAGGTAGAGAGGGAAAAAGGCGGGAAGGGCAGAGTAAGGGTGAAAAGAGTGGGGGAAAGAGAGGGGTGAGGGGACAGTGGGAAGGGTCAGGTACGGTTGGAAGGAAGGTTAGAGTGAGGGGAAAGAGAGGTCAGGGTGAGAGGCAGAAGAGGAAAGGCGAGATGGGTAGGGTCGAAGAACCGCAAGAAGGGAGATCAAAGTAAGAAAGGGTGTGAAGGAGAGTTTGAAGTGAAGGAAGGTTGGAAGGAAAGGGGACCAGGGAAAAGGCAGACAGGAAAGTGTAGACGACGAATGACGAGAAAGAAGGAAGTGGGAGTAAGGACAGAAGAGGAGGAAATGTTGAAGTCAGGAAGAAAAGGGGAAGTGGATAAGATGGAAGGGAGGAGAGTCAAGTGGTAGAAGGGTGGGAAGAATTGGTGGAAAAGAGGGTAAGAGAGGTTGGTATGGGTGAGGGAAGGGCAGAACTGAGTGTGTGAGTGAGAGAGGGCGGCAGTACTGTGTAGGGTGTGGTGGAGGGGAGGTAGTGTGTTAGGGAGGTAATTTGTCGGAGAGGCAAGTTGTGTGTTGTGGTCAACCGGATTTTTTTTTTTTTATCATGAGTTAACATTCTAGATAAACTTGTAACCCTTTGCCGAGTTCCAGTATTTGTGGTATATTTGCCACAGTTAATTGAGTGATTCTGTATTACACACACGCGCATATACGTGCTCGCTTGTACACATATACATACACATACACATGTATATGTTCAGAGCGCTGATACATTTACGAAATAACTGGCCTGACTAGGAAAGAATATTAGTTTCATCGAGTTATTTGTAAACACAGTGAATAGTCAGGGAATTTTGTTAATATCGCGGTATGGTGGAGGGGAGAGTGAAATGCCGTGGCTGTGGAGTGGGTGGGATAGGGAAGACCAGGTTGGTGTGGAGTGTGAGGACAAAGTAAGTTAATACTTAGCTCACACAATATAGGAGCCTCAGTTTTATTTTATTTTACATAGGCTTTAGGCACACTCTACGTATCTTATTAGTTTCACAGACGAAGGTGAGTAAAGTATAAGTCAATATTCCCCGCGTGCTAAGTTTTTTTTTTTTTTTTTTTATGCGAGGAAGAAGGAACCAAAGGCCATGAGCCCGCAGTAACAGTTCCCTCCAAGAGAAAAACAAAATACAATATAGAGCCAAATTCAAGATCCAATCATTTTGAGATGCCTGGACACACTGCGTTTGAAAGACTGGAGATCATAGGCAGCAGGAAATACAGACAGAGGGAGACAGTTCCAGAGCTGACCTGTTGCATAAATGAAAGACTGGGAGTAACGGTTAACTCTTGCATTAGAGAGTTGGACAGAAAAAGGATGAGAGTTTGCTGCCAGACGGGTGCTACGCGCCCGTCGTAGAGGTGGAGGAATGCAAGCAGACAGTTCAGAGGAGCAGTGATCATTAAAGTAGCGATAGAAAAGAGATAAAGAAGCAACAGTGCGGCGAAGAGACAGAGGTTGAAGGGAGTCAGTAAGAGGAGGAGAGTTAATGAGACGAAAAGCCTTTGACTCCACCCTATTGAGAAGAGCTGTATGTGGGGAGCCTCCCCACACATGAGAGTTGTACTCCACACAGGGGCGGATAAAACCCCTGTATAGAGTCAACAATTGTGCAGGGGTAAAGAAAGAGCGGAGTCGGCTTAGCACACCCAATCTCTTGGAAGCAGATTTTACAAGAGATGTAATATGATCTTTCCAAGATAAGTCCCGAGTAAATGAAACCCCAAGCATGTTCAAGGATGATGCAGATTAAGCTGAATATTATTAAACATTAGTGGGTATACCTGTGGAAGATTTTGTCGGGTTGATAGGTGTAAGAACTGAGTCTTAGATGCATTAAAGACAACCATATTATTTTTACCCCAGTCAGAGATACGAGCCAAATCAGACATTAGGTGTGCCATAGCCTCATCCCTTGCTTGTTGGAGTAACTGTTGAGATGGGCGTTGCGGGAACCGAATGGAAAGGTGAAGGGTGGAGTCATCAGCGTATGAGTGGATAGGGTTAGATGTACAGCTTAGAAGATCATTGATGAATAAAAGGAAGAGAGTTGGTGATAGGACAGAGCCCTGAGGGACACCACTGTTGATAGATCTAGGAGAAGAACGATGGCCGTCTACAACAGCGGCTATAGAACGACCAGAAAGGAAGCTTGCGATGAAGGCACAGATAGAAGGATAGAAACCGTAGGAGGGCAGTTTGGAAATTAAAGATTTATGCCAGACTCGATCGAAAGCCTTAGAGATGTCAAGTGCAATGGCAAAGCTTTCGCCAAAGTCCCGAAAGGAGGATGACCAGGAGTCTGAAAGGTAGGTAAGAAGATCGCCAGTGGAGCGTCCCTGACGGAACCCATACTGACGATCGGAAAGAAGGTTGTGATAGGAAAGATGCCTTAAAATTTTTCTATTAAGAATTGACTCGAAAACTTTTGAAATACAGGACGTTAAAGCAATTGGACGATAGTTGGAGGGTTGGGAGTGGTCACCCTTCTTTGGGACTGGCTGAATTAGAGCAAACTTCCAGCAAGAAGGAAAGGTACAAGTTGACAGACAAAGGCGAAAGAGTTTGCCTAGGCAGGGTGTAAGCACAGAAGCACAGTTCTTGAGAACAACAGGAGGGACCCCATCCGGCCCATATGCCTTGTTAGTACTGAGGCCAGTGATGGCAGAAAATACATCAACTGAAGAAATTTTAATGTCAGCCATGAGGAAGTCAGAGGGGGGAAGTGATGGAGGAACAGCACCGGAATCGTCTAAGGTAGAATTGGAGGAGAAAATCTGTGTGAAGAGATCTGCTTTATCAGTAGAAGAAATAGCTACAGAACCATCAGAGTAGAAAAGAGGAGGGAAGGATGATGAGGTAAAGTTGTTAGAAAGATTTTTGGCAAGATGCCAGAAGGAGCGGGAAGAATTCGAGTCGGAGAGTTGAGAGCATTTAGTATGGATGAAATTATTTTTAGTAGAGCGAAGAACAGACTTAGCACGATTCCGGGCAGAAACGTAAAGATGATGTGATTCAGGGGTGGGTTGGCTCCGGTACCTTTTGTAGGCCCTCTCCTTGTTGCGGACAGCATTAGAACAAGCGTGATTAAACCAAGGCTTTTCTTGCATTAGTCAAAGGATATGAGAAAGGAATGTATGCTTCCATGCCCGAGAGAATAACCTCCGTAATGCGCAAGGCACACTCAGATGGCTCCCGGCCACGGAAGCAATAATCATTCCAGGGAAAATCAAAGAAGTACTGCCTGAGGGCCTCCCAGTCCGCGGCTCCAAAATGCCACAGACGACGTTTCACTGGAGGGTCCACAGGCCGTGATCGAGTGATAGGACAGGTTAAGGTAATAAGGTTGTGATCGGAGGAGCCCAACGGAGAGAAAAGATTAACAGAGTAAGCAGAAGGATTAGTTGTGAGGAAGAGGTCAAGTATGTTGGAGCTCTCACCAAGGCGGTCAGGGATACGGGTAGGGTGCTGTACAAGCTGCTCTAGGTCATTAAGGATAGAAAAGATGTAGGCTTGTTCACCAGGTGGATCTGTGAAAGGAGAGGAGAGCCAAAGGTGGTGGTGAACATTGAAATCTCCAAGAATGGAGATTTCAGAGAAAGGAGAAATGGATAGAATGTGTTCCATCGTAGAAGTAAGATAGTCGAAGAATTTTTGATAGTCAGTAGAATTAGGGGATAAGTAAACAGCACAGATATATTTAGTCAGAGAATGACAGGAAAGCCGAAGCCAGAGTGTGGAGAATTCAGAAGAATCAAGTTCAGGAACACGAGAGCAAGATAAGTCGTTGCGTATATATACACAACAGCCACCTTTGGCTTTGAAATGAGTATAGAGAAAGTAGGAGGATACAGAAAAGGGTTTGCTGTCAGTTGTCTCAGACAGCTTCTACGTTATCGTATTTTGACCTTGAGTATTCCCCAGCGACTGTACTGCCTCGTCTCCAACAAGCTTAAGGTCACCCATGTAGACGAATATCACTGCCTCTTCTACGCAGACTTTCCATAACCTGAGGAAGTAACGGAACTGACGGTATATGTGTCTCTGTTGGGTTTAGTTGCAGCTACAGCGCTTCACAGGTATATTAGATTAGGTTAGGTTAGATCAGGTTAAGTTTGGCTGACTTAGGTGAGGTTAGGTTTGGTTAGGTTAGGTTAGATTAGGTTAGGTTGGGGTGGATGGTTTGAGTATGACTGGTTTAACTCTACAAGATCTTTTTATTCATCTTGAGAGGGTATCGTAGTAGTGAAGGGACGAAGCAATGTTCATTCAGAAGTAGATTCCTCTGCCTCTTTTTCTTTTAAATAATTATATACATTTTACACCTTCGTTCGGCAAGTGAAAAGCTGCATTACCATTATATTTGTCTTTCCAGAATCGGTGAGTTCATGGACGAGGCAGGTGTTGCCGTAATATGAAGTTGGTGAGTACAGAACCTTATTTTGCCCATGAATGTTTTTTTTTAATGAATTGTGTTGACCCAGAGACAGTAAACCATTGGGCATTATGACAGAAATTTAGCCAGTGAAAAAAGTACACAATATAGAGCGAAACTTCTAAATCTAAAGCAACACGCACACTTTTCCCTAACCTTATGACACTAGTTCTTTCCTTTCATTTTTTCTTTC
Organism: Coenobita brevimanus; assembly: GCF_032717465.1. Lineage (NCBI taxonomy): Eukaryota > Metazoa > Arthropoda > Malacostraca > Decapoda > Coenobitidae > Coenobita > Coenobita brevimanus. The sequence continues at coordinate 1,440,554 of NC_137053.1, read as the reverse complement.
TTTCATTTTTTTTTAACATTCCTTAGCCTCATCTTCTTCTTATGTATCGGAAGGGACAGGTGACGGAAGGAGCAAAGGGATGGGAAGGAGGGTAGTTTAGAGCACAAAGGGATGGTTCCAAGGGGTGGGTGGGATTACCTGTCTGAGGTGTGAGTGGGGATTGTGTGTGTGTGTGTGTGTGTGTGTGTGTGTGTGTGTGTGTGTGTGTGTGTGTGTGTGTGAAAGAGAGAGAGAGAGAGAGAGAGAGAGAGAGAGCAGGGGAGGGGGGGATACAGTCTTTTATGCGAGGAACTGGAAGGAGGGAATACGAAAGAGGGCGACAGTATTTGAAATGAAGTGTGTGGGTGAATTTAGTGTGTGGATGTGGCAGAGGATTTGTGGGTGTGGGCGATTTTGTGTGGGTGTGAGAGAAAGTGTGTGGGTGTGGGTGTGGATGTGGCAGAGTTGGTTATGGGTAGTTACAATGAAGTTTGGGAAAGTGGGTGTGGATAGAATTTGGGTGTGTATTGTGGGTGTAAGAGAATGAATGTGAGTGAAATTACGTGGATGTGGAAGAATGAGGGTTTGAGACAATATGGTAATGTTTTGAATGTTTTTGGTGTGGATTTGTAAATAGTTGTGTTCATGAATGAGAGAATGTAGTTTGGTGATGAGCGTGAGTTGTGTGTGTGTGTGTGTGTGTGTGTGTGTGTGTGTGTGTGTGAGAGAGAGAGAGAGAGAGTAGGAAAGAAAGAGAATTGTGAGTAATGTGAACTTACGAGTTAGTAATACACATGAACGCCTTGGTGTAAGTACCCGTGATTTGTCTGTGTTAGGGGGCGATATTAATTCATGCGTCTTTGTGGGCATTCAGAACAGCAGAATTATGAGCTGGATAGTTAGCCGTATTTATGAGTTTCGTGAGGAGGCGGGTGTAAGTAGAAGGGCGCCGTTGTGAGTCAGGAAACGAGGAAGTGGTTGAAAGCCCCTGTTGACGAATCATGTATTTTTCAGTGTCTCCATTTACCCTCTCTGTTCTTTCAGTGTGTGGTCTCCTTTCTTTCTGTCTGCGGTCCCTAGTCCTTCTATTTACGGTCCCTGTTCTCTGTTTGCGGTCCCGCTTCTGTTTACGGTCCCTGTTCTCTGTTTACGGTCCCTGTTCTTCCTGTCTGTGGTCGTTGTTTCCTATTTATCGTTCCGTTTAGCCCGGGGACGTCACCTTTATTTTATTAATTATTTTTTTCGTGCTGCTTCTACTTGACAATTTTTTACTCAATTAAGGAGATCCGTGTGGTAGTGAAGATGTTTATGAAGGCTGTGTCTGACCTCACCTGTTCTCAGAGCCTCTCCCAAGGTATGTAAAGATGTCTGAGGGTAGCATGAGTAAGAAAACACGTCCTTGGGGGTGAAAATGTTAATATTTTTTTCTTGGGTTATTGTATATTCATGTACTCTTGGCTGTACGGATAGATAGATGGATAGGTTGGTAGGTAGGTAGGTAGGTACGTAGGTAGGTAGATAGATAGATAGATAGATAGATAGATAGATAGACTGATAGGTAGAGTTCTTCAGGTGATCGATAGTTCCTCAATGAGCCTTGTTTGCTGTTCTCGTTTTTCTGAGCGAACGATATATTCCATTTGGTGCATAAATTCCTTCATGGCATATCAACAAAAACAGCAAACATATACATACATAGGAATTTACAACAAACTCATTTCAAACATTATGTAAAGATGGAAAGTCGTAGAGATGTTGTATTTTTCTGATCTTGCATCTTTTTTCTCGTGTTTATTTTATATGTTTCTTGTTTATTGCATTTTTTATTATATATGCAAAGTTCACATTCAGTTCCTGCATCATTCCTGTCATGCCATTGTTTTCTGATCATTTGTTCTTCACGTGTTATCCTTGCGTCACTCCTGCGCCTGGCCTCTTATGTTCTCGGTTTCTCGTCCCTTGTGGCCCCTTTCTGAATTCTTGGCCCCTGTGGTGTTAGCTCCCCCGTGGGTCTCGTTCCTGGAAGCTCCTTAGGGGGACGTGTCGGTAAACAAACTCTTGGTGGAGTGGACAAAATACGCCACCTCCTTCGTCTTCCTTTCGTCTTCGGCGCCAGCTTTGAATGGGGTGGTATTTTCTTTATTTTTTTCCCTATTTGGATCGTGTCAACACTTCCTGGAAACGTTTTGTGTCCGCCTGTTTTCGGGGGATTACAGAATTATCGGCTATTTTTCTGTCCTCTGTGTACCTGTGAAACTTTAATGATGCGTGGTACAATCTAGCATCGATTCAGGTCCGCTGTTTTTTTCGGGGGGTGGATGTGGGGGGACGGTTCTTGTGTAGGGCTTGGGTTTTGGTAGTCTGGCCTCTTTATATTTGTACCCGAGAGCTTGGCCATTTTTCATCTCCTTCCCCCGTAAAAAAGTTCAGATATTTGTTGTCAATATCGCCCGTTTTTCACTTCCCCTATTCCACCGGCAGTAAAGAGAAATTACGGGATATTTTTCGTACATTTCTCAAGCTGTTTTGTTCCGGTTTTGCGTGTTTACGTCGTTTCATGACGGGAGTGCAGATGGTGACGGAGAAGTAGGGGAGGGTGGGGGCGAGGAAAGGTTTTGAGGGTGGGGGAAGGAGCGGGGGGAAGAGACACTGAATGTAGGGAGGAGAGGTGCGTGGCTGTGTGGGGAGGGGAGAGAGAATGGCGAGAAACAAAGGTGAAGGTGGTGACGCCGAATATGAAGAGAGAAGAGGGAAGCGGGAAGTACTAGTGAAAGGAGTGGCGATGGTGACAGTGGTGTATATAATAGGAATAGACGTTTGACAGTGAGAAATAGAGGCAGGAGAGGCGGAGTGGGCAGGGGCAGTGGAAGGTGGAAGAGGTGAATATGAAATAGTTAAAGGTAATACTGGTGGAGACAAGTGATAATCAGATGTAGGGAGGGACATTATATTAATATCCACGTCATTGGTAACCATTAACTTATTTCGGTGTATTAGTATGTACCTCCTCCTGTGCAGTATGTCCAGAGTAGAGACCACACTGTATCAAATTTAAACTCACACTACATTTTAATATATAAATACGGTTGCCTCTGAATCACTACCATTTACTGTACACTGTGTGCGTGTGGAAGATGTTCAGTTTACTTATTCCTTTCCCACAATCACAGTGCCAAAACAAGTGTGTGAATGAGCATATACTGTGTGAAGAATGCAGAAGAAAGCGTGTAACTATTCAACACATATTCTAGAACTGCGACTCTGCCACAGCATAGGGGGCAAAAGAATACCTTGAGGGGACTGTACGTGTTTATTTGTCGCGTGTTTTGCTCACTGTTTTTCCATATCGTCTTTACTGAGGTCTTTTTCACCGCTAAAGATATGTTCTCTCAGGTGATTTCGCTTTTCGATCGTTAGCACTACATGCCACAATTCTGTCCCCGAATTCGCGTGTCCTATAGTCAATACGCCTCCCGTTAGTCGTTTAACTGCCTCATACTTATCGGGAAAAAGGGCTAATAATCGTTGGTGCGTGACTGGTACATTTAAACCTTGCATGTAGATATTAAGTTTCTGAGGAAGGTTGATCTGATTATGTTTTAGAGATGAAAAGGAGGCATGATCGCGTGAGGTGGCGTGAGATAGGGGATCCTTGTCGGAGATGTGTTCACGCGGGGGAAGGGAAGGAATGCTGAAAAAATTACACAGTTAGCTCAGGGAAAAGAGAAAACCTGAGCACTTCCTGTTTAGCACTGGGGTATAATGAAGGGATGGAGAAGGCAGGATAAGGCTTGATATTATTACTTGATAGGAGAGAGGAAAGTGCCACATACTTGTTGACAAATCTCTTACTTATTTCTGTTAATGCATTGTTAGTGGTTGTGAAGAAACTCCTTTTTTTTCCTTTCTTTTTTTTTTTTTTAATGAAAGCTTACTATCTCTTACGTGCATAGAACACCTCAATTACGAAGCAGCATTAGGGAAGCAAATCGATTATCGTTATGAAAAGCCCTCATGTTTAGGTTGTATATCTGGCGCAAATAACATCATCATCATCATCATTATCATCATCATCATCATCATCATCATCATCATCATCATCATCACCATCACCACCACCATCTCCATCACCACCACCACCACCACCACCACCACCACCACCACCACCACCATCGTCATCATCATCATCATCATCATCATCATCGAATAATTTCCCATGCTTATGTTAGGTGGGAAATACCAGAGAAATATCCTTTAGCCTTACAGCTTCAGGACGTCGAGTAAAATCGTCTGAAGGAAGCCACAGTAAAATATTGAAATTGCCATCAGTCGAGATTTAAAGCTTGACCTCCCTGGGGACACGAATCAAAGGAGAGAAGAAAAACTAAGCACCGTAAATTTTCTCCCCATGTCCCACCAGCGCCGCGACTGTACGAGGACGCTGCAAACATCACTCAAATTGCAAACATGATGACAGAAGATGAAGAAGGCAATTTCCGATTCGTCTGTCCTCCTTGCATGCCAGCAGAGTAGGTCGATGGGAGCGTAAATTGATCTTTCTTCAGTAAAGCAGTACCGAGACAAACAGCACAAGTCTTTTCACCTCACCTAACAGCAAGAAACTGAGGTTGTCCATAGGTCTTTGTTTTTGCAGAGTGGAAATAGGCTCAGATTGGAGGTGAGAGGGGTGAAGAGAGGAGGGGTAGAAGAGTGCGTGCTGGATGAAGGTGGGGAGAAGGGAGGGAAGAGAAACACGTACTAAATGAGAAGGGAGAAGGGGAGGGAAAGGAGGTAAGAGGCTGTACAAAAACACAAGGGAATAGGGGATAGAGGGGAGGAGAGGAGAGGTAGTAAGATGTATAAACTAATAGAATAAAGGAGAGAGGTCGAGGTGTGGGGGAGTGGGGGTGAGAGTGCAGGTTTAGAGAGGGAGGGGGCAGGGTGTGAAGAGGAAAGAGGAAGAGAGCACGGTGTAAAGAGGGAGGGAAGGGAGGGGAGAGGGGGCAGGGTGTAAAAGGGGAGGGGAAAGGGGACAGGGTTTAGAAAGGAAAGAGGGGGGCAAGGAGAAGGTAGGGAGGGAGGGGACAAAGTGTATTGTAAAGAGAGGGGGTGTAGAGGTGTAGAGGGGAAGGGATGGGGGCAGGGTGTAGGTGGGGTGGGGGTAGGGTGCAGGTAGGGTGTGGGGCAGGGGTAGCGTCGTACATAGTCTCTTTTTAGCAGGGTATAACTCAGCCAACATTACCAGTGGCGTGGCGACTGTTATCGGAAAGAAATTTGATCTTGATGTACGAGTTTGGGTGGGGAAGAGTGGCTGTGTTCTAGAGTGCTGAGGTGGAGGTGGTGGGGATTGAGGGTTAGGGTGGGATGGGGAAGAAAGAGGGGGAAAGGAGAAGAATGAGTAGCAATGGAGAAAGGAGAAAAGAGGAAGAGACAATGGAATGTTTTTTTTTAGCTGTGTACTGTTGCTGAAACGATTAAGAAAAGGATGGGTGTGAGGAAAAGTGGAGGATGGGTGAAGAAAAGAGGAGGAAGAAATAGGAGAGGTGAACATCTTGCTTATTAAACTGAGGAAGAGGATGAGGGGAGGAAAGAATGGAGAAGAGTGTGGGGAGTGTTCTTGTGTCTAGTTGGGGAGGGTGGGGATGGTTGAGAGGGGGTGGGGAAAGAAGTGAAGAAAGGAGATGAGGAGAAGGTTAAATAGAGATGGCCATTATTCCCCTCTTTACATTTCCTCATCAATAACCCACTTAGTTACGAGAGAGAGAGAGAGAGAGAGAGAGAGAGAGAGGGAGAGAGAGAGAGAGAGAGTTGCGGGGCGAAAAAGGTACCAATAAATTGATTTCAGAGCTTTTATCTCAGTTTTGTTTCCGGTAATTGATTAACTCATATTTTTGGTTTTTCCTTCCTAATCTTTTTCTGAATGTGTCGATGTTGGACGCTTGCTGGGGCTGAGCTGGGGTTTGGGGATATTTTTTTGGTACATAGATAGATTGAAAAACGGAGAGAGAGAGAGAGAGAGAGAGAGAGAGAGAAATATTCGCAGGTGAATAAACAAGCGTTAGATAGAGGTGCATGGATAGATGGATTGATAAGCAGATAGATAGATAGATAGTTACACAAATGGATAGATAGATAGATAGATAGATAGATAGACTGATAGATAGGTATAGCTATAGATATACGGTAGATCTAGGTATACTTACTGATAAATATACACATGTGAATAAACAAGCGATAGATAAATAGGAAGACAGATAGATGGATAGGTAGATAGATAATTACATACATACACACAGACATACATGAGTAGAGAGAGAGATTCCTGCCCCTGAGTTACTGTAAATAATTCAAACTTAATTCAGGATTGTCTCACCTTTCCACTCAGCTCTTTAATAATATATCTCTTGCACTTATCTTCATCTCATAGTCTCTTTACTGCTGTGGTCTCTCTCTCTCTCTCACACACACACACACACACACACACACACACACACACACACACACACACACACACACACACACACACACACAAAACCTTTCCCCTCTTCCTCCCCGTCTCTATCCCTACCCCTCCCCTCCCTTCTCCTTTCTCATACCTCTCTCAACACCTTTCATTTCTAGGTATGACTGACGCGTTTTTCTTTTCTCTCGGATATAACTCAATAGCAGCCATAAACTCCAGGGTGGGACTCAGGCATCGGACATTCGGCTAGCATAAACAAGGAGCCTGGGGGTGGATTGAAGGCTGCCAGGTGAGAGGGAGGCGGGGGAGTGGACGCGCAATCACTCGTGTCAAATATCCACTGATGACATTTGTGACAGGGACGTGGTGAATAAGTTGGTGGTTTGTGATGGTGGTGGTGGTGGTGGTGGTGGTAATAGAGAGAGAGAGAGACAGACAGACAGACAGACAGACAGACAGACAGGCAGACAGACAGACAGGCAGACAGACAGAGACAGAGAGAGTATGGTGAGACATTGTATTAGCAGTAATATTGTGAAACGCTTCTTGCTTTTATAAAATTAAAAAATAAGTGTAACATAAGCTGACATATAAAGCTTAGGAATATATAAGCAAAATACCAAATGATTTAATTATTTAGAATTTTAAGGGGAAATATAAGGTGAATTATTGAGACTATAGGACAAGATAAAGAAGGCGACGAAGATCAACCCCAACTTAGGAAATAAATAGCAACCCCAATAATAATAGTAATAGTAATAATAATAATAGTAGTAGTAGTAGTAGTAGTAGCAGTAGTAGTAAAAATAATCTCTTGAGAATACTATAAGCAGAAAAATAAGATGCAATGGCAAAGAGAGAGAGAGCCCTTCCTGCCACCGGGTCTAGGCAAGATGAACCCACACTAAAAATCCACCAAACAATTAAGCGATAACTGCCCGAGAATAATCTGAAAGGGAAAAATGAAGGGGGAAGAAAATCAGCCCTGTGGGTAGAGGATATAGAGGCGATAATCACTTGGTGCCAGCCCCCGCTACGGCCCCCTCACACACACACACACACACACACACACACACACACACACACACACACACACACACACACACACACACACACACACACACACACACACACACACACACACACACACACACACACACACCATGCCCCATATGACAGCAAATTTTTATAGTGAAAAATGTACACAGGAAACACCACAGAATTCTCTCTCTCTCTCTCTCTCTCTCTCTCTCTCTCTCTCTCTCTCTCTGAGTATGATTTCTGAGGTTTATTAAATTACTAAACCCATTAAGATTTTTTGCTCGTAGTGTTATTTTTTTATCTTCTAGTTTTTTGTAATTTTTGGCTGGAAAATTCTCACCTATATGATCGACTTAGCCCCAAAAAAAAAAGTATATATCATGGAGGCAGAGATTTTTTTTTTTTTTTTTACTAAACAGCTGAACCGCAACTTTGACCCTCCTTTCTGAATGTCATCTGCCTTAAAATACTTATCTGCTTCCATGGATATTCTTCTCATAAAATCTGTACTTTTCCTATATTCATCTCATAATTCATTACTTTTCTTATCATTCTCATTGCTCTCACTATTATTACTATTGCGTAGGAAAGTAAATACTCTCTCTTTGACCCGATCCGGATTATAAAATGTAATGGTTTTGTTCATATTGATCTTAAGATTATATCAATGAGTAGAGTCAGTTTATATCTTCGCATTTTTTATCATTCACATACAGTACCGCAATGCATCCCTGATAAAAATACAGATAATAAAAAAAAGTTATTTCTGAGTTCGTTATTTATTTGTTCATTTATCTGATTATTGCTTCTATTTTTTGTTCATTACGTTTAGGCAAGAGGGGCACAGAATCGTGAAGTATGGCGTGAGGATAGCGTAGATTTTTTTTGGGCATGGTCAGGTGTTGAGGTGGAGGCATGGGACCTTATAGATATTTACTGTTAGCTCATTAAGGTGTGTGGAACGTAGGCAGGGTAATGGGCTTCAGGGAACGGACCATCCAGTTTGTGCCAAGATTCGGACACATAAAAATAAGTATGATAGCCACCTTTATTATTATTATTATTTTCATTGTTATTATTAATGTAGGCCTACAGAAATGACGCAGAACGTTCTTTTCTCAGCACGTCACTTCCCAGAACGCTATTGGAAACAAGTAAAATAAATCGGTAAAAAAAGAGACATAAGTACCAGATCCCACGGAAGAGGAGTGAACCTTTAGGAGGAGAAATATTACCCAGTTCCGTCAGTTAATATCAATAAAGAGAAGAAGAAATAAAACCCTATCCTACCGCAGAAGGTAAAGCAGTAAAGGAGAGGAAATATCAGTAGGCTAAATATTCCCTTCCAAGAATATTAATCGTGATAAAACGTTAATATCCACTCCCATCGATAATATAAATGAGTAATAAAAGGAAATATTAGAACTCGATCTTACTGTCAGTTATATCAAAGAATATAAATCCCATCTTTTCCCCATAGTCAAAATGAAATAAAGACTAAGGGTGAATTGATCCAGACTGGCCACACACACACACACACACACACACACACACACACACACACACACACACACACACACACACACACACACACACACACACACACACACAGTCCTAACGCTATTAATGCACCGAGAAAAAAATATATACACCAGTGATACTTTGAAACGGAGCAAGTGACTCATCTTTCGTCCTCACTGGCAACAGACAAGAGGGAAAAAACAAAAGCAGTCAGACAAGGAAAAAAACAATGGAGGGGAAAAAACAAGCACTCAGGGGGAAAAAAATAATCCAGGAAACAATATCACTAATATAAAAGGTGATATAAAAAGGTAATAAAAGAATCTGTTAATAAATACCTCTCATCTGTGCCACCTGCCATCACCTTCCCTCTCTCACCTTCCAAACACCTTCACTAAGAGAGATCCCACGTAAGAGTAAAATAATCTATCGTTAGCAAGAATGAAATGAAAGAGGACATTACGACACAAGAAATTAATAACACTTTCTATACGGCATCAAGAAATCAAGCTTTTCAGAAGTCTTTTGGTGTAACAGGAGGAAAGATGCGAAATCGGAGTGAAAAGATTATAAGAGAGAGTGTCGAGTTGAGAGGGAAACGAATACAAAAATATATATAAAAACACTTAATCACTAACTATACACATTTCACACTAACTTGGCCCAGAATTTTGCCATTTTGCAGCTTATTTCATGTAGCTTAGTGTCAGAAAAAAAAATAATACTGCGACACAACTCCCTTTTCATTACACCTCGTCGTGACTAGAGCTGTATTTTAATTGTTAATCTATTATTATAACTAAGCATTCAAGAAGGAGGGTTGGGAAATTTAGGCCAAGTTAAAGGCAGTATAATATCCCCATTAGTACCAGTATCGCTAACTGACTTGTAAAAATGAAAACGCAAAGTCGGAATGAAATGGTAGGAACAGAAAGTTGGACTGCGAGAGAAACGCGCATAAAAACGCTTACTCACTCACCAATACCAATACCAGTACCAATAACCTCCCTGTGTAATTAGCTATCGATAAACGCTCACTCAATATAGCACTAAAAAGCCGCCGAAAGGAACACATCGCCAGCGTCTTAAAAAATATAAAAAAAACAACACGATATGCAGATTACGGAAGCACAAAGCAATAAGTGACCCAATAATTGCCGAATCGATTATCAGTAATTTTGTAAAGAATATAGGAAAGGGAAGGAGAAGAGAATAAAAAGCAGTGAGAATGTACGTCCTCAGAATGAAGAGAGTAAGTATATCGCTATTCGTATATAAATCAGTGCTAAGAAATAATTAAAAAGTGTATAAGAACAGGGAAAAAAACAGGTATTCCGTAAATGCTGTTTTGGCGAAGCGATTTTCACTGGACAGCCATTTATATAAAGCATAAATAAACAGAAATAATAATATATGAATAAATAATAGTTGTCTCGAACCTGGATGCAATAATTTCCCTGTGGAACTTCGCACCTCGTAAGAAAAATAAAACTCTTAGGAAGTTAGTGAATTAACAAGAGTACCAGTATCCATTTACGAATCCATCCAGCAAACTTAATTTTTCTCTTTTTCCTTTTTCCTTCTTTTTTTTCTGCTGTTCCCAGTTTTTTTTTTTTTTAGGTTAGGTAATGTTTTTTCTTTTTTCTTTTTTTTCCTTTTTAATATACTTTTCATTAATTCCTCCAGTAGCAAGTCTTCCCTAAATCGAGTAAGCGGAGCGCGACCATGGCAGAAGCGCCGTCAGTAATATTTCGATCAATCTTAAATCAAATAAAATTGTCTGGAGGTCGCAAGAGTATATTTTAAAAGACGTCGTCATTGTGGTGAAAGGGTTAATAATACCGGAAAATAAAGCAATAATTAAGCTTTGAGTACTCGGGAAGAAATTATGAATAAGGCAAATAATAGCTGTTACTTCTCTTAAAAAAACTTAAACATAACAAACTTGAATCCAAGAATATATGAATAGATGGACAGATGGATGGATAGATAGATAGACAGGTAGATGGAGATAGATTCATTCATTTAGCGAATGATTGATTGATTGAGATAGATAGAAAGACAGAGAGATAGAAAGACAGATAGATGTATAGATTATTAGCAACATATCGAAAGGCTGTAAGTCATTCGTAAAATAATGAACATGCACACGCTTCATTTTATTTGCCTACCCTTGAGATAAGTAAATAAGAAAGAAAATGTAAGACTGCGAGAGCCATACAACATTCTTCTCTATAAATCCCGACACTTTCCCGCTGCCTCTCAACTCGTGCTAAATAACAACCAGTAAATGACAAAAATTAACTCGCATTCCCTTCATAATATCGTAATCCAAAGAAACACTCACCCATTTTCCATTAACAACAGTCAGCGGTAACATACAGTATAATTCACTTAGCTATTCGTCACTTAATTCCACTTTTCGTATAATAAATCAAGCGCAGCGAATAACCAAGGTAATGATCGCACCTTTGAAAGAATCCACCACCTACGTCCACTTAATGCCACTTTATGTTAATAATCCAAAATAAGTGGTTACAGACGTGATAGTTGTTCCCTTAAAAAATAAAAATAAAAAAGTGATATTCTAACCTGGGCCACTTACCTTGCGCTCTTCCATGGAATAGACAAATGATAAATAGAAATGAAATTGATCTAGGCATTTTATCCTCAGCGTTACCAAGGAAGTTACTCTCACCTGCCGTTATTCTCACGTAAATAATTAATAGAACATAATCAACTCCTTCACTACGATGACCTATTTATTATTCCATTCTTCCTCTCTAAATCGTTTTGTTCAGCTTGAGAGAGACTTTATTAATTCCTCTAGTGAATGAGGTGTTTCGAGAATTGAATAAAATTGTTTCGTGGTGGCAAGAAAAAGCTACAGTGATAATATATATTTTTGTCGCTACCAGACGATTTTTTCTTTCAAATTATAAGAGCATTTTAGTAGCGAAGGGCTTAATAAAAGCCGTGTATAATCCCTCCGCCTAGAGAAGTCTCCCCTGAGCTGAAAAAGGTCGTCTGAAAGTAGCAGGAATAGAATAACAAAAATCGCCGTGCTGATTTAAATGTTTGGTGCTGAGAATGACGTGATCGTAGGGAATGTGTTTTAAATCTGGGCCCAGATTCGCAAACATATATTACGATCATCTTTCTGTCGTAATTCAGGTTTTGACTTGCAGGAAGAACACGATATATGGAAAATTTCTGCACTTTCCCTACCTCGTCCATACTGGGAAAAGAAATTAGAGTTACGATATGGAATTGATTGTGTGTTTGTGGATCAGGGCCATACTGGTTGCACACCTGCCACTCACCTGCCGCTCTTGGTAATAATCATCTCGGTGCCCAGCTCGTGGAACTTCTCCCACAGCTCCTTCGTCTCCAGGTAGCAGGTTACCCCCCTCAGGTCCTCGCAGTTGCACGACCCCTCCAGCCTCGCCCGCTTCGAGTCACGACCGTCCGAGGAGGAGGAGGTCGTGCTCTTTGGGCTTGTGGCGTCGTCGGGGTCGTCCTTGGCGGCATCTGAGGAGGAGGTGACTTCGGGGGGTTCCTGGTCGTCGTCGGGAAGGGACAGGGGTCGCGGCGACGGCGTCCGCGACAACTTCCCTGTAACAGAAGAGAGAGAATTTCGATCAGCCGCCAAAGAACGACAGATAAATTCCTTCAAGCCACACTCAAAGGAATTGATTAAAGTTACCGCCACATTTTTCATTCATCTGAGGGGTGCACAGTGTCTTAAATGGGTAAGGTACGAAAAACATGTCAGTTAAAGTGTATTTCCGAGACCAGAAATATGAGTTAATTCCCCTACCAGTCATCCTGCCAAGGTTTACAGTGGGACGGGAAACCTGACACGCACCGCATCCGCCACTGTCACCACTACCTCACCACTACCATCGCCGCTACCATCACCACCGGCACCAGCGTAATCCCTCTGACATGCCAACTCACTGAGGGTTTCTTAGTTAGTTTGGCGGCATCAGGGCAGTGGTAGTATCACCCTGGGCCTAATCGCTAGCACCGTCCTAATCTCGGGTGCGTGAATGGTGACGGCGAAAAGACCAAAAAAGCTCAGTTTATTCATGACCATTCGCCAAGGAGACCGGAAAAACTTTTAAGACCTTCACCTGGAGACGATTTTATATTGTATATTACTCAGGCTACCTCTAGACGCTTTTATTTACAGATTCACTCTAAAAGGTGTCCCTATGCTGAATAAAATCGTGCATAGAGGTAGAAAGACGTAGCCATAAATGCACGTCTTCATGATGAAATGGATAATGGAAAATTTTAAAAGATCTTAGAATGCAAAACCTACTATTCAGCCTTTGACACCTCGCCTCGTATAGCTTTTAAGTAATGGTAAAGCGAGAATGGGGAAACAAATCAGTGGGTACCTTTTTTCCTTCTTTTTTTTTTTTTGAGGCGTTAATAGTAGAAAGATGTCTAAGTTCTTTCCCGCATTTCTTTGTAGTGATTCTGCTACACCGAGACAATTAAATTTAGCCCGTCTAAGAAACTTCTCGATTAAAATACAGTGTGAACGTAATAGTAGATGTAATTACAGTGGTAGTAGTAGTAGTAGCAGTAGTAGTAGTAGTAATAATAATAATAATAATAATAATAATAATAATGATAATGATGAAGATGATGGTGATGATGATAAGATGGTGCTGGTGATTTATTTTTCGTCATTACAAACTGTTATTAGTAAAAGTAATTATTCAGCTTAAGACTTGGGCTAACGACTGTGAAAGCGATCTTAGTCAGGGCTAATTGGCTGTCGGTAGTTAGTACAGAGAGAGAGAGAGAGAGAGAGTACTTCTGACCGCATCGCCGTATCATCACCGACTTAACCGCAATCACCCATACATCAGAGCCTACAGAACACAAGCCGGTCAAAGATACATATTTGAACTTTGCGCTGCGTCCGATTTCGCGCCGTGCTAGAATCTGCGCAGAATCGAAATATGTCTGGTGTCCTACGTGCGCATTATCGGAAGTTTCGCGGTAATGGTATCTGCGCCGTAACTCATCCTTCTCGGCGCTGTTAATACCTGTGTAGTGTCGAGCTCTGCATGATATTAGGAACTGCGCTCTAATGGGAACTGCACTATATTAGAAACTGCGCTATATTAGAAACTGCGCTATTAGAAACTGCGCTTTATCAAGAACGGCACTCTAGACTGGTGCTATGCTGCATAAGGAACAGTGCTATGTCAGAATCTGCTGTATATCAAGAACGCGCAGTATCGAAATCGTGCTATACTGAACCTGCACAGAATCGGAAACCGCCCTGTATCAAACTGCGCCGTATCGGGAACCTGGTGTACAGTATGGCATATCAAGAACTGCGCTAAGTCGGAATTGTTCTGTTTGAGGAGTAGCGCTATTTCGCGATCCAGTCTATATCGAGAAACGCGCACTATAGGGAACATCATTACGCCGGAATCTGCGCTCTTTCGGAAACTGCGCTATCGGTAAGTAGAAAGGCAGTATGTGAATTTTACCAGCTCAAAACAGATATAGATTTTAGGTCAGAAGAGAGCGATTAAATCCATTTGAGTTACATTATGAGAAAGATGAGTAGTTTTGAGTACGTTTGGGTGATTTAGGTACATGAGACTTGTACTAGATTAAAATGAACGCTAAGAGGGTTATTTGGACATATATTTGTTCGAGTATATGGGGTGGAAATGGGTTTGGATGATGATGATGATGATGATAATGATAATGATTAATTTGGCCCAGAGACGTCATCTTTTGTTTATGGGCCAAATTTATTCGGTGTTGGAGAATTAAACTGCGAAGGTTTTTGATATTCACCATTAACTTTATAGACCAGAGGATGTCCCCCCTCCATTTTTTTTGCTAATTTCAGACTCTATAATGACCCTTAGGAGAGGCACAGTAAGCTAAAGATACAAGGTAAATACATGAACATAATTTCCAGTCACTTCTTTTTTTCAGATGACCAGAGGAAGGAAAAACGAACTGAAAAAACAAGTGTGAACAGTAATTTTTTAATGTTGTCAGAACCTGGGACCAAAAAAAAAAAAAAATCTCACATCGCCTATTATTACTTTTCCATAGAATAAAATTAATCCATATTTATTCTCAAAAAAAAAAAAGAAAAAAAAAAAAGCCTCCCATCTGAGTCCACAGGTAGTGTATGTTATCGAAATGTTAAGTTATAAATCCGTAGAGTTTTTGTCAATTTGTGTCTAGTCAGGGATAGGAAACGTAAACTTTTATCACACGTCTGTCAGTTTGTGTTATTATTTTGTATTACATTGAAAGATAATAATAATCTAAATATAAACTGCTTAGGTAAAATAATTGTTACAGCTATGAGGCAATTGTAGCAAAACCATGAGCAATATTTTTCAAGTAAGCCTAGAAGGAGAGCAGAAAAATCAGTTTAAGTACTTTGCAACTCATAGAGAAAATTGAAAGATATATTTAGTACAAGTGAGAGAGCGAAGGTGTGAACAAATCTCCAGTTTCGGGCGATAGTTTCTGATAATAAAACACGTCTAACCTTTCTGTGTCATTGCTAACTGCACACTGTAATGTTGGATGCAGGCTGATTGAATTTACAGTTGCACGAGTTGCATAGATGACGCTCAGATATCAGGGAACTTGCTTAAATCTTTGTGTACTTCCGTTTAATAATTAGGCCGATAATCTAGCCTTTCCATTATTTGTTAAGAGACTTTCTGCATACGCCATCTTCCTTAGTGTGTGGTATTTCTCTCTCTCTCTCTCTCTCTCTCTCTCTCTGTAGCTGATAGACGGTAGATGACATGTAGGCAGAGTTATGAGTCCAGTGTTCCTCTTTAGCTTTATAAATTTTAAAAAGAAAAAAATATTATGATGCTTTAATCTCGTCAATCGAATTATTATTATTATTATTATTTTTTCGTTGCTGTCAGGTTACCAGTAGGCGATTATTTCAACATTATTTTTATTTTTTGCTTTTGTAGTGAAGACATTAACGAAGACTATCTGGCACACACACACACACACACACACACACACACACACACACACACACACACACACACACACACACACACACACACACACACACTAAATAAAATCGTCTGGCGGTATCGAAATTTACACAGAGCTACATCGTCTGAGTGAAGGGAATTAAGCCAGTTCACACGAGCCATAAATTCGACCACTCTTGCCACCACCACTCCATGACACCGGTGGAAAATTGCCGCTGTGGTGCTGGGGAGTTGTTCACACGTTCGAGAGGTACGCCAGGTGAAGCGCTAACCACTATCCCCCCTAGTTCCTCCTTGCAATACGTATTCAGTTAGATTTTGTTAGCTTAGAAGTGAGGGTAGATTGGACTGGGTTAGGCTATGTTAGATGAGGTTAGGACTTCCCTGGTCTTAAAGTAGGTCAGGTTAAGTGGGGTTAGATTAGGTAGGGTCAAAGTAGGTTAGGTTTGATTGGGTAAGATACTGATGCAGTATAGCAGAGGTACATAGCAGTGCCCCCCTTTCTTGCACAGTAGTTTTATAATGATACCGTCTGTGTTTTTTTAAATTCTTGCTAACGCCATTTGATTATATTATGTGTAATTCTAGACAAATTTATCCTTGTCCTCTCCCCCTTTATACGACCTCCTTCTCTTCTCTCTCCGTATCTCTCCTTCACTTCTCAGATCCTCTCCATCTCATCACTCCTTTCCCTTACATCCACCAATCCGTCCCTTGCAGAAACCTTCATCCTGTTCTCTAGCCTCTCCACTTGACCCCTTCTCTGCTCCCTCCCCTCCTCTAATTTCCCCTCAAATCCCCTCTAACTTTTCCCACACCCAGAGACAGAACGAAAGAGAAACAGAAGGAGGAGGAGGAGGTGGAGAAGAAGAAGATGAAGAAGAAGAAGAAGGAGGAGGGGGAGGAAGAGAAGGAGAAGTAAACAGGAGTCAAAAATAAAAGGCAGATGGCACTACAGAAAAGATACCATCACATTAAATTTCCAAGTCAGTGAAACCAAGTAAACTAAGATGCCTTAATAAATAAATAAATAAAAAAAACAGGTAAGGAACGGAAAAAAGTACTAACCGGTAGCATGGTAAATGAAGGCGGAAAAAAACTACATAATTAGAGAGACAGAAAAAAAAAGGAAGACACAAAGAAAAGGAAAAAAAACGAGAAAAAAGTTGAGGGAGCAGAAGAAGTCAGGACAGGAAAAAAAAGTGGGGGAAAAAGAGCAAGGAAAATTTACTGTAAAAAAAGGAAAACAACGAGAGAGAGAGAGAGAGAGAGAATCAGGATATGAAGAAATTGGGAAGGAAAAGATTGAGAAAAACGTAGCTAAAAGAGATCAAGGAAAAAAGGAAATCGTGAAAGAGAAAGAGGGAAAAAAAGAGTAAAGTGTGGTAGAGAAGGAATGACTAAGGGGAGGAAGGGCGAGAGGTGAGGCATTAAAGGAAGCCAAAATGGAGGAGGTGGGTTAGTGAGTAGGGAGGAAGAAAAGGAGGAGGAAGAGGAGGAGGATCAGGAAAAAGAAGAAGAATAGGAGGAGGAGGAGGAGGGGGAACCAGTTAAAGAAGAGGAGGAGGAAGATGAGGAAAAGGAGGAGATGGAGATGAATGGGGAAATAAACAGAATGGAAGAGAAGGAGGAGTAGAAGGCTAAGAAATTACGAGAATGAGGGCAAAACGTTAAAGGACAAAGAGAAGTCAATATGAAAAAATAATAATAAATAATTTGAAGAACGGGCTGAATGAGGAGGATAAAGACAATTTAGAAAAGTCTGAAGGAAGAGGAAAATTCAGGAGAAATTGGAATGTAACGAAGAGAAAGAAAAATGGAGAGAATGATGGCGATAAAGGAAAATAACGAAGAAAGAAGGGAATATTAAAGAATGAGAAGAAAGAGGGAGAAAAGGGTCCAGAGGAAGGTATATGACGTCCAAATGAAGATTAGGAGGAGGCGGAGCTGAGTCTGGGGTGGGGAGAGGAGGAGGAGGAGGATGGGGGAGAGGGGAGCTAAATATGGAGGGAAGAAGGGTAAGGGAGGGGAGGAGGAATAGGAGGAAATGGAAGGCCAGGGAAAGGAAGGAAAAGGAAAGGTAGGAGAATAGGAAGGAGTGGGAGGGGAAGGGTAGAAGGAGGAAGAGTAGGGCTAGAGAGGTAAGTGGAAAGGGAGGAAGTAGAAATGGTAAATGAAAAGGAAAGGGAGAAAAGGAGCTGAAGGAAAATGGAGGGGAGAGAAAGGGTTGGGAGAAAGGGAGAGGGAGGGGAGAGAGACTGAGAGTGGGAGGGGGGAGGTAACAGACGAGGGGGCCCAGCTGCGACAGAAGTGAAAGGGGAGAGAGGGAGGGGGTATGAAAGAGGGGTTTGAGGGGGAGGGGGCCGGAACCTGCAGTCTTTACCTGCACTTTATGACCTCTCAGTGTCCCCGTGTCCTGCCCTGCCCTCACGCTTGCACCCTAATGGACACCCGCTGCCCAATCACCGAGCACCGTCACCCTCACCTCCACCAATCACAGCCAAACTCGGGACTCACAGGTAGAATCATGCGACGTAGTTACACCTCAGTCCCCCCTGCTTTTTTTTTTTCGGTTTCTTTCTCTTCTTTCTTCCTCCTTGCTTATTATTATGACTAGTAAATTGGGAGAAGAATGGCTTTCCCTTCCCATACTGCTCCTTCTCCCTGCCCCCACTGCCCCCTCCTCTCTCCCAGACAGACCCTTCATTTCCTCTTCTACCCACTGTCCTCCTTGCCTACCCTTTCCCCTTCACTCCCCTTCCACATTACTTTTTCCTTCCATGACTGCTTCTCCCCAGACTAACCCATCCTCTCCCATAGCATCCTATTCTTTCTTTTACTACCCTTTACCTTTCCAGAGTGCCCCTTCCCCTTCCCTTCCCCTCCAGACTACCCCTCCCTCTGCTTCCCTTTCATATTAGTCTGCCCATTACCTCCGAGACTACTACTCTCCTAGACTACACCACTCCCTCCTAGACTATCCTTCTCTCTTCCAAACTATCCCCCTCTCCCCAAATCCCCTTTCTTTCTCTCTGGGTGTGGGTGTGACGCCAGGAGGATCAATGCTCTAAGTATGGCTTGCAGGCGGACGGAGGTGCAAAGGCTGTGTTTAATTTGAGTGAGAGGCGTCTGAATGGTGGAAAGGATGGCACCTAGCGGAGTTGTAAGGCACGTCGCACGCACACCCGCACAGCACGCCATGCCCACCCATTATATTCTCGACGGGCTTGGGCGCTCCCTTACACCTCTTCCTTACAAGATTATTTCCGTGACTGTCCATTCATGTGTTCTTTTATGATGTTTATGTTGTCTATACCGATATGCCTGTATTTACGCCCACGGCAGGACCGGACCTCTTCCTCGGAGGGAGGGACAGTCAGAATTAACCCTTCCCCATGTTGGTGAAGTACGAATGGAGAATGGATTTCTTTATGAAGTGTGACGCATGTGAAAGAGTGTTGCAGTGGATATGTTTATGTGTGTCAGGGAGTGTATATGTGGTTGGTGGAAGTAGATGAAAACAAATGATAACATATGAAAGGACATACTACACCAGGACGCCTATTAAATGTCTGCCACGACTTGAGTTTATACCCTAGACTCGAAGCACAGGCATCGCGAGACGAGTGTGCCACCATTCGAGTCACCGCAGCTCTGCATCACCATAAGGAAAGTCTAAATGCCATACAAGTGAATAAATGCCCATATACAAAACTAAGCCGATAAGGAAGAGGTGCTGGGGAATCCACGCTAACGATAATACGGGCCCAGATGCTGTCCCCTCTCCCCTTGACTTCGAGAGAGAGAGAGAGAGAGAGAGAGAGAGAGAGGAGCGGTAGGGGAACGAAGGGGTGTGTAGCAGGGTTTGATTGTGAGGAAAACGGTGTGGGGGGTTTGAGGAAGGCAGAAAAGGGGTTGGATGGTTTGAGAAAGAGTTAAAGAGGTAGGGAGAGTGAGGAAAATAGAAAGGGGTCATAGAGGGTCGGAGGAAGAGAGAAAGGGCATGATGATTTGAGGAATGAAGGGGTTTATGAGGAGGACAGAGAGGGAATAGAAGGCCTGAGGAGGAACAAGAGTCGCGCAGTGGGTATGAGGAAGGAAGGAGTGAACAGGGCGTCGGGGAAAGAAGAAGGGAGGGAGTTTGAGGAAATGAGAGAGATTGGAGGAAGATTTTATTGTAAGGAAGAGATATTTTTTGTAGCTGAGGAAGAGTGGGAGGAGGTCTGTATTTTTTATGGGCTTAGAATAGACGCATTGCTATGAAGGGTTAATGGTGAGAGTCTTAATAATAATAATCCTATGACTCACTCTCTGCTGAATATAAGAGTCTGGCGTTAACTGGAAAATCACCGCAAGTTGTCCCAGTCATGACGTGCTTACTATAGACAGTCCCCTAAACTGAATATGGGTAGAAGGGGTACCGTATTGGAAGGGTGGAAGGGACAGGGGGATAATGGAGACTCCTGTACAACACTTCGCGATGATGGGTGTCACTTGAGCTGAAAATACCGGTCCGGGTGTAGCAAGAATTAAAAAGAATCACCATCGGACCCAACGTGGTAATGAAGAATGTTTGTATGGGAAGGGAATGCTTAGCCTCGTTTCATGTCGTTTACAAAGGCTCCAACATCTTTGCAAGCGTCGGCCTTGGTCTCCTAATGGCGGTTTTCCACTCAGCTCAGTTCTGTCAGCCACGCTATTCAGTTCCTTATCTCTGAGGTCGCACTGTATAGCCTCGTCCCGATTTTTTTTTTTTAAGTGATTGAGTTTTAAGAAAAAGGGACGGTGTTGAAGAGGAAACTTGAGATTGGGGATCCAGCATTTCTAAGCATGTTCATACCAATCACGTATTTTTTCTTTTATTTTCTACCCACTTTATTCCCTCTTTACTCTTATTTTCCCATTCTCCAGGCCACCCTGTTTTGTTATTACCCCCTTCTTATTTATTTTTTCTTACTCCTGTCCCTCTCCATCCCCCTCTTTTTTCCTTCACCTTTCATTCCTTTTCTTTAATCTTTTCTTTCATTATTTGGTGTCTTTCTCTTCCTCCCCCTCCCTTTATCTTTCTCCTCATATTTGTTTCCATTCCTTCCATCGCTGCTACGTCTTTCTCCTTTGCTGTCCCTCCTCTTTTCCCTTCCTTTATCTTCCCTTCTCTTCTTTCCATCTGTTCCTTCTCCCTTCGTTCCCTTCCAGTTTACAACCTCCTCTTCTTATCCTTCCTCTCCCTTCCATTCCCCTCTGCTCTCATTCCCCTCCTTCCCCTCCCCTCCATCGTTCTCCTCCTCCACTCTCTCCCCTCCTTCTCCTCCCTCTCCCCTCTACACCCCTGAGTCACCCCTCCACCCTCTCCCCTCCTACACCCCAACCTCACAGCACCAAAATGGCCGCACAGGTGGGTTGCTTGAGTCCCCAGCGTAAGTCAAGACCAGGAGTGAAATGTTTACGGTCGGTGTTTAGAAGGACAAGGTGTAATAAGGAGAGTTCGGCGTGCTTAATTATGGAGAGTAATTGGCAAGGTTTTCCACTGGCGAGAGGCGGAGAGTGTAATAAAGTTGAAGGGAGTGACGTGTGGCGTTACTGCGTCGTTTGGCTTCACGGCAACGATGAATTTCACCGTCATGGTACTGTAGGTGTGTTGTCTGAGTGAGGGCGTTGGGTTGGGATAACAGTAATAATAGACATTTATCTGTTCATTAAGTGATATATGCTTCTATTAACCCATTTAGAGCTGAGTTGTTACGTTTTGCTTAATATCCCTTTCCTCTATTAGCCGCTGTAAATTACTTTGTTCCATTAGCGTTCGTAAAATAACAATGTGGCACAAAACATCGAGAGTGTTAAGGATATAATGAAGTACAGAGAGGTGGTGCTTATATAAACACATTGAAAAATAACTCAGCATAAGGGCAGTAGTTATTTCCTAATGCATGGGCGGAAAAATATCCCTCGTTACAGTCGTAGCTGCAGTTCATTTTTTTTTAATATACTGCAGTGAGTACGGTCATCCTGTACGAAAATAAGGGCAATATAATGGTGACTCAATGGACAGAGACCAGTGATGACCAAAATTTCGGAAGAGGAATGGACGTCGTTAACTCAATTATATGACTTCTTTTTCTTTCCCTTTATTTTTTCAATTCTTACCACCGTTAAACATTTTATTCACTTTTGAGAAGACTTGTTTGGAATGAAGGCTTTATCTAACCCCCTCCAGTTCCGAAAGCCTATCCATAACTGAACGGAAGCGTCTGGAGGCAGCAAGAATATGAATAAGACGGTCTTGCTTTGAGGAGTGAAAGCAAATTAGCCTCAGAAGTCAACTGTCGCTAAACCTACTCTCCGAAACTCTAGAATATAATTAGAAAAGCGGCCAAAATCACGGTGGTTGTGATAGCTGGAGAAGATTCGGAAAGGTAACGAAAAACCAAGATAACTAAATGATTCGTTAACAGAAATGGTAGCTGCTTGCCGTCAAAACAGCAACGACGAAAAAAAAAAGTGCTTTCCATAGCTAAGGCAACACTGATACCTGTCTCAAAACATCAGAACAGTAGGAAGATGACTGGAGGAATCATTAAGAACACCGTATGTCAAGGCAGGGACGCGAGGACGGTAACGGCAGCGTCAGCAACCTGAGAATAATCGGTAGCATTAGCAGGAGGAGAAATCGGTAGCAGTAGCAGGAGGAGCCTCAGTAGCGAAAGTTGGAGCCCTACGCCATCAAGATAGCGAAAAGATGAGGGCGAGAGGAGGGAAGGGGAAGAATAAGGGGATGACAACGAATCACAGAGCCAAGAAGATTAGAGAAAAAATATAGCATCAAAAAGGGCAGCACTTGCGGGATGGAGACCGTAGGCAGCAGCAAAAGGGGCGTCAGGAATGAAAGCAGACGCCCTTCGCCATCAAACAGCGACAGGAGGACGAGGAGAAGGAGAAAGGAAAAAGAGAGAGGCGGAAGCAAACTACACGCCCGAGGAGAGATAAACAACTTCAGCAATATTAACAGCAAAATAAGAGTCGGCAGCAGCAGGAAGGACACCAGTAGCCCCAGTAGCAACAGCAGTAGCCGAAGCCGTCAAGACAGCGACAGGAGGAGGAGCGTAGGGATGTGTGGAAGGGCGGGAGGGGGAGGGGAGGCAGACGGCAGACCACACACCGAAGACGCGGGGAGAGTAGAAACACCTGCGCCACTAACTCACCCTGTAATCATTGCCGACGTAACATTAAATTCAATTACAGGTGGGCGAGGTGCAAGGTGGCCAACAATTTATTAATTTATTATTGCAAAGGTGAGGAAGTGGTGGGCCAGACGTTCATCAGCGCCCCACCGAAATAACTGATGGATAATGGTCGGTTCGGGGCTTCACTGTGATGGATGGTTCGGGGCTTCAGTGTAATTAATGGTTCGGGGCTTCAATGTAATGGATGGTCGAGGCTTCACTGTAATGGATGGTTCAGGACTTCACTGTAATGGATGGTTCGGGGCTTCACTGTAATGGAAGGTTCGGGGCTTCACTGTGATGGATGGCTCGAGGCTTCCCTGTGATGGATGGCTCGAGGCTTCGCTGTAATGGATGGGTCGGGGCTTCACTGTGATGGATGGCTCGAGGCTTCACTGTGATGGATGGTTCAGGATTTCACTGTGTTGGATGGTTCTTGGCATCAATGTAATGGATGGTTCGAGGCATCGCTGTAGGAGACACTTTACCATCTTTGGGGTAAAGTCGCTTAACATTTCACAACACTGACGTATTTCTCTTTCATTCTTCCTGCTTTCATACTATTTTATTCAGCTTAGGACAGACACACTCTGCACTAACTTTCTCGGAACGATGGGTCTTTCTTATGGTGGAAAAAATCGTCTGGAGGTAGCAAGAATAGCATTTATAAAGATGTTGATATATTCTCTGCTCTGGGGCTTTCCAGAGTTAACCAAAATCTTCTGGTAGTGTCAGTAATGAGAGGCTTGAGGAACAGCAGCAGCATCGACACAGCAGCGGCGGCCATCTTGTCGGCGTCGGGGCGGGGTGTTGGGTCCGAATTAGCTCTTGCCTCTGTGCCCGTCATATATATAATCATCGGGTTTTTGCAGGAATACACCACTATAGTCCTTTCACCTTAACATGGCCCAGATTTTTTTTCCTTTTATAGCTTAATTCGCGTAGTTCAGCGGCAGAAAAAGACGATGTTACGGCTCTATATCCTTTCCAGAGCACTTCGTCGAGGCTAACGTCACATTCTAGTATTAATCTAATGTTACAACTCAGCACACAAAATGGACAGATGACAATTCTAGGCCAAGTTAAAGGTGGTCTAG
The DNA here is from genome assembly GCF_032717465.1 of Coenobita brevimanus. Lineage (NCBI taxonomy): Eukaryota > Metazoa > Arthropoda > Malacostraca > Decapoda > Coenobitidae > Coenobita > Coenobita brevimanus. Next base: position 1,416,205 of record NC_137053.1, on the reverse strand, counting down.
GCCAAGTTAAAAAGGTGTATAGACCTGTTCCGACCATCAGAGGGTTAAGAGTACCGGTCTTGACGCTCAGGCTTCTATAACTCACTCTCAGGTAAATAAAATCATCTCTCAGATATATAACATCATCTCTCAGGTATATAAAATCATCTCTTAGGTATATAAAATCATCTCTCAGGTATAGAAAATCATCTCTCAGGTGTATAAAATCATCTCTCAGATATATAACATCATCTCTCAGGTATATAAAATCATCTCTCAGGTGTATAAAATCATCTCTCAGGTATGAAGCATCTCTCGGGTATATAACGTCATCTCTCAGGTATATAACATCATCTCTCAGGTGTGTAACATCATCTCTCAGGTATATAACATCTTCTCTCAGGTATATCAAATCATCTCTCAGGTATGTAACATCATCTCTCGGGTATATATCATCTCTCAGGTATATAAAATAATCTCTCAGGTCTATGAAATCATCTCTCAGGTATGTAACATCATCTCTCGGGTATATATCTTCTCTCAGGTATATTAAATAATCTCTCAGGTATATGAAATCATCTCTCAGGTATGTAACATCATCTCTTGGGTATATATCATCTCTCAGGTATATAAAATAATCTCTCAGGTGTATGAAATCATCTCTCAGGTGTATAACATCATCTCTCAGGTATATAACATCATCTCTCAGGTATATAAATTCATCTCTCAGGTATGTAAAATCATCTTGTGTTGGCTGGAAGTATATGCTGAAAAAAAAGTGACCTTTGGAGAGTTAAGTGTGTCGCGAAGAAAGTTTGCGATAGTGATGGTTCAGATTACGATGGCGGTAGTTGAGATTACGATAAAGATGGCTGAGGTGACGAAGGCGATGGTTAAGCTTACGATAGCGGTGGGTAATTACGATAGCGGCAGGTGAAATTACAGCGACGAATATTAAAATTACGACAGCAGTGGTTAAGGTTACGATGTGGATGGTTAAGGTTACGATAGCGGTGGGAAAGATTACGATAACGATGGCCGAGGATGCGATAGCTGTGGTTCAGATTACGATAGCGATGACTAAGATTACAAGCGCATTACGATAGCGGTGGTTAAGAAAGAAAGAAAAAACGATACCCTTGTCATCAAAGCCCTTAAAGAAAAATGTCGGAAAAATTAAGCTAAACATTTAACCTTCAAACATCAAGACGCTTTCCACTGGCGAGAAAAAACCGTCTGGAATTGGAATGAAATAGGTGAGTCAGTCTCTTAAGCTGAGGAAAATCGTCAGGTGATAGACGGACGAATATTAAGATGTGTTAGGACTGATGGATTAAAATTTATCTGTCTCTCTGTATCTTTGTCTATCTATCTCTGTATCTGTCCTTATCTATCATTCATCTGTCTATCTGTTCATCTATAGTCAGACGCCTCAATCGCACTTGGGGTGGCCATAAACAAATCGCCTCCATGTCACCCTCCCCTCTACCACTTGACTGCCTTTTCTCCAACTCACACACCCCTCTCGTATCTCTCCACCAATAGTCAGACGCCTCGGTTGCGCAGGGGATGGCCATAAACAAATCGCCTCCATGTCACCCTCTCCTGTACCATTTGTCTGCCTTTTCTCCAACTCACTCACCTCTCTCGTATCTCTCCACCCCATCCCTCCATCTCATTTCTGGTTCTCAAAACTATTAATGTAAAGCAAGTAACTCCACCAAGAAGCAGCGTCAGTATCGCTAGTGACGGAATGCCCTAAATAATTACGCTTAAAGTTACGGGAATAGATTTAGAGTAAGAAGTAAATCCCCCCAGGTTATCAAAATTCCAAGTTGGCGTGTCGGGGCAGCATAACAGCGACATGAAAAAATCCTCACGTCCTCAGAAACTACAAACCACACGACTAACGAAATCCCATAAAAATACCTCGTTCGTTTCGTGGTTGTTATGGGGAGGTGACTGATGCCTGCTTTAAATATATGTATGTTCTCAGTAGTGGTTGCATTCTGTGGAGGCACGTATGTTTGAAGTGTGTGTGTGTGTGTGTGTGTGTGTGTGTGTGTGTGTGTGTGTGTGTGTGTGTGTGTAATGCATGAGCGAATTTGTGACGCATGATGAATAACCACTATTTCGTGTTTATCATGTTTGGTTATTGTTTGACAGTCGTTCACTCTTCTGGTAGCGCTTCTTTAATGGTCTATCTGTCTATCTATCCAGACACCGTAATCCCATAAGGGGTGGCTACAAACCAATCGCCTCCATGTCGCCCCGTCCCCCGCCATTTCACTTTAATGATGTTCCTAAAAACTTCAATTAGAGGCGTCTTCCTGAATTAAAAAGAATCATTCGCCTTTTAGCCAGAGTGAAATATAAGAAACGGCTTTAAGTGGGACCATTAACCCCTTCAGTATAATTACATCCTTTTTTTATATCACAGTTACCGACAGATTATCCAGCTTGAGAGATCAGTGATACTGAAGAGGTTGCCGGGAATAAGTAAATAGACAGTGTGGCTCTGATATCAGGTTACTAGGGCAGTATGGAGACTTGCATGCACAACAAGAGTGAACAATCCTAGTGCACCATATGAGCTTTCATGACTAAGGGAAGTGAAAGACAACACCAAGGCACTAGCCTTCATGAATAACAGCACCTGAACACCTGAACTCTGTATCAACCTTCATGCACCTGAACACTGTATTAACCTTCATGCATACAAGGTTAGATTGAAGGACAGACAGGCCTTAATCACACCTGACAGGCCCAGTTCATGTTTTTGTTGTGAGGAGGATGAGCAGGACGGTCGGGACAAAGCCAGAGGAAGAGGTAGTTAGCAGGGATGGCTAGCAGGTGGCAGGGGAGAGAGAGAGAGAAGGGAGAGGTAAGAGTATGGGGAGAGGAAAGGGGATAGAAGGGAGAAAGATCGTGAGAGTGGAAAACTGAGGGTAGTTGAGAGGGAGAAGGATAGGAAGAGGAAGGAGGATGGGAAGGGAAAATTTAATAGGCCTTGAGAAAAAGGATAATGAAACTGAGAGAGGTAGAGGGGGACAGGAGGGGTGAAAGAGAGAGAGGAAGGGGGTGGGGAGAGGGAAAGGGCTGGGCAGTGAAAGGAAGACTAGAGAAGCTGAGGTAGGGGGTGGAAAAAAAGACAGATATAGAATTAAAGGGTAGTGGAAAGGAGGAAGATGGGGAGAGGATAGGGTGAAGGGGAGTGGGAGAGGAAGGATGAAGAGAGGAAGAGTGAGGAAGAGGGGAATGACTAGGGTGAAAGCTAGGAAAATCAGGAGAAATGGAGAAGAGAAAAACGAAGAGTGCGGAGACTGAGGAATGCTGACCATGAGAGCAAGCAGGATGAGATGGAAGGAGAGAGAGAGAGAGAGAGGATGGAGAGTTTGAGGAAGGAGAGAGAGAGGAGGGAAAGTGCAAGGGACCGTGCGAAAGAGATGCAGTGAATACAGAGAGGGAGAATATGAGGTAAGGAGGCAGTCAGGGTGGCAGAATTGGGAGTGATGGAAAGAATGAGAGCGCGGAGGACAGAAGAATGATGAAGGATGAGAGGATGAAAGGCAGAAGGAGAGGGAAAGTGAGACTGCAAGAAGAGGCGAAAAAGACCCACATAGTAAAAGGGCGGGTCAGGGAGTGTGGGTGCTGTCAGGAAGAGAGAAGGGGAATAGTGAAAAGAATATATATACAGACAGCATTAGAAGAACACAGAGAGTTAATAGTCAGACTCAAAAAATGAAGACGAGAATAAATACTTAAGATGAAGTGAAATTAAGGGAGTCAGATTCAGAGAAACTAACGACGAGGAATGATAAACCGAGAAAGCGTGAAGGATGAGGGAAGGAGGGAGAACGAGAGACTGAGTGAAAGGGAGGGACATGGTAAGTATGATAAAAGGAATGAAAATTAGAATCTCTTTCAGTGAGAGATAGATGGATTTAGACCAAAGATGAAGGTAAGTGAATGGCAATTTAGGTGGAAGGGAAGGACGAAGTGAGTGGGGTAGGTGAAAATAGCGGAAGGTAGAAATTGAAAAGGAGAATTTGGGTAACTGGGAAGAATGAAATGGAGGACAGAATGAGAAAGAGGGATAGAGGAAAGGCATGATAAACACGTGATACAGAAAGACAGAGACAAGGAGGGTAAGTATGAGACAGACAGGCAGAGACAGAGAATGAGACAGACAGAGAAAGGGACAGAGACAGAGACAGAGAGTGAGTGACAAGAGGAAAGGATGTGTATTTGTGTGTATGCAGGGGGGACTGGTGGGGGGGAAAGGACCAGGGGGAAGGAGGGGCTCTAGAATTGCGGGCTCTCATTGGCGGAGTCTCCCCCTGTCCCCCCTGTCAATAACTGGCCACCCCGCTGATGGAAGGGGCACGGCAGGGAATTACAACCACGGACAATGTCACCTAAGTACGGCCTCCCCACGTCCCGCAGCTTGTACTTAGTGAATTAAGGCGAGGTGGGTTTACTGTGCACATCCGCTTCTTGGTAATGTGACACCCGAGCTGCTATAAATCTACACACACACACACACACACACACACACACACACACACACACACACACACACACACACATGGTATCGTGATTTATATAGAGCTGTGTCGTGGTGTGACAGGTGTGCTTATAGAGTAACAGAATTGGATTTACATAGAGACGTGTTAGGGTGAAACAGATTATTTCGTATTTATTTTATAGAGAGACACAGAATACGTAATTTAGAGACACAGGTGGATTTATATAGAGTCTTAAGAGTGTGCATATATATAAACATAAAGGTATAATTATATAAACTCACAGAAGTAGATTTATATGTATATGTATAATGACTGGGAAAAGGCTTTAGGGAGCTTTATGCAGAGTATGGTAATGTTGGAAGGATTTAAATAGAACAGGACGGCAAGGTGTAACAAGCAAAATAAATCTCTTAGGGAAAGGTGTTAGGGAGGTTAATAGAGATCTAAGAGAAATATTTATACTGAGAGTTGGGTTTATATAGCGACAGAGATGGCTTTGTATGAAGAATTATTTTTTAATAAACGCAAAAGATGTATTCATTTAAGCATAGAGATAAGTTCATATTTATACGTGTTGGGATGTGACCGAGGTAGATAATGTCTCATCCTTTTATTATTATTTTTTCATCTCTCATTTTATCTATCTTTGTCTTTATCTGTCTGTCTATCTGCATATACATGATTATCTGTTTCGCTATCTCTCTCTCATTTTTCTTTTTTTTCCGGTTCGTTCGGTGGCAGTGAACGAAGACTGTAATTTTACCGCTTCGAAAAAAATATATATCTATATATATATATATATATATATATATATATATATATATATATATATATATCTATATCTATATCTATATATATATATATATATATATATATATATATATATATCTATCTATCCCCTCCAAGTTGACTGTATTCCTTCCTTTTTTATATATATATATAATGAAGAAAAACATTGAAGTATTTTGCATTTTGGGTCTGCAGATAGTCAAAATGTCTTCATCAGTTATTCTCCGTCTTCATATTATTTTTAGATGAGAAAGACAACCACAGAAGTTTCTTTATCTTGGGATTCCTGTAAATGTTATATAAGAATTCTCTCTCTCTCTCTCTCTCTCTCTCTCTCTCTCTCTCTCTCTCTCTCTCTCTCTTCTCACCCACCTCCCTTTCCTTACTTGCTTTCATCCTCTAACGTGGTGGGATGACTCCGTAGATTTATTTCCCTCTTTTTTAATATAGTGTGAACGAGGACCCTAACCCATACCTATCACCGTCCATCCTAGGGAGAAAACTTTATTCATTGCATTAACTATTTTTTCTTAACCCAGCCACCCAGAGGACATAATTTTCACTTTAATTTTGATATTATATATTATGATTTTGTCTTTTGAGCAGATTTTCCATAGCAGAGGAGATTAAAAGGGAATATTTCTTACACCTCCACTGCGGGACACTTCCAGAAATAAAGGAAAATTATCTGGTGGTAGAAAAATAATGTAAAAATAGTGTCCTTGGCCTAAAGGAGCAGACAAGACAAAATCCCCCCACTTAGATCCATTACTTCACGAATGATTTATCTTTTTCAAATTTTCTTTACTTGAAATGAGAATACACTAAATATCTGCACAAAGGAGTGTCTTAAAAAGGCTACAAGACGTTCATATCTCCTTCGACGTGTACAGTTGTAGACAATTATTTCGATCCACTCTTGTCGAACGAGTGCGAAACGTTTACCAAATATTCTGAAATAATGTGTTGGACTGAAGAACATATATCACTTTGTTTCGAAAATCATTGCTCACTGGTTTAATATTTACAGTCAGAAAATGGGTCAGTATTTATGTCCTCAATTGTACCTTCTGGGAAATGACGCAAAAAAATAGACAGCAATTTACAATGAAAGGCTAATGACACATATTTACGAGAGCATGTAGAAAATTTATGAGAAGGGACCGAAAGTTACCGCAGACCTAGCTGATAATAATAATAATAATAATAATAATCGTAAAGATGATAATGATGATAATGATTGACGACACTAATAATAATAATAATAATATAATAAAATAATGACAGTGATAACTTAGATGACTTCCAGTTCCGCCAGTCCACCATCTTAAGCCCACGGGAATCATTTATAAAGATTCTTGAAATTTTTCACTTTAAACAAGTCTCCATAAAACTTAACAATTATCCCAGATCATATCATTTCATTTTTCATATTATATCACATTAATACTCACTCTGGTTCGTTGATGAATGATGAATGTAAGGTAATTGTATGAGTGAAGGTATACGTATTTACTAGTCTTATATACAGCTTATGTTTAGGAGAATTTCATAAACAAAACCCCCGTGATTCTCCAAACTGCATCCCGTATATAATATGCCTCGGTGTATTTCTGAGTAATCCTGTCCGTGTTATGGGCCACAGGTAATAACACACATTTCCTGCTACATAAATTCGCAGGGATTTTAATGTACAGGTAGGGAAAAAATCGCCTGATCATTTCCTTACGTCTGTGTCAGAATTAGGGAATGTTTGTCACCTTCCTCCCCGAGCGCATCGTATCAGGGAAACATCTAGGGACAGAGGAATATTCAAAGCCTCTCGCAATTTAGGAATATTAGCCAGTAGAGGAAAACTAGTGTAGAATTAGGAGGTGAAATACTAGGAGGTAAAATAGTAGGTAAACTTTTGTCTCCAGCTCTGCATCAGGGCATTTTCAAAGTGGGAATAACACTCTGTGATTTTAGCGAACGGAACAAAATCTAAACTGAATCTAGGAAGGTGAGATTAGAGGACGTATTGTAGGCAGTGTGAGAGACTAATTCCCTTCGTCTGATGTATTTTCTTTCTAATGTCAATATACTTTCCATTAAAAAAAATTCTTAAGAGGATACTGAGGCTTAAAACACGGAGTAAATTGCTTAGGAAGTGATGTTAAGAAAACTCCAAAGCCAGGTAGAATACGAGCCCAAGACCAGCAATCACGGAAAGCGGATACTGTGTGTGTTATGGTGGATATGTTGGTGTGGTGGGTGCTGATGGTGGTGTGCTGGGTGCTGTGCTGAAGAATCTGCCACATCACGACATTGACATCTTGGTGACGTGTGTGTGTGTGTGTGTGTATGTGTGTGTGTGTGTGTGTGTGTGTGTGTGTGTATGTGTGTGTGTGTGTGTGTGTGTGTTTGGGGGGTGGAGAGGGAACTGTTGTGACTGTGTGAGTGGGTGAGGGTGGGTAGGAAGTGTGTGGGACGAGGGTGTGGGTTGCGAGTGTGTATGTGTTTATATATGTGTATGTGAGAGGGGTTGATATTCTTTTTTTTTTTTTCGATCATATGTACTTAGATAGACAGGTTGCTAGATAGATTTAAAGTACAAATGAAATTCAGGTGTATAAAAATTTAATTAGAGGAAGACAGATGAAGAAGGTAACACATGAGGGGTGAATTAAAATCTTTTCTGCCTAAATATCTTTCTGTTATTCTTCCTGCGAACTTAACTCTATTTTCATACTGTATTTCTCTACTCTAATGACACCCTGAAAAATGGAGACCTTAGCGTGAATATTAGAGATTAGCAGTGACACAGTATTTTACCTCAAAATATCAAGTGACGGAATTACACTGCATGACACGCGTGGAATGAAGTGTGTGTCGCAAATGAGCTTATGTTGTGACGGTAATGATTATCTAACTGTACTGTAATTGGTTTTTCTGCGTCTGTGTCACTTCATATTAGGTACACAGCAGCGCCGGATCTTCTCCTTGGAGGAAGAGTGATAGCCAGTATTTTCTCTCTGCTGGCTAGGTACGAGGGCAAAAAAAATCTGTCAGTATAATGAATAATGCATATGAAAATGTAAGTGCTCTGTTGGCTCTGTTTATATGTCAGAATCTATATATGGCATTGGTAGAATAGACATGGTGTGAAAGTACGAAAACATAAGCAAGGGCATATTGCTACAGTTCTTTCATATTAACTTGGCCCAGATTTTCGTCTTTGTACAGCTTATATCATACTCCTCACTGGTAGAAAAAGAACAGTGGTATGGCCCTACATCTTTTGCAGAGCACTTCTTCATGACTAGCATCATATTCATGTTTTAATCTAGTGTTACATCTCTGCATGCAGAGCGGCGAGAAGGTAATTTTAGGCCAAGTTCGAGTAAAAGGGATACAGTACACGCGTTAAATGCTGACCATAACGTGGGCTTGAACCCTAAACTCTGGACTCGCACATCACGAGACAAGTACGCTAACCACTGAACCACCTCAGCTCCAATTATTCTCATGTGTGCGTAATTTTGTGTACAGAAATATATCCAAGAAAACCATGCACCTGATTTACATGACTCTCTCTTTCTCTCTCTCATCATTTTTTGTAAGTCACCAACCATTTCAATTTTTTTCCCCTCAGACGCTGCCTCTGGACAGCACAAGTGTGATGTATGGTGTTGTGAGTGAGGATTCATGTGATGGTAGTGAAAATGATGGTGTTAGGCTGGTGTTTGATGGTGTTAGACTGGTGTTGATGGTGTTAGACTGGTGTTGATGGTGTTAGAGCGATTGTGGTGGCAATGCTAATGGACCTGAGGCGATAGTCAGCTATTTTTTTTACTAATCAGGCGAAGATCCATAATTCCTTGCAGCTCATTTGGTGGTAAAATACGTCTGATCGATGGGACGGTTTGACTAGTAACCAAGGAGATTCATCACTACGTCATAACTTAGGCTCATTGAGTTTCATGCACCCAAGACTTTATTCAGGTTATCGGAGTTGCCCAGTTCCATCAGGGAAAGACAAGTCCATTTTAACGTAACCTTGCCCAAATTCTCGTCTCTTTGCAGCTTATGTCACGCAGGTCAGTGGAGGAAAAGGACACTATTACTGCTCTACTTGCTTTCCATTGCACTTCTTCGTGATTAGCATTGTATTTTATTGTTAATCTGTTGCTACAGCTGAACACTGAAGATGGAGAGCTGGCAATTTTAAGCCAAGTTAGAGTCAAAGGAGTGAAGCTAAATTGTTGCTGGGGAAGTGGGTGTTGGAAGGCCTAAGGATTGTGAAAATGGTTGCCTAGCTTCGGCCCCCATAAGCTCCCGAATTTTTAACCCCTTCAGTTCGATAATGTACTTTTAATTTATTCCTACTTCCGCCAGACGACTGTGTTCACCTTAAGTAGGACGTCTTGTAGTGAAGGGATTAATGGAGGCTTTGTCTGACCCGTCCAGATCGAAAAGCCCTTCCTAAGGTGCTCATTTGAAGATACGTTCAATAATAGATAAATATAGATAGATAAACGGACAGATAATGGTTCTTTACTGTATCTGAAGGGTAAACCTGAGAGATAAAAACAATAAAGGGCGTTTTACTTTCGAGTTGCGTACTTTGCATCTGAGGACACTAAATATATAAACAAGGGGGCTGGAAGCTGTGTGATGTAAACTCATGCCGCCATATACAGAAATTTTAGCGTTTTTTCTTTTATTAAACCACGTGATATGAACAACTAAGAGCGCAATATGCACCAATTTTGTCGCCTTTTATCAGAAACCGCGTTATATGAAGAACCGAGCGCGCTATATACAGCAATTTTGTCGCCTTTTATCAGAAACCGAGTTATATGAGGAACCGAGCGCGCTGTATACAGCAATTCTGGGCGCTTTTTATCTGTCTGCAGATTATTGGGCGATATTTACAGGCGGGGATGGGGCGGGTTAAATCGGGTACACGGGCAGGAAATTACCGGGTAGTCTGGAGAGCGGATCAAGAGACGGAGTACCTGCATTAGTCGGCAACCTGTAATTTGGGGGAGCGAGGCCACTATAATATAAATATCGGTGAATATGGATGTCACATAGATCGAGGCCAAGTATACGCATTTGGTCCATAAACGTATCGGCCTGTGATCAACGTTGCATCTTCTCTCTCTCTCTCTCTCTCTCTCTCTCTCTCTCTCTCTCTCTCTCTCTCTCTCTCTCTCTCTCGTTCTTCCTCTTTTTCTTTTTCCTTCTTCTCCATCATCCACTCCTTTTCTCTTGTTTTCTTCTCCTGCTCCTCCTTTCACTCGTTTTTCTTTTCTTTCTCTTCTCGTATTACTGGCATATAAAGCAACACTCTCAGGCTTCTATGACTAACTCTCAACTGAATAAAATCCTCTGTCTTTAGGTGGAATATTAACATTGTATTTATCCTGAGCTGCAGAGGGTGAAGGAGAAGAGTAATTCATGAGGAGGGAGGGAGAGGGAGAGAATGGGGAGGGAAAAGGAAGGAGTGGGAGGGAAGAGGAGTGGTTGAGAGAGGTGAGGAGGGGTTGGGAGAGAAGAAAGATTCGAAGGGGAAAGAAACCTAGGAGGAAAGAGGAAGGTTTGCGACGAAAAAAGAGGAGGAGGGGTTGGGAGGAGAGAGGAAAGGTATGCAGGAATGAGGAAAGCTTGGGAGGAAAGAGAAGTTAGGAGGGAAGAGAAGCTTTTGAGAGAGAGAGAGAGAGAGAGAGAGAGGGAGGGAGAATCACGATTAATCTGTGCCAATACTTTGTCATCACTACTCAACACAAACACTAGCACTATCAGATACACTCACAGAAATACAAACGTACTTTCAGATGCAAACTCAGACACTTTCCAACACACACAAACTCTTAAGGCAAACACTACAACACAAACACAACCCTGGCACAAACAGACATGATTCCAAGCACACAGAAAAGCATACTCTCAGACATTCTTCCAGGCACATTAATAAACACACACACACACACACACACACACACACACACACTAAAGTATCATCAAGCTCCCAAATAAAACATCATAATATTCCCTAAGCATCAAATATAGAATCCCAACATCACACAAGGCCTACCTTAATATGCCAAATATCCTAATACTAATAAGCAAAAAAACACCCCAAGCACCAGCCACATATTTCAAGCATGAACAAACCACATGACACAGGGGAAGAAAAAACTAATCCACACCATTTCAACGCTTGATCCTAATCAATCACCCCAACACACATACCACACGCATCACACACCAAGCAAAACATCCTGGACAAACATCTAACTCTCCACACACCGAATTATCACCCCGGACACCAAACAAACACCCCAAACACCAAACAAACACCCCACACTCCAAACTACTCCCAGACCCCGAAGCGAGGTAAGGAAGGCAAGGGAGGCGAGAGAAGGCTAAGACGGACCATTAAAGAGGCAGTGTTACTCTCGCCGACACCACAACCCTTAGAATGCGATGCTGGGGGAGTGGGAGGGAGTGGGGGTGGGAGCGAGGGGAGCAGGGTGGGAGTGGATAGGAGTGGGATTGTAGGTAAGGAGATTAAGGTAGAGGAGAAGGCTTTATGAAGAAGTGAGTGGGGGGGTGTAGTGCTGTCTGAGTGGGGGAGGCATAGGGGAGTGGCTGTGAGAGTTAGAGAGTGGTCAAAAGGGTGGAATAAATGAAATCTAGTACTAGTGGAAGAGCTGAATATTAGCAGAAGAAAAGGTGGAATGAGTGGGATTGAGCAGTGGAGACAGAGGAAGCGATTGGAATGAGAGGGAGGGAGTGAAAGTGGAGGTGAGCTGAGTGGGGAAAGGATAAAATAATAGAAGTGAGTGGTGAAGAGGTGAGGAAAAAATGTGAGTGGTGGAGAAATGAGGAAACGAAGTGAGTGGTGGAGTAAGTGGCGAAGTTTAAACATAGCAAGGGAGTGAGAATGAATGATGGAAGATTGACAAGTAATGGAGGAGTGACTGGGATGGGTAAAGTGGGATGGAGTGTGAGTGGAGAGACGAAGGTAGTGGAGGAGGACGAGTGGAAGAGTGATAAAGTGGTGGTGGTCGTGGCGATAACGTAGAAAAAGAAAAAGAAGTTGTTTTTATAGTGCCGATGGAAGTAGTATCAGTAATAACGTAGATGTATCTGTAGGAGAAGAAACAGTAGTATAATGAAAACAAATGCATAAGTAGCAGAAGTAGTAGTAGTAGCAGTAGAAGTCGTAGTCATAGTCGTAGTCGTACCAGCATCAGTACCACGATAAGGGTGCCCGCAAGTACCCCACTGAGACGAATGGTGTAAACAGCTTGACGCCAAACCCACACTGCCTACCCTACCCTCTCCTGCTAACAATGCCCTGCTGTTTACCTCCCAGTCTTCTCTCTATATTCTCCCTGTTTCTTGTGTGCATCAGAAGCCTTGTTTACTGATCAAATTGAAACCATTTTATATAGTTATTTTGGTAGCCTTCTTTTTTTTGCATCGTGTCTTGGTTTTTGTGTATATGTAAGTCTTCCGTTTTCATTGGCATGTTTTGTGTGCTGATTATTTCAAAGGCTTTCATTTTCTTTTTCGTTTTTGTTAGTTGTTTATATCAGTGGCTTCCGTTTTTGTCGCCATTCTTCTTTTGCTGTTATATCAGTTTTTTTAATCCACATTTTTGTCTGGTGTTTAGATTTGGGGATTCAAGTTTCATTTTTCTTTTTTTTGCAAAGTTTGCCATTCTTATTCACTAACTTTTAATGACCTAAGTTACGGTTGTCATCATTTCTCATGCTTCGTTTTTCACTCCTTTTTCGTTCCTCCAAGTTTCCCGTTCCCTAAACTTCTTGCTGCTCACCCAGGCCGTTCCGCGTGTCTCTGATCACACATCCTCCGTTTCGTTCATTGCCCCCTCTCGTTCCAGGCCACTCTCCCGTTCCTCACCCTTTCGTTCCACACACCTAAGCAAGTTTCCGTTCCTTGGCCTCCCCTTCCACATCCTCTCATTCTACATTTTCTCATTACAAAGCTCTCTTATTATACTCATTCTTCTTATAAGCTTTTCATCCCGCACTAATTCCACGCATTCTAACTCTACAACTTTCCTATTTCGTGTATTTACAAGCATGGTGCTGGAGAGGGACGCCTTCACGCGGTGGCATTGATATAACTGGTCAACTCTGCTGCCCAGTTATACAAACGTCCCTCAAGTCCCTCCCTATCTCCCCTATAGAAGGATGGTGGATTGCAGAGAAGGGTAATTTCAGCCTGCAGTCCACTGGGTTCACGTTCAGATGAGCCTAGGGTTGCAACTGCTACTACTACTACTGACACACACACACACACACACACACACACACACACACACACACACACACACACACACACACACACACACACACACACACACACACACACACACACACACACACACACACACACACACACACACACACACACACACACACACACACACACAACGACCCCTTCAATCCCTCCGCTACGCCTCGACCTTCCCGACCAGGATTATCAGCAAACCTTCTTTCGAAAGCAGTTAGTACCCACGCCCCGAATCACCTCGTTTATGCAAGATCTCGCCAGTTAAGTGGTCGTTAAGGGCAGCTGCTAACGAGAGGTGAGGTGTTTTGCTACGAGGTGAGATAGGCAGGTGGTGGAGGCAGCGGTGGAGGAGGTGGAGGTGGAGGTAGAAAATGGTGATAATGAAAGAAAGCAGCAAATAGGGAGAGGTGTATGAATGAGGGTGATGTGAGCTGGAGAGATGGCAAACGGATGGCGGGGGACAGGGGACACGAAGATGATTTGTTTGTGGCCACCCATTCTGAGATTAAGGCGTCTGACTATAGATATAAAGATAGAAAAAAGCGAATGCGTGATACAGACAGAGGTTATATGAGTAAATCTACATCAAATCACCATAGGCGCTGCGTGAACTACGTTTAATACCTTCAGTACGAGACTATCATTATTATTTTTTTCATCTTGCTCAGGAGAGATTTCCCAAACTGGAGAAGCTAGATATTGCCGTCATTTACCCTGTTAGTATAAGTCTCCCCTAAGTTACCGACTGAGATCTGTTAAAAAGAACTGGGCAACTTGAGATTATTATATTATTCCCCATGTTATTTAAAATCATAATCTAAGCAAAATGGATGGCAGTGACAAGAAATAAATGTGAAGCCCGAAATTCACGTAATGAATGAAGAAAAATGAAAGAGGTTAAAATTAATATAAATAGGAATGTGGATGGAAGCGCAAGGAGCCAGACGCCACAGCAGCAGAAGCCTCATCACGGCTCCATCACTGCCCCATCCACACCACCACCGTCGCCCCTCCATCCACACCATCACCATAACTACCACTACTACCAACATTACCCAGCACCACCACCATCACTACTATCACTACCATCATCGCCCCCACCACACTCACCGTCACGAATAACACCATCACCACAACCACTGTTACCATCACCATCACCACTATATCACAGTAAGCATCACCTCTGTACCATCACCACCACCACCACCACCACCACCACCACCACCACCACCACCACCATCTGGGCCCCTGGGATGGAGAGAGGGAGGGAGGGGAGGAGAGATGAAGGGATGGAGGGAGGGAAGGAGGGAGAGATGAGTTTGCAAGAGCGGAGCAAGACAAAACTCCCCACCACACAGCTGATACCAGGACCCTGCAAAAAAAAAGTCATGCATCCTTGTACTTCGTTCCTTCTCCAATTTATTATCGAGTCGGGGCGTTCTTATGTACAGGATGAGCTGAGTCTCGCCTTCGTATATTTTTGGAATCTACTGAAGCACGGGAGGGAAGGGTAGGTAGGTGTAGTTACTGGATGAAGTGGGTAGTTTGGGAGGGCAGTGGAACGTCCGGGAAACTGGTATTATAAGCAAACAGGTGAATGATTTATCCGGGGGAACAATTTACCGACGCTTGGACCTCACACACACACCACACACCAGCCCACTCCCTTCCCTCCCTCCCTCCATGGTGCATCCCTCCCCTCCTTCCTTCCCTCCCTCCCTGCCTCCTTCCCCCTCTCGTCTTCTCCTCCGTGGTGATTTGCAGTTGATATATTGTCCGTGCGTGCAGGGGCAAATGACAGAGGAGCGCGCAACCTCACACCTCCACCTTGTTATTGGCGGGGAAATAAGTACCTTGGTGGCGATAGAGGAGTCGGGGTGATGGGGCCGAGGCGTTGCGAGCTCCAACTAATTCTCGTCTCGGGGTTAAGTGGGAGGCAGGCCGGCCACTGTGGACTTTAAGGCCGTTTTTGGTGGGAGGGAGACCGATTGGGATGGTGGGGGAGATGGTGGGGGTGAGGATAGGAGCGTGCAGATGAGGAGAAGGTGGAGAGGGAGATAATGGGATGGTGGGGGGTGAGGATAGGAACGTGTGTCTGGGGAGAGAAAGACGAGAGTGAAAAAATGAGAGAGACTGTAAGGTGATGAGGAAGTGAGGGAGTTGGTGGGGTTGAGAATATGAACGTACAGGTGAAAAGCGAAGACATAGGGAAGACAGTGGAAGTGGGAGTGAGGATAGGAGGGTACAGATGAGAAGGTGGAGTGGAGAGGAAGGCATGTGGATGGTGGGGGATAGAAACGCACAGGTAAGAAGGTGGAGTGGAGAAATGAGTGAGATAACTACAGCAGGAAACTGAGGGAGGTGGTGGGGGTGAGGAAAGACAAGCAGAAGATGGAGTGTAAAAGTGGGGAAATGAGGAAGATGCTAGAAGTGAGGATGGGAAGGAATAAGAGGAGTGAGAAAAAGATGAGAGAGGGAGATTAGGAAAGGAAGATGTAACTGAGGGAGAAGGTGAGGATGAAGAGAAGTGGAGGAATGAGGGGAGATGTTGAACGTGAAAGGAGTGGTGTGAGGATAATGGTGGGAGTGAGGAAAAGGTCGCGAAGGTGAGGAGATGCTGGAGTGGAGAAATGAGGAGAGTGTGGGAGAAGGAAGGTTATGGACTGCGCAGCTGAGAGAGAGAGTGGAGTGGAGGAGAGGAAAGTGCAAGTAAAGAGAAAGCAGGGAAAGGAGGAAGACACTGGGAGATGGGAAATGAGGGAATTGGTGGGGATGAGGATAGGAAGGACCTAGTGGGGAAAGAAATGTGAGAATGGAAAGTTATGAGAGGAAAGTGATGCTGAGGGAGACGGGAAAGGTGAAGGGTAGAATGGTATGGAGGAGGAGGAGTGGAGATGTGAGGGAGATAGAGTGGGGAACTTAGGGAGGAAGTGGGAGTGAGATGGAGTGAAAGATGAGAGGAGGAAATGTAGAAGAGGAAGATGGTGGGCACGCTGTTAGGATGGAACAGTTGAAGAGAAGGTAGAGAAATGAGGAAGGCAGTAGGGGAGAAGGACTGAGAGAGATGGTGAGAGCGAGAATAGGAAGGAGCTGTAGGTGAAGATGGAAAGATGTGCGTGGAAGATTATGAGAACATGGTGCGTGGAGGAACGAGAAAGAAGAATGGAAATGGAGGAATATGGAGTGGGGAAGTGAGGGAGACGGTGAGGGTAAGTTAGGAACACACAGTTAGAGAGAAGGTGGAGATGGAGGGTGTGGAATGGTGGGGAGGTAAAGACAGGAGTAAAAGAAATGTGAGAAGATGGAGGAATATGCAGAAGGTGTAGTGTGAGGCTGAGGGGGGTGGTGTGGATGAGGGCAGGGAGGAGAAAGTGCGTATTTCCAGACGATTTTACTCAGCTTAGGAGAGGCCTTTCGAGCTAGAGAGGTTAGATATAGCCTTTCTCAACTCCTCCATCACGAGAAGTTTCCCTGAAGCCATAAATAAAACGTGTAACAGTAGATAGAATAGAGTAAAAGGGACCAACAGAAGTCTTAGTAAAGTAGTTAAACCATTCAATCAGATAATGTATACTTTATTTACTTTTCAATTATTGTTTATTATTATTATTATTATTATTATTATATTTTCCTGTCTCGAAATGATTATATTCAATTTATGGGAGAATTTTTGAGCTAGAAGAGTTAGATGCACCCTTCATTAAGCCACTCATTCCTAAGCGAGTCTCCCAACTTAAGTATGATAGTCTGGTAGTAGTAAGAACGAGCTAAAAAAATCATACTGAAGTGATTAGTGTAGGGCTGGTCAGGTGGTCAGTGGTGGCAGAGACCGACTAAAATTTTACCTGTCTTGAAAACTGGTGGCTTAGGTGAGTTCATGATTTCACTGTCTGATTTTTTAAAGCTTTCTCGAAATTGTGTCATAATTGCTTTACAGTTTCTCTCTCTCTCTCCCTCTCTCTCTCTCTCTCTCTCTCTCTCTCCCACTCAGATGGTAGATAAGTACAAGATGGTGAGAACATCCGCTTGTGGCCAGACTGAAGCCAATCATCCTGCCCGGTTTTAGAGATGGTCGCTCATTCAGTCCCCCTCACCCTTCCTATCCCTCTTCCCGTTTTTGCTCTCCTCTCCTCCTCCTCTCTTCTCCCCTCTCCCCTCCTGTACCTTCCATTACTCTTCCTACTTCTCTTCTCTCTGCAACCTTCCCCTCGTCTCCTCGCCTTTTCTTTCTTCTCCATTTCCTTCTTCTTCTCCTACCATTTCATTTCTTTCCTTTCCATCCCTCCTCTCCCCTTTCCTTCCTTTCCCTCCTCTCCTCTCCTCTCCACTCCCTTCCTCTTTTGTCTTTCTCCTCTCCTCTCTTCTCTCCTCTCGTCTCCTTTCCCCTCGTCTCCATTTCTTTTCTTCCTTCTCCTCCTCTCCTCACCCTTCTCCTCTTTTCTCCCATCTTCTCTACTCTCCTTCTCTTTTCTCCTTTCTCCGCCTCTCCTCTCTTCTCATCCCCTTCTCCCTTCTCCTGTTCTCTATTCTCCCTTCTCCTCTTGTCCCTCTCCTCCCCTTCTCCCTTCTGCCCTCCTCTCCTACCTTCCCTTTCTCCTCTCCTCTCCCCTCCTCAGCCCTCCCTCTCCCCTCCAGCCGCCATTATCGTCGCTTTGGCTACCTTAAGTGCATTACCTCCATCTTTGTTTTCCTAATGCCACCCTTCGCTTTATGTCATCCAGCCTGGCGTCCTTTACTCCGGTTTTTTGCGCGATAACGCTTGACTTTTTATTTTTTTTTAATATAGATTTCCTTTAGTGAACCTGGTGGAGATATTCCCTATAGGCTTTCAGTGTGGAGTCCCTTTATTCTTTCTTTACTTTCTTTTGTTACTGTCAGGCGAGTCTGTTTAGCTTAGAACAAAACGCAAGTAGTAAAGGACTTAACTCCCTTCATTTTAAATGGGTAAAACAAAGAGATTAAAGTAAAACAAACCCCACTAGTAAAGGACTCAACCCCATTACCTACGAAGGGGTCAAAGTAAAGACCAAACCCCAGCTAGTAAAGGACTGAACCCCATTATTTATTGAGGGGTTGAGGTAGAGAGGTGAACCCCATCATGAGCAAAACCCTGACTGAAATAAAATGACGTGGTGTAAGGCCCGTATTCTGGTTGGCTTAGGTGGCTCCCTAGCACCACTTCCTTAGCGATTTATTTTCCAGACTACCCATTAGCATTCTCCTTTTTGCTTCTTGTATCTCTTTAATATCAAAATGGATTGCATGAATAACACACAAGAATATGTTAACGGAGCAGACTCAGAAATAATCCGGTAAGGGAGAAATGTTGGTAAGCTTCCTAAACACACACACACACACACACACACACACACACACACACACACACACACACACACACACACACACACACACACAGTACAGGAACAAACTAAGAAATAAGCCGGTCAGCAAGAAGTGTTAGTAAGCTTCCTAACCACAAGAGTGTACCGCCCTTTGAAGAGCTTTCCCTCCCACCTTTGTTTTCCTAATACCTTGCCTCTCTTTAACCCACCTTTTGTCTGGGCCACTCCGCATCCCTCTGGCCTGGAGTCGTGTAAGGGGGAACTTGATCGCAGATAATACTACTTGGTTTATGGTGGTATCTAGGGGCGGGTTTTATATCGTGGGGCTGGGAATCACCTGGGCACCGTCGGTAATGTTCGAGCAGGGGTGGATAAAAGCGCAACCATTTGTGATTATTTCTTGAGCGAGAGAGGGAGCGGCTTTATTACTATTATTATTATTATTTTTTCAGTGTTGTGTGTTAGTCTGGCTTTTGTCTCTCCACTCATTGTTCTCAGGTTTCAAGCTTGTGTTTAGTTTCTGTTCTATATTAGTGTTTGTTTATGGCAGAGGGTGAAATGTGGCTTTTTTTTCGTTTGCTTTGTGTTTGTCTGGCTTCTTCTTTTTACTTCGTACTCTCAGGTCTCTCAAATTTAAGTGTATGATCCTTGTTTTCTAAGTATTAAAGTTTTTTTCTTATGACAAAGGGAGAGGGGTGTTCTTTTTTCTTTTTCTTCTTATTTTTGTAGATCAGTGTGTTCATCTGGCATCGTCCCTCCACTCGATGTACGCAGGTTACAGTACATACATCTTATTTTGTAACTGTGATAATTTCATATGGTTGTATGATTTTTCTTCTGTGCATTTGGTTAGTTTGGCTTCGTTTTTCCTCTCACAGATCAGCATATCCAGATTTTTATTAACCATCACTGATAAGGCTTGTAAGAAGTGGGCTCCGTGTAACCCAACTGGGCCGGAAGAATATTTTACGTTAATCAGGTACACTTTAACCTACCCTAGAGGAGAATATCAAGCTGGATTAAACTGCTACTAACTCAGCTGAACACGAGGCATCTCAGTGTTTAATGTGGTACTGCTAGCCATTAATCCATTGCTTACATAATCGTACACTAACTGCACCTTATTACAACCTTGTCTAATCTGCCACACCTTTCTTCACCTGCCATTTCCATCCAAGTCAAAATTTACCCAATTATCCCCAATCCATCTTAATCTTAACCTAATTTTACCGATCTTGCTTCGTCTTTCCCTCTGTGGACATTGATTAGTCAGTCCGTTCCGAGGTCCAGTAATCCTTCTCGCAACAGATGGCGTGACACACCTTCACAAGTCACCCCTTGAGCACTTATACCCACCGTCCATGCACATTAAATGCTGTGGACGCCTCATACAGGAGTTTTGTGATAGTATTAACAGGGGTGTTATTAGGTATATTGCATGGTCTTGTAGAAAATAACCTACGAATATGTCTAAGAAAATAATATTATCAGTTTCGTTCAGACATACAAGATATGCATACTCTTAACTTTGAGATTTTTTTTTTTTTACATTTTTGAACCGACAAAACATTCCTTAAGTTGTATTTTCCTATCCTCACATAACCTAATCTAACTTAAGCTAACCTATCGTTTCTTGTTCTTTACTTAACTCTTCCCTACTCTACTTAACCCTACCCAGTCCCCCTTAAACTCCCCAGCGAACCTAACCCATCCCTAACCCTTCTTCCCATCAGGTAGCCTCGTTTTGACAGCCCAGCCTCTCATCTTAACGAGGGTTTGGGGGGAGGGGGATGAGTGAGGTAGGGAGCGAGGTGAGGAGGCGTCACAGCGTCGTGTGGGTGGCGTCCCCGGGTCCTGATGTGACGGGGGAGTGACGGCGGGCGGCCACTGCGACGCCACAGCCCTCCTCTCTCAGCCCTCATGCCGTGCCGCTGAAGGAGGAGTGAGGGAAGGAGGGCGGGCTTGCATTGAGGGTGAGGTGGGCTGCTGACGAAGATAACATAGACTGCTGACCAAGATAATACTGACTGCTGACGAAAATGATACGAATAATTGAATAACAGACGAGGATAATGTTGTTTGCTGGCGAGGATAAGACGTAAATGACGAGGATAATAGTGGTTACTTACGGAGATGATATTGATTACTGACGAGGAGAATGTGTAATACTGACGAGGAATATACGTGGCACTGACGACGCTACTGACGTGGTACTGATGACCTCACGAAAATAATACTTGCTACTGACGAAAACAATATTCACTACGATCACATTCAGTATCCATATGTACTGGAAGTTATATGAATTTCTAAGGACTGCGATAATCATTTAATTAATCATCTTGCCAAAGGGGATGAAAATATAAATTGTGATAACAGACTTGGACACTTTATCGAAAGGATTTTTTTTACGGCTGTTCAGTGTGACGATCCTAACCCGCATGTATGGAAGTAGCGAGAATAAAATATTAAATTTCATTGGGCATATGAGACTAATATCCTCCATCTCCACCATCCACTAGAAGGAGGATCGTAGGCTGAAGAATCGAAAAAGAAAAAAAAAAAACGCATTCTTTAAGGCGGTTTATATATTTCTTTCGTTTTCTTTTTTTTTTTAATGTTCTCACACGGATTGCCTGCATAGACTGCCTTACTCATTCTAACAGGAAGCATTGAAACCGATACTGAACCGCAAACACACACCTGCCACACACGTAACAGGAACACCACACGCAGACGGCAGTGGTAAGTCAGGTGCAACTGCGGTAATGTAAAGGCGCGCTTGGGCTCTCCGGCGAACTAGAAAATACAAGAGAACATCACTGTGTAGGTGCAAAGGAGACGGACGAGCACAAACACGCGATACATGCTCAGCAGGAGACATGAATATTGGACCACTTTCTAATGGAATATGAAATCATTATATTAAGAAAAGGTTGTCGAGCGTCGAAGATCACACCACTAGGTTTTGAAAGGTAATGCTGACTGCTCGTAATTTATTTTAAGGAATTGGATCGATGATAATGTCCACGACTGTAGATCGAGGCTGAGGCGATTCTTCCAATGTTACTTATTTTCAAAACATCTCCAGGACTTTACATCAGTGAGGTCTTGGCAGAATGGGCTTGAACTGGCTTCTTTTTCACTTATATAATACAGTACAGATAGATAGATAGATAGATAGGTAAATAGATGGCGAACGTAACAAAATTAAACTAGTATATATTACTGAACTTAAAATAGCAAAAGGTTTCTAACGAGACTGGGAAAATGGGTGATGGGGAGGTGGGGAATGGGATGGGAATTGGGCTATGGGATGGGGTTTGAGGGATGGGGGTTGGGGATGTTTTGTATGGTGAACGGAAGCGATGAGACTGGAAACTGGGGCATAGGATGGGAAATTATGCTGTGTGATTCGTAGGAGCACCAGCATCAGGGAGATAATTTTAGAAGCATCTGAATGTTCGGAATTCTCCCCGTTGAGTAAAATCGTCTGTTTTAAGCCTGAATAAAATAACCTAAAGCTGGTTTGTTTACGTCAAAGATCCATAACTCATTTCCGGCTCACTTGATGGCCAAAGGTAGTCAGATTGGATGTACGATTCGACTAGTAACCAAGGACACTCATTCCTACCTGAGAAAGAGAATGCTTAGATGTAATATAAAAAGCAAATCGCAAAGGAAGAGGTGCAACGAAGCCCCCTGTATCCCTTAGAGGACGGCCTTGGTATGATTAAATGAAGAAGGATAGAGGATTAGGCGGGAAGGGATAGGAAGAAGGATACGTAAAAGGATTGAGGGATAGGCAGTGTTTTGTGGATCAAATGGTGGAATGGTTGGGGCTTCTGGTCGGGAGATGGGTTATGGAATGTGTGTGTGTGTGTGTGTGTGTGTGTGTGTGTGAGAGAGAGAGAGTTGGGGATGATAAGAAAAAGGAGAGAGAATGTTGAGGAGTAAAATGAGGATAATGAGATGCCAAGCAAATGTTGAAAGGCGAATTTAAGACTGCGCAGAGCTAGGACCCCCTCCCTCCCTTCCTAGCCTTCCCTTTACCCCTATCCTTTCCTCAACCCTATCCTTCCCACCCTTTACCCCTACCTTGCCCCACACTTCCCCACCCCTTCATCTCCTCCGCGCTCTTTTTCCTTCATCTGTTCCACCGCTCCTCCCCATCCATTCTCTCCCTCCTGTCCCTTCACCTTCCCCATTCCCACCCTCCAATCCCCTCTCCTCACCCATTTCCCCTCCCTTCCCCACCCCACCACCTCTCCCATTCTCTCTCTCTCTCTCTCTCGAACCCCCCTTCCTCACCGCCTTTCCTGCCCACTCCTCCGTCTCCCTCTCCCCTCCCCTCCCCTCCCCACACCGCTTGGGCCTGATATATGGTGTCGAGACGTTGGTTAGCGTTTTGCTCCGCTCATCTGACGAGACGATAAGTAAAGGCGTGGGTGATGGAAGGCCCCGCCCCAGGGAGTCCGGGATGCCTGGCTGAGAGAGAGAGAGAGAGAGGTGGAGAGGGAGATGAGATGGGGGAGGGAAGTAAAGGATGGAGAGGGAGGTGAGGAGGGAGGAGTGAGAAGGACAAGGTTATGAATAGTAGTGCAGTTGCAGATTTGATATTTGCCTTTCTGTGTGTGTGTGTGTGTGTGTGTGTGTGTGTGTGTGTGTGTGACTAGTTGTAGTAAAAAGGATTTGAGCTAAGCTATTGCTCTATGGTCTCAGCATCTAGTTTTATCCAATCTGTGTGTGTGTTTATATGTATGTGTATGCGTGTATGTAAGTGTATGCCTTATAAATTAAAATATATATGTGCTTTGTTTTTACTCGTATGTCTGTATTTGTGTCAGCAGCATTTTTCTTTCACAGAGGGTACTGTCATTGGAGGTGTATATATTGTTCTGTCATTCGTAATACATAAACCTCAGACACCTTGCGTAATTCCCGTGCATCATACTTTTAGATAGAAATATAATACAGTACGAATGTTTTTTAGTCTGATTCTTGGTATTACAGGGAGGCAGGGGCAGGGGGGGGGTAGACAGGGAAAGGAGAAGGAAGAGGTAGGGAATGGAGGAGAAGGGGAGGGGTGAGATAGGGGAATTAGGGGGAGGAAAAGGGCGAAAGGTAGGGGATGGAAGGACAGTGAAACGTATTGCAGAGAATGAAGGGATGGAGGAGGGAGGGGGTAGAATCAAAGGAAAGGAGAATGAATTGAGGGCAGAGGTAACGGTGGAAGGCAGGGGTGAGGAGTGAAGTAGAGGAAGCAGAAGGGGGAGTGTGGCTACGTTGTTAAGCAGGGGAGGAGAATGGTACGGTAGTCAAGGAGGGGAGAAAAATGGGGAGGAAAGGGGGAATGTAAAGCGGTAGTGGGGATAAGGTTAGCGAAAAGTAGAGGAGGGGAGGAAATAAGACAGGAAGAAAAAGATGTGGAAAAGGGTAAATAGGTGGGAGGGGAAAGGTGGGGAGAAGGTTAGGGGAAGGGAGGGAAGGGTATGGAAAAGAGAGGGAGAAGGGAGATAAAGGATATGGAGAAGGGAGGAAATGGGGTTGGAGATGGCAGAGAGAAAATACGAAGATGGCGAGGAAGGTGTGGAGAAGGATGGGAAAGGTAGTGAGAAGGGAGCGGAAAGGTAGCAGGATTGGAGGAGAGAGGTAGGAAGAAGGGAAGGAAAAGGTAGGAAGAATGGAGGGGAAAGGTATTGAGGAGGGAGGATAAAGACAGGAAGAATAGAGGGGAAAGGCAGGAAGATGGGAGGGGAAAGGCAGTAACAAGGGAGGGGAAAGATGGAGGGAAGAGGGAGCAGAGGAAGGGAGAAGACAGGGAGAAGAAGGAGAGGCGGATGAATATAAATAAATGGTAAAACATAAAAGTGGGGGATAAGAGCGAGAAGGTACTGAAAAGGTAGGAAGGAGAAGGAAAAGAGAGATGAAGAAATTATGATGAA
Organism: Coenobita brevimanus; assembly: GCF_032717465.1. NCBI lineage: Eukaryota > Metazoa > Arthropoda > Malacostraca > Decapoda > Coenobitidae > Coenobita > Coenobita brevimanus. The sequence continues at coordinate 1,391,305 of NC_137053.1, read as the reverse complement.
AAAGGCAGGTGAGAATTAAGAGATTAAAAGACACTAAATTGCTAGAGAGAAGAGGGGCGGATAGAAGAGAATATATGGTGAAAAAGGCAGAGAGAGAATAGGCAAAGGTAAGGATGGGTAGGGGAGGGGATAAGTTGACCTTTTGAGAGCAGAAGGGGAAAAGAGGGTAGAGAAAAGATTGGGGGAAGAAGAGAATCAGAGAGAACGGAATATATTGAGAAAAAATAAGGGAAAGAGAGAGAGGCAAGGAAGAAAGAAAAGTATGGTAAAGAAAAAGGAAGATAAAAGGAAAGACACACAGAGGAGGACATGACAGAAATAAAAGGCAGGGAGAGACACACACACACACACACACACACACACACAGACTGAGACAAAGGCAGATGAAGAATAGGGGAAAAGGGTAGATAGAGGAAGTAGGGAGAGCTGACATGTAGATAGCATACGTCCTAATCAGAGTTCATGAGTAATTAGAGTCGGGGATATGCTACTTAATGAGCGAGGTGGCTTTATGCATTAGGGCGACAGATTAGGCGGCTCCGTCGGATAACTCACAATAATAAGACCTAATGGGACTTTTTGCGACACCGCGGGAAAGGTTTGGGAAGGGGGGATATGGGATGGGAAATATGGGATGAGGGTATGTGGGATGGGGGTATGGGATGTGGGATATGGGATGGGGGTTTGGGATGGGGGTATGGGATGGGTAGAATCACGCCACAATCCCCCATTATGAATAAATATAGGGAGAGACGGAATCACTAACCCTTCTGAGTGAATTAATATGGGGAGAGATTTGAGAATTATTAACGCTCTTATGGTCGCGACAACTCTAGTATGCTCAGCTAACGCCAGACGATTTCATTCAGCTGAGAGTGATTCGTAGGAACCTGGGAGTGCTAAGACGTTACCTAGACACCGAGAATCACCAAGACGTTACTGAGAATGAGAATCACAGAAGAGAATATAGCTTTGCATTCTTTCTGTCTTTTGCCTTATGTCCTAACCTGTGGCGCTTCCCTTTCATCCCTCCTCAGGAACGATCACTTCTCTCGTCACTCCATCCTCCCTCATATACATCCCGTTATTAGCAAACCATATATGAAACCCACCAAAACTTAGAATCACGGTAGTTATAAGAGTCAGAAGAGATCAACAGTATTATAAAGAATCGTAAACATAAGAATCACGACGCCAATAATTCCGACCCATCACAAAGGCACACAAGAATCGCGAGAACGGTACAGATCATGAATGAAGAATCACGGGAGCGCTAAAAAGGTACATGAGGATGGAAAGAATCGCGAATCAGAGAATCACAGAAATATTAACGTTAGAGAAACTGAAACAATGGTGATTCTAAAGGGTACAGACAAACCAAGCATTATAAAGCTGAGAGTCACGGAGAATCATGAGCGGAGAATTGAGAATAATGAGGCTGCTAAAAAGAGCAATGAATCACCAAGGTAAGAATCTTTATGAGGAACAAAGAATAAAAAAAATCGTGAGGATGCTACAATGGGCAAAAGAAATGAGAATCAAGGAGACGCTAAGAATCACAATGACACTATAAATAATAAAATTCAGTGAGGCAGACCAGAAAAAAGAGAAAGAAAAGGTGAGAATCAGTGAATCATTACGGAAGCAGTATCGATGTATGGCAGGAAAAGGGAGATTCTTAAGGCGCTAAAAATAACTGGTTAGAATCACAGAAGACGCTGAAATAAGCAATACGGTAAGAATCACAGAGTCAGCTAAGAGGAAAGATGAATGTAGAATCACGGAAAGGAAAAGATGGTCTCGGATTCTTGTTTGGTATGGACACTCCCTAACGCCTCTTCCTAGGCGATTTATTTTTGGAGTTGGCTGGTTAATATCCTTTTGTACGTTATTTAGGCAGAGTATGGCGATATTGGAAAGATTTACGTAACACATTGTGGGACAGTAAGGTGTAATACGCAAAATAAATCACTTAGGAAAAGATGTTACGGAGGAATACGGGCCTAAGAATCATGAATATACTCCCTTCAGAGAAACTGGAATCCCTTAGAGTCACCGGAGAGCACACTATAACGAATATAAAGAATCACGGTGAGAAAGAATAGTGCTGAGAATCTGTGTGGAGTTGGAATTGGCGAGTTTGCTAAGAATTATAACAGGGAATCACAGAAGCGCTAAGAATCACGGGAGCACTGAGAATCATGTAACCGCGAAGAGTCATAACGGCACTAAAAATCATGTGTTAGCTGAGAATCACACAAATCTAAGCATCATGTTGAGCGCTAAAAAAACACGAAAGCGCTAAGAATCATGCAAGCGCAGTGTCACGGAAATGCTAAGAATCACTGGAGCGCTGAGAATACCAAAAGCGCTAACTGAGCATCACGAGAGCGCTAATGTACAAATTCCGAGAGCGCTAAGGATCATGGGAGCGCTGACCATAAAGGAAATACTAAGAATCACACACCACAATAATCAGGAGTCGCTTAGAATCAGGAGAGGATAAATAATAACTGGCGGGTTGAGAATCATGGACGCAGTAAGCATCATAAAAGCGCTAAATATAAATGAATTATTAAAACGTAAGATAACCGCTCGTCAAGTTTCATTTTTCAGTTTAAAAATCTTGGCACAAAAGCATTTACTCAGATTTAAGTGAGATCTCCTGTAGTAGTAGTAGTAGTAGTAGTACAAGAAGTAGTAGTAGCAGTATAGGCTAGTAGTAGTAGTAGTAGTAATAGAAGTAGCATATTAGTAGTAGTAGTAGTAGTGGTGGTGGTGGTGGTGATGGTAGCAGTAGTAGTAGTAGTAGTTGTTGTTGTTGTTGTTGTTGTTGTTGTTGTTGTTGTTGTTATATCCCTAGGTTCACACCGAATCACCATAATTCTAAGAATCATGGCAGGTCTAACGATATCGGGAGCACTAGGAATCACAGTAGCTCTAAGAATCACTACTAAAGAATCACGGCAGTGCAAAGATTCACAGGGGCGATAATAACCAGGAAATACAAAGCTCAGAGTGGAATGCTGAATATTATGAGAATACTAAGAATCACCTGAGAAATAAGAATCACAGGAGAACTAAGAATCACGAGTGTTTAAATTACAGAAGCGCTAAGATTCAGGTGAGCTCTGAGAATCGGTGGAACATACAGAATCAGAGGTAAGCTGGGAATTACGGAAAGTTTGGAATCACGGAGATGCCAAGAATCAAGGAAACATTTAGAATCACGGGAACGCTAAGAATGGAACGCCAAGGAATGTGAATACTGAGAATCACGATGCTAAGAATCACCGAAAGTATCTGTCTATCCATCTTTCTGTCTATCTATCTATCTATCTGTCTGTATCTATCTATCCCTCTTTTCCATCTCTCTTTCTATCGATCTCTCTTTTCTTTTCCTCATACCAAACTATACTCAGTTCACTTTAACTTGGCGTAAAATTGTCATCGTCTCTTGAATGCTCAGCTGTGACGTGAGATTAACGCTAGAAATATTGCTCTAGTCACGAAGAAGTGCTATGGAAAAGACATAGAGCCAAAGTTTTTTTTTTTCCTCATTGAGTTACGGGAAATAAACTGTTAAAGGGAAAAAAATCTAAGCCAAGTTAAAATGAACAAACTATAGACAGCCAAGAAATAAGAATCACGAGAACAAAGAATCACCTGAACACTAAGAATCGCGGGAACATTAAGGGCTGTATTCTCGTCCTTAAGGAAACTCCCTAACACCTCTGCCTTAGCGATTTATTTTTGGATATGACTGGTTAATCTCCCTTCGTACGTTATTTATGCAGAGTATGGCGATATTGGAAGGATTTCTTTTATGTCATTCAGAAGAGGAGAGTCAGATGTAATAAGCAAAACAAGTCGCTTAGGAAGAGGTGTTAGGGAGCCTCCTTACCCTACGAGAATACGGGGTTAGGAATCACGAAGACGCTAAGAATCACGGAAACAACAAGTCACAGGAAAAAGAGTGACACTAAGACTCCACAAAACCTTATAGACGAACACGCAAGGCAGTAAATTCCTCCCTTATAATCACCTGGTTTACAGTGTCGCCCGTCCTCGTAACTTGAAAGAAATAGCTGAGGAGTTTATCGGGGAAGATATGTGACCTCGCCTTGACAAGGAAGAGAAATGGAGAAGAATGAGAAGGAGAAGAACAACAAGGAAAAGGAGAGCACGAAGGAAAAAAAGGTAAAGAAGAAGAACAAGGAAAGGGAGAACACGAAGGAGGAGAGAAGGTAAAGAAGGAGAAGAACAGGAGGAGAAGAAGGAAAAGGAAAAGAATTCATTGTAGTAAGTGACAGAAATTCATTTATTAAAACGTCAACAGAGTACCGTGGATGTATGTGTCGTTTCCGATATATTAAAAACTGTCATAACGAGATATGGAAAAGGGAGAAAAATAGTAATTGGCATGAATCAGGAACGTCACAAAGGAGGTGAATAATGGTCTAGAAATGACACGGGAAGAGTAAACCATAATACGTAGGATAAAAATAGTAGACATTATAATGCGTACCACAAAAGGGACACCAGCAATACGAGAAGACGGAAGGACAATGGAAGGAAGAGAGAAATAATGAAGTAGCACCAAGAACGGAAAAATAATAGGATTAATGTATTTCCCTGTCAGATTAAAAGTACCATCAGTCTTATTTTTAAAACTGAGAAGGTGTAGGTATATGGAAGTCCCCAGTTTCTGAAAGTCATTTATGAAGTTGTGGCCATTAATGTTTTGATGTAATTTACCTGCATACAAAACCACACTACAGAGAACATTCAGCAGTAAAATAGAGACGCCAAACTAGTTACACTTCCATAATGGTTTTCACTTAATAAAGGGCTTGCTTAACCTTATGGATCTAAGTTCTTAACCCCTACAACACGAATACTTTATTGTATGTTCTTGCTACTACCAGGTTATTTTGCTTACTTTAGGGGAAAAAACTAGCGGTGAAAGTAGTAACAACTGGTAACCCTTACAGATCGAAAAATCTCTCCAATATTCCATTAAATCGTCTGGAGATAGCAAGAATAAAATGAAAAAGACGCCTCGGACTTAGCCCTTGACATCTGACAATTAAATTCAAGTTAGGATAAACTTTTCCTACTATAAGGGTTAGGTAGATCCTTTATTTACCTATTCCCTAAATGAGATCTCTCTCAGATCGAATAAACACTTCTGAATGTGGCCTGATTGATAGGATATGTAAGTAATAGGATTGAAGGGGTTAAGAACACGGCTTTAGAACCCAAGATCTTACCTTCCCTGGCCTGTGGAGTCATCTTGGCAGCGGCGCCCATGATGGCAGCGATGGAGAAGTCAGTGGCCCGCGCCTTTAACACGCCCGCGTCCTCCACCACACTCATCCCGCGGGCGTGCGTGTGTGTGGGCGTGAGGGCGTAGGGAGAGAGGCTAGCTGTGGGCGTCTATGGGTGGGTGCCGTAGGATGAAGGAGAAAGGTGGGGGAGATGGGGGAGGCTGCGTCTGGTGAGGACGAAAAAAAGGGAACAATGAAGGCAGACTCTTTGTTTTATATCCGCATTGTTGTTGTCGTCGGCGCTCCCTCCATGTTATCTATAGACTCTCCTTCTTCCTCCCGCTGACATGGAATAACAGGCGGGGTGTTACGGGTGACGGAAGGACATTGTATTCATTCATCCCCTGCAAGGTAGCGCTATTGTTCCGGCATTAGATTAGTGTATTATTGTTCCAGCGCCGCCTTGTAGATTTTCAACACGTCCCACTGGAAGTTATTTATCACCGTCACTCAAGTTTTTTCACACGTTCGCTGTTGTTCTTCTATTGTTATTTTCTAATGTTATGTTCAAGTATTGTTCTCCGAGTTTTTTTTTAATCACACTTTGCTATTGTTCCTGTTTAGAGCGTTCATTGTTATTCTGTGATGTTATGTTAATGTATTTTTTCTTAGCGCTTGTGTTCTCAGTTTCACAGTTTCGTTTCTCACAAGCTGATCCCTGTTCCACTATTTGGTTGTTCTGTTTAGGTACTTTTAGCCTATCTTTTCAGTCTTTCAGTCTCCATTGCCTTCCGTTTTACTCAGTTTTATAACAGGGACATAATTCAGTTTCATAGTCGTATTTCTCAGCCGGTTCACTCAGTTTCCACCCTGTCCATATTGTTCTGTTCAGGTACTAAATTTTGCACTTATGTTCTCTGTTCAATCTCTTCACTGTCTCATTTGTTCAGGTTCTATTTTTAGGCATTTGGCACTAGCACATATTTTCTCAGGTAAATTTGCAATGTTTTAGTTCCCCTCTGGTGTTGTGTTTTGGCATAATTTTTCACTTATATTTACAGTCTCGCAGTTTTCCTCCCTTTTAATTTGCTCAGTTACTTCTCTGGTGCTCTTTTTAGGCAATTAAGTTTCCATTTTCACTTATATTTTTCTCGTCAAATTATTTTTACCCTTCAAGTTTGCACCATTACTTCCCTGTGGTCCTCTTTTTCAAGGAATAATTTTTACACATCACTTTCGGTCTCAGTCCCACCCCCTTTAGTTAGGTCGGTTTCTTATGTGCGGTGTTCTTTGTGAGGCATAAATTTTTTCACCAGTTATGTTCTTAATTTAACAGTATTTTCTCCTTCTAGTTTACGCCATTACTTCGCTGTGGTGGTCTTTTTCGGCAATAAATTTTACACCACTTTTATTCTTAGTCTGACAGTCTCGCCCCCGCCTTCGGTTTTCTCAGATCCCTCCACCACACCCACCACTTTATCTCGTCCTCGTCTCTCACTCTTCACTCACGCTAGTTCTCGCCATCCCCATCCCGCCTCGTAATACTCTTAAATTTTAGACCCCCCTGCCTTCCCGCGAGTCGGCCATCACTCGCGGTTAATTTCTATAATGTATTTGAGGTGCGATTAGCCGGGTAGTTAGCCACACCGGACGGCAACGCTCCCTCTGCCGGCAACATGAAGCGAGACCTTAAGACCAGCGCAGCACGAATAGGCGGCCAAATTACAAGAGTGTAACTTTGTTTTGGTTCCCGTAAGCCTCTGCTGGCGTGGCGGTCTGGGGAGGAGGGGAGAGAGAGGGGAGGAGAGTGGAGGGTCCTGATGTGGTCGTGGGGGGGTCGTAGGTGGTTTGGGGGGGTAGTAATTGCCTTTATTATAACTCTGCTTCTGTAAGAAAATTAAGCATATAATAATAACTCGTATCTCATGCTGTAATTAGGATTATTTTAACTCCGGATTTATGAATGTAATTAGTGAGCAGGTAACACGCCAGACCGGAGACCCGCGGTAGGGATGTCAAGGCAGAGGGGCGAGGGAGGGAGAGGGAGAGGATGGGGGAGAAGGGAGAGGAGAGGGAAGGAGAGGGAGAGGATGGGGGAGAAAGGAGAGGAGAGGGAAGGAAAAGGAGGAGGGGAAGTGGGAGAAAAAGAAAAGAGAGGGGAGGAGAAAGAATTAGGAAAAGGGTGGAAGGACCGTAGTGAAATCGTACAGGAACAAGAGTGGGTAATAGAGGAGAAAAGGAAGTAGAGAGAGAGAGAGAGAGAGAGAGAGCAGGGGAGGATAAAGGTGGAGTAAGTATGAAGAGTAGGAGGAGGAGGAGGAGGAAAAAAGAAAAGGATAGAGAAGAAATGGGCGAATGAGAAAGGAGAGGAAGCAAGAAATGAGAGATAAATGGAAGGGACTGGTATGGAAGAAAGTAAGAAGAGAGAGGAATAGAAAGAGTGGAGGAGGTGTGGGAAGGAAGAGGAGGACAGGCGATGATTATGATGGAGAAGAAGCGGGGAGAGGATGGGAGAAGACGGAGGACAAGAGGTGGGGAGACGAGAAAGAGTAGGCTATAAGGTAGAGGGGAGATAGGGAACAATAAAAAATAATAAAAAGTAGAAAATGAAATAAAAGAAGATAAAAAAAAAGAGGAGGAGAGGGGTGAGGATAGGAGAAAGCAGAGGAAAGAAGAGCGTGGAGAAGGACTGGTGAGAAGGAAAAGACTTATAGAGCCAGGAAGGAGAGAGAATACGAAGAGAACAGTCGTCATCATCATCATCATCGTCATTATCATCATCATCATCATGACCCTATTTCCTTCCCAAAGACGAGGAAAGACACCAAGTAAAATTAATCAGGATAAAAGAGAGAGGAGGATAAGGGACAAGGTGAAGGAAAGGAGGATGGAAGAGGATGAGGAGGAGGTGAAGGGTACTGAGGAAGGGGGGAAGGGAGAAGAGGAAAGGAAGAAGCATCTGACGGGGAAGATGAGGAATGAGAGGAGACAAGGAAGACAAAGAGGATAGAGAGGAAGAAGAGAGGAAGAAAATATAAGTAAGGAACAAGCAGGCGAGGGTGCATCAGGAAGGAAATAAAGAGGAGAAGAAGAAGACTCTGTTAAAAAGGTGAAGACTAGGAAGAGACAAGAAAGACAAAACTAATGAGATTAAGTTGGTAAGAAGGAAATGGGTTGAAAAATTTAAGGATTAAGGAGGTGGAGGGGGAGAAGGAAGGGAGTCGAAGAGATGAAGAAAATAGGAAGCGCCTTATGAGAAAGATGAGGGACAGGAACAGCAAAAAAAGACGCAGGTGAGGAAGAGACATGAAAAGAAAGGGGACTGGAAAATATAAACAGGAACTCTATGAAACAGTGAAAAGAGGGAGAGAAAAACATACAGGAGAGGAGAGAGACAAAGCGGAAGGACGAAGCGAGTAAAAGAGAAAAGGAAACTGTACAAATGGAAGTTGTTGGGACAGGGAGAGGAAGGGGCAGGGGTAGGGAGGGAAAAGAGGGTGAGGGCAGAGAAGGAAAGGGTGCAGGGAAGGAGAAGAAAGGAGGGTGTGGGCAGAGAAGGGAAGGGTGCTGGGATGGAGTAGGGAGTAGTACAAAAAATTAAGGAGTACGAGAGAGGCGTAAAAAAGGGAGTGAGTCACACCACCATTATAATATCAGTGAGATTTTGACAGACATTTAAAAGAGGGCTTGATTTCTTTTGCCTTCCCTTTTGTGTTGTGTGAAAGTCTTGATTGTGTATGGTTAGGCCTTTGAACTCCACACAGATTATTGCATGGATCTCTGTGTGTGTGTAGCCTATGTATGTATGCACAAGAGCTTAAATGGCTTCCAAATACAGCTGTGTTTTAAAATGAATTATGCATGTAGTGGTCAGAGTAGCTATTAGATTTATATGGATATAGATATGACGCCCCATCAAAGCATGCCTTTACAACAAATGCGCACACACACACACACACACACACACCGTATGCATTCCACCCCACCAAACCACATACACTCCAATCGATCCCATCCCACCCCACCACACACACACACACACACACACACACACACACACACACACACACACACACACACACACACACACACACACACACACTCAAACCTCAGCTCCCCATCACACCCACCCCACCCCACTCCACCCCACCACACTCCACAAACATCAACGCCCCACCACACACACCACACAAGTACCCCAGACCACACAGCCACACCCCACCCCAGTCACAACCCCTCCCTAACAAGATGAGACTGACAGACAAGTTACCCTACAGCAGATAAGCCCCTGGACCCACCGAGCGATCACCCCACAAGCAAACACAACACACAATGGCGACCACCCATGTCCCTTTTTCTCCCTTGTGACTGGGCCATTAGAAAAAGATTTAGGGGGGATGTTTTAGGCTGTCCAGGGAGTCCGGAGGGAGAGGTGGGTGTGGGGAGAGCTCTTGTGGGGAGTGAAGGACTGGGTGATTGGGGAAAGGGAGTTATTTAGGTGACGAGGGTCGGAGTGATGTGAATGGTAGTGAGGGAGTGAAAGTGAGGTGTGAGGGAATGGAAGGGGAGTTAAATGTCAGTGAAGGAAAGGTGTGAGGGAATGGAAAGGGAGTTATTAGGTGAGTGAAGGAGAGGTGTGAGGGACTGGGAGAAGAATTATTTTGTGAGGGAGTGAAGAAGTGTGAAATTATTGGAGTTATTTTGTGAGTGAAGGAGAGGAGTGAGGGCAAGTAAGGGGAGTTATTGGAGTGACAGAAAGTAAGGGTGGAAAGATGTCTTGTGTAGAGAGAGGAATGGAGTATGGATTTAGAGGTGGGAGTAGGACTGGGTGAGCTTTTGTGGAAGTAAAGATGAGTAAGATAAAGGAGAGAAAGAGGGATGATTGGGGCGACAGGGGTGTGGAATAGGTAGATGTGGATATTGTTGAGAGACAGACAGGCAGACATATTAGGAGAGATAATTTTTTAAGAGTGAGGAATGAGACTGGAAAAAAAAAAATAGTGGGAGAGGAAAAAGAAAGGGATGAAGAGGAAAATGAGGAGGAAAATAAAGGATGGAGGAGAAAAGAAAGAATAGAAAAATTGAAGAAAAATAGAAAGAGAAAGGGATTATAGGGAAAAAAAAACTAGGAAGGGGAGAGAGGGGAAAAAAAGAAAGGAGTGAGAGGGGAAAATGAAACTAGTGGGGGAGCGGGGAAGGGAAAAAGAGCTGAGAGGGGAGAGGGGAGTAAAATGAAAGGAATGAGGGGAAAGAGAGGGTTAAAAAGAGATGGGGGGGGGAAATGGAGAGCTGCAAAAATGAAAGGGGTGAGAGGGGAAAGGGGAAAAGATAGACGAGGGGCAAGAAGTGAGAAAAAAGAGGTAAGACGGAAAAAAGAGGGCAAAAAAAGGGCGAGAGGGGGAAGACAGAGGGGTTGAGGAGAAAAAGCAGGGGGAGAGAGAGAGAAAAAAAATAAGAGGAGGAGAAGAGAGGAAAGAAAGGGGTGAGAGGAGTACAAGAAAAGTATGAAGAGGGGAAAAGGGGGAAAGAAAGGGAAGAAAGAAGGGAAAGAAAGGGGTGAGAGGGATGGAAGAGAAGGATGAGAGGGTGAAAGAAAAGGATGAGAGGGGGAAAAGAGGGGGAAGAAAGGGGTGTGAGGGGAGGCGGTGTGTTTCCCTCACTGATCTCCCTAACTAACGCGATAAAAGCAATCAGTGCGACATCGATCTTGCCACGACACGGCACGGAGGTGTATTGGGAGAGAGAGAGAGAGAGAGAAGAGTTAATATAAAAAAAGAGAAATGAAACCAAATAACCACAAAAATAATAGTGTACATAAATAGACAGGTATATAAACTAATAGACAGACAGACAGATAGATAGATTGATAGATAAACACCTTCACCTCAAAACTCCTTGCCCATCTGGTCCTCACCTTTCCATCTTTTTTTTCATTCTTATAGTGAAGGTTTTGTTCTTATCCGTCATTACCAACTTCCCCTCATTAACGTCTTGCCTTTTTGACCTCAGACGACCTAATTATCATCATCATCATCAACAGAAAACGGAGGGTGGGTGGGGGAGAGAGGGGGGGCACTTGTGTTTTTGTTGTCTCAGCTCCTCCTTCCTTCTTTGTATGTGTGGTTGTGTTTTCATTCACTTCGCGTGATTGTGGCTGTGTGTATCGTCTGTTTGTAACTTATAAAGGAAGAGGAAGAAATGAGAGAGAGAGAGAGAGAAAGAGAGAGAGAGAGAGCATGTTTTGTTACTTCTCCGTAGTTCCTTTTCCTGTTCCTCTTGTTCCTCCCCTGCCTAGATGCTACTTTCCTCCTCTTTCCTCATCCTTGTCTGCCGTTTTTGTTCGTATTTCCCCCATCACCTTTCCTCTTCCGCTTCATTCTTCCATCTTTTTCCTCTACCTGCTTCTCCTTTCATTTCAGCAGATTTCAAACTGTCTTCATTTTATGGTGGGATATGTTAAGGAAATATCAACTTTTTTTCCCTCAGAAGGCATTGCAAATTGTAAGAAACTGGCAAAATAGGTAGTAGGGAAAATTTAATATGCATTTTTCTTTTCCTTTTTTTTTTAATTGTGGATTTGATATCAGGGTAGGAGGTCAAAAAAGACACATTATAAAGAGAGTTTATTGTAATAGGTGTAAAAATTCGCCCTGTGAAATGTGGAGATTGGATTCCGTAGAGTTTCATTTGCCCTGATCTTGGTGAACTTGGATATTTTTTCCTAGAGACCAGAAGCTTCTCTCTCTCTCTCTCTCTCTCTCTCTCTCTCTCTCTCTCTCTCTCTCTCTCTCTCTCTAACTAAAGAAATACCTAGAAATCAGTGGCTTAAAAATAAATGAAAAATTATGACGGGTATTCCATTTCGTTCTGTCAATACGCATAGAAATAATATTGAGCATAGTTCCAGTTAGCTTTGTTCAGTCCTCTTTTGCGTCCCTTCTCTCTCTCTCTCTCTCTCTCTCTCTCTCTCTCTCTCTCTCTCTCTCTCTCTCTCTCTCTCTCTCCTCTGCATCGTCTCTAACTCTCTTATCTCCATCTTCTTTCTCTCCCCTTCTCATCTTATACTCTCTCATCTTCTCTCTTTTTCTCCCCTCTCCATTTTTCTCTCACCCATCTCCCTCGTCTTTCTTCCTCTCCTCCCTCTCTCCCTCCTCTTAATCTCCCCTTTTCCTTTTCCTCCCACCTTCGCGTGCACCATCTTCGCCCTCACCTATTTCCTAATGGACAAAAGCCGCTTGATAATGGGAGGTAATGGCGTGTTGGTTGTGATGGTGAAGGCAGAAGGAAGGGGTGAGGGGAAGGGGATGAGGGGAGGGGGGGGAAAGGAGTGAGGGGAGGAGAAGGGGAGGGAGGGGAAGGGGAAAGCAGAGTGTGTTTCTGAGATTGAGACTGAGAGAGAGAAAGAGAGAGAGAGAGAGGAGGAGGGGTAGCGGTGTGAATTTTGGTAGTCTGTTAATTTATGTCTTATCAAATGCCTTGTAGATGCCAAACAAAAAATTAAGCTAAAGAGAGAGAGAGAGAGAGAGAGAAATAGGGGGGGGGAGGGAGGTAGCAGTGTGAATTTTGATAGTCTACAGGTATAAACTAAACGAAGGGAGGAAGTGGGTGGAGAGAGAGATGCAAAAAACAAAAAAGAAAAAAAAAGAAAAAGAAAAAAGTAATAATTCCATCGATAGCCCAAAAATTCTCATGACAGGAATTGGAAATAGATTACCATTAAAGAAAAACATCATCACCATGGTAACGAACACAGGAAGTAAAGTGATGAAAAAAAAAAATAACACTCCGATATTACGATCTCTCATAATGAAGGTAAGTGTACAGAAGTGGCGAGAGAGAGAGAGAGAGGAAGGAAAGAAGGGAGGGAGGGAAGGTATGAAGTAGGGAGAGAAGGTGGGAATGTATGTGGTAAGGAAGGAAGGAAGCAAAGGAGGAAGGAAAAAAGGTAGGAAGGAATGGATTAATAAAAAAAGGAAGGACGAAAGGATAGAGAAAAGGAGGAGAAAGGAAAGAAGGGAAGGAAGGAAGCTGGGGAGGAAGGATGAAAGAAAAAAAATCATATACGCAAATAAGACAAATGTAAACAAAAGACAAGAACCTAAAGAAAACGGGAAGAAAACGCCTCAGCATGAAAAGAAGAAGAAAAATATGCACAGGGCGGAGAATTGAAGAACAGGAGGGCGACTTAAACAAACAGAAAAAACCACCGCCATTTACCGCAACAGAGTAAATGCCCTCGAAACCCAATAACGTCAAACCAAAAACAGCCATAACAATTACCTGCCGCATTACCAAATCCATATCCAGACACATTTTTGCCCCAGTTGGCGAAAATTAAGAATCCTGTATCTCGATATTGGCGCGCTTTTTTCTCCTCGCCATGCATAATCGCTGCGTAATGCGAAAAATGAGATTGAGCCAAAAAAAGGGAAGGAAAAAGTATAAGAAAACACATTTGTAAAGTCACAAAGGGAGAGGAGGAGGAGGAGGGGGAGTTTGCACAAGAAGTTTGGATTTGCATAAGTGTTTGCCAATGCAGATCGAAAGTGTTATTGTGAAGGAATCTAGAACGAGTGAAGAAATGGTCTAAAACAATGATGATAATAATAATAATAATAATAATAATAATAATAATAATAATAATAGTAGTAGTAGTAGTAGTAGTAGTAGTTGTTGTTGTTGTTGTTGTTGTAATAGTAGTAGTAGTGGTAGTAGTAGTTGTAATAATAATAATAATAAAAATAATAATAATGTTATGAACACTCTCTGAAATCTGGAACGAATAAAGGAATCGGCATAATAATAATAATAATAATAATAATAATAATAATAATGTCTACTATAAACGCTCATAGATGTGTTATTTAGACTAAGATTTGAGGGATTTTGTCGAGCTGAGGGAAATAGCAACTGTCAAAGTTAAATCTCCTCACCACAATGACGTATCTTAATATTGCACCCTACTTCCAGACGATTTTTTTTTCAGATTAGGAAAAGCTACTCGTACAGAAGGGGGGAAAGTATCAAACCCTCCCAGTTCAAGACGGTATTAATCAGTCTAACCGTCTGAAGGTAAAAAAAAATAATAATAATAATAATGAAGTGCTCAAAAGTCACCTGTGTTTTAATAAGAACTTGAATAATACGCCTTTGCTACGGAGATATTAAGGTGATATATTGAGGAGCACAAAGTGGCAAGAGGCTCCTTCACGTGGTGGCACTGATATAATTTGCCAGCTCCACCTCCTTGGTATACAAACATTCCTCACCTCCCTCCCTATCCCCCGAAAGGAGAAGTGTGTGTGTGTGCTTGGGGAGTGTGTGTGTGTGTGTGTGTGTGTGTGTGTGTGTGTGTGAGGGGGTGTAGGTGTGTGTGTGTGTGTGTTTAGTGAAAGGTGGGCCACTCCTTCTCCCGGCGCACTAAAAGGCGGGCATTAGGAGCGTAAAAAGCAAGGTTTAAGCGCTTATTAATTTACTGTACTAGCGGACGTGGGGGGGTGAGAGGAAGAGGGAGAGAGGAGGTAAAGTGGAGGGGTGGGAGGTAAGGGGAGGAGAGGAAAGGAGAAAAAGAGAAAGAAACAGGGAGAGTAGAGATGAGAGAAAGGGGAGGAAAAGAGAAGGGAGGGAAATGGAAAGAGTGTATGTGGAAAGAGGTGGAGATAAAGGAAGGGAAGGATATGTGGAGGTTGAGAGGGAAGGGAAGGGAGAGCAACGGAAAGAGGAGGGAAGAAGAAGAATGAGCAGAGAGGAAGATGGGAGAGAGGGAGATAGGGGAAAGTACAGCAGAAGAAAGGAAAGGAGAGGGAAATGAGGAGAGAAGGGGAAAAAATATGGAGAGAGAGAGAGAGAGAGAACTTATGTGAAACTGAAAGATAATGAGAAAAATCACAAAGTCAAAATAGCCCACGAAGTGAATGGAAGTGAAACGAGTGACGTGGGAATACCAGGATATGTTGGTATGACTTTTCCATTTTGAATAATTTACACCTCTGTCATACCAAGGTACAAACCAAGCCATGTGAACTGGGAGAGAGAGTAGAGCATGAGGGAGGCTGAGCGCTATTTGTTGGTAGTTCAGTAATATGGTCTTGGAAGCAGAAAGAATGAATATACAGAAGTCGTCCCGGTATGAAGAATTTATTGTTTATTTCGAATTCCTTTATTACCATATGTCTCTCCCAGTCTGAATAAAAGGCTCCTCTCCCTCTTTCTCCCCCTCCATCTCCGCTCTCCTGTCCTTCCATCTCTCCCCTTCTCGCTTGCCTCTCCCCTTTCTTCTTTTTCACTCTCTCCACTTTCTGTTTTCTTTTCCCCTCGTCATTCTCTCCCTTTCTTCATCTCTCTTTCCTCCCCTCTCTCTGCTTTTCCACTCTCTTCATTGCTTACCTTCTTTGCCCCTCGTTTTTCTCTCCTCCTCTCTTCTCCTCTCCTGTTTATTCCTCTCCCCTCTCGTTTATCTCCCCCTCTTCTCCCATTTCTTCGCTCCCCCTCTACACTTTCCCTCCCTCCCTCCCCAGCCCCCTCAACTCTCCCACGCCCCCTTCCCTCTCCCTCACATGCCCAGAATTCTTACCCACAAAATTTACAGCCTACTAGCTCTCCTCTTCTCCCCACATGCCAGCCCGCTTCTTCCCTTCCCTTCAGCCCCCTTCCCCTCCTCTCCCCCCTCATCTCCCTCCCTTCACATTCTCCCACGCCCTCACCCTCACCCTTTTCGGAGGCTCTCATTTCTTTTGTGCCCTCAACCCCCTCCCCATATTTTCTTTTTTGCTTTCTTTTATTTCATGCGGGGCTCTCCCTCTCCCTCTCGCCCTATCTTTAATTCCTTCACCCTCCTCGCTCACATACACACTCATACACACTCACTCTTTCTCTAACTCATTCACGCTCACTCACCCACACGTATTCACTCTTGCCCTCTCCCTCTCACACAATAAACATTCACTCCAGCCTCGTTTCTGTGTATATCCTTTCTCCCTCACTTCACTCCTCACCCCCAATCTTCTCGTCCCTAGTTTCTCCCGTCCCCCTCATCTTCCCTCTGCATCCCCTCACCCCCTGCTCTCCCTCATCCCCCTTGCTCCCCCTCATCCCCCCTACTTCCCTCAACATCCATGAGGTGCAGGGGATGTCTGATGGGCCACCCTACCGCTATACATCACCCTGCAACACATCATAACATCACCCTACCACAACATCACACAACACACCGCAGCGGCACTCCGTAAATAACTTTCAACCACACCATGCCAACAGAATTATACACAGCTACACATAACCACACATCACCAACACAGCACACCACACCACCACAGCATCCCCACATCCACACAGCCACAAAACACCACCGCAGCATAATGCACGATCACATCACATTACAGCTACGCACTACCACACCACAACACATCACGGCAAACCATCACAACCACAACACTCCACCACACATCACCACTACCCAGCAATACATATCCTCAACACACCTCACCACACCAAACCATCTCACCATCACGCTCCACAGCACCACAATACACTTTGCAAAAATATATATCCACAACACAACACCCTCTCGTCACACCCCACCTCACCCCACACCACAACACTACCACACCACCTCATCCCACCACACCACTACACCCCACTACACCACAACACCCCGGCACAACAACTAAGGGTCCCACAGCTGCCCTACACTATCATGTTATATTGCTGCTACGGTCGTTATTGGCACTTTTGAGACTGGTGAGTTTTTCTTCTCTTACCCTCGTGCCAATTTCTACATTACGTCAATTGCCCAACTGTTTCTTAGAACGGAGATCTTAAGAATATCAGCTACCAATCAATCGATCACATTCGTTTTTATTTAGATATCACAAGTTTGTTATATATTACACTGACTGACCTAACTTTCTCTCATTCCTTCCTTCCATCTTCCTTTCTTTTTTTCTTTCTTTCTTTTTTTTTTTTTGACTATTAAAATCGAATGGACTGTTGTGAAGAACATAGGCAAAGCTTCTATTAATTAGGCGTAATTTTTTTGAAACAATAACAAGGCTAATGACTGTGCTAATCTAACTGCCTTAGCTGCACTTCATTTTATCGACTATGAGCTCATATGAATTCATTGCGAAAATCGAATGTGTGAGAATCGCATCTTTTTTCTTATTTTTCTAAAGCATATATGACAGTGAACTGAACTTTTTCGGCCGAAGAATCAATTAATAGCTGGATGCTTTCAGATCGAGTGTTTCTCTTGTGTCTGTATATATATATATATATATATATATATATATATATATATATATATATATATATATATATATATATATATGAGAGAGAGAGAGTGTCTTGTGGATGGGTAGGCAAAGGGGCGAGTGAAGTCATTACGTGTGGCCTCCTCCAAGTCCTCCTCAGATAGGGTCTAATCCCTCTATTTTACCTCGGATGGAAGCCTTGAGCCTCTTTGCTTCACTTGATTTAGGGAATTGGATCGTCGACTGGAGGGGAGGTAGGTCGAGAGAGGCGGCTGGATTCTCTATATAAAGTGGCTGGGATATCTTCTTGTCTATACGGTATCGGCCGCAAGCTAAGTGCCCGTCCGTGTCTATAAGGGACTTTTGGGATGAGTGTAATTCGTCTGCACATGCTGGGGCGAGACTCTGGGACGTACTGTTTCGGAAATCCGCATCGATGGGGTATCAAAATGCCTTCTTTTTTATAATTTGTGGCGGAATAATTAAGGAATAAAGATAGATACATAGAAATACAGAGATAGACCGATTGATTGATTGATAATAATGTTTCTTTATTGACTTGTATTCACATCTGGGGTGTTTATTTCGCTTCGGAAAATGAACATCGATAACATAGTAATGTATCTGTGTTTTAAAGAGGCAAAACAAGGATGACTATAAATCTTTCAGGAGTGCTTAGAGTGCTTTCAAAATTTCCCGGGTGTTTTTCAGTGACCTGTCACGAAATATTAGCCTCGGTGGTATGTCAGTGTGTGTTTTTGGTTACTTAGAGAGAGAGAGAGAGAGAGAGGGAGAGGGAGGTTGAGAGGAGGTTAAGAAACTTTTTTGCTGGGCTGGTTTTTTTCTGAGCTAAATAAAACTACCTGAAATTAGACTAAATATAATTCCTCATTGCATCAGCAACTGCAACTGACCGCCAAGGATTTCTCTCAGTCGTTGAACATCGTCTGGAGTTCGTCTAAGTAGAATATTCAAGTCCAGGAAGAGCAAAAGAAAAAGTCATCGGATGGAAAGGCTTAGTTCTCTGTAAAAAAAAAAAAAAGTATATGTCCAATCATCCATGCATCCATCATCCATTTTTTTTTGGGGGGGGGAGGGGGGTCAGGGGTGTTGGAACCCGGGGATTGGCTCTCCAGTCGCGACATTTAGGCGAGTGTGGCCAGCCTCACTGGTCCATGAGTTACATTATATAAGGAGTAAACTCCAACCATCCCCTCATATTTTAAACGTTTACAGGTTCATTCCTGTTGGAGTTCCCTAACCTGCTAAACTTCCAGGCGTCATTTGGTTACCATCCTACGTAGTCAGTGATTTTTTGGTTTATAGGTAATCATTTGTCTTGTCATTCACTGTAGAGTCACCCGAAGGCATCACTACATCGAGTGAGAGGATGATGAGTGCCGCCCGAACTTGCCACAGTCCTAAAGTGAATAAAATTGTCTTGAAACAGCAAAAAAATAAAACGGAAATTGTCCTTTGTTTGGAGGAATTAATTTCATGAAGGCTGTATGCAATCCCTTCAGTCCGAAAAACCTATCTTAAAGGTGAATAAAATCGTCTGGATATTGCAAGAATGTAACGGAAATGAAGGCCTCTAGTTCAGTGGGTTCTGGGTGGACTGGTGGGTTGGGATGGACATATGAGAGAGAGCCCACCCTATATTGCAGGTTGCCATATAATGCACAGGATGATGTAAAATTTAGTGGTGTGGATCACTTCCTGCTCCTTTGTTGAAGTCTGCGTAAGTGAGGCAGGATGGAAGAGCGGCAGACTTGAGTGGACAGACAGGAGAAGGCTAAGTAGACTGGGTTGTTGGTGGATAGGAACGGAAAAATAGATTGGGTTGATGGTAGATAGGAACGGGCTAAGTAGGTTGAGTTGCTGGTGGATAGGAACGGAAAAATAGACTGGGTTGCTGGTGGACAGGAACGGGCTAAGTAGGTTGGGTTATTGTTGGATAGGAACGGAAGAATAGATTGGGTTGCTGGTAGATAAGAACGGACTAAGTAGATTCTGTTGTTGCTGGATAGGAACGGGCAAAGTAGACTGAGTTGCTGGTGGATGGGAACTAGGTTAAAAAAAAAAAAAAGAAAGAAAGAAAATCGTTGGAGTGGTCTTAGTGGATTGAGCAGAACTGGTGATGTTGAGATATAAATCGATGTTTTCCCCAACACGGAGAAGTAAACGCAGGTGGATCATACAGTATTTTTTCCGAGCTGCGTTTAGGAGAAAGAAACTATGGGAAAAGGAGAGAAAGCAAACGAGCAGGGAAAACTAAGTAAATTATAGAAAATTTAAAAGCAAGAATGCAAAGGTAAAGTGGGAGAAGGAAGGAAAAAAACTGAAAACAAGAAAAAAGAGGAAAAAATTGAGGCAAACTTATTTTTAAATCGTCACACCATCTTTCTTCCTCTTTAAATCTGAAATCCCCAAGTGCCACGCGTAGACGGTCTCCTCTCTCTCTATCTTTCTCTCTCGCTCTCTCTCTCTCTCTCTCTCTCTCTCTTCCCGTCTCCGCCCGTCGCCGTGTGCCCCTCTAAGTCCGGATAATTACTCGGGAACCGGATTACGTCACGGTTCATTGTTGGTTCCTCCTTTATACTGGATTACTCAACGGCTGTGGGTGTCCGGAACGCGGGGGACGGGGCACGTGTGGGGGGCATTAGTTTTGTGTATGAGAGAGAGAGAGAGAGAGAGAGAGAGAATCACAAGTTGTCCAGGATATGGTGTAAGCTGCGCACTCAAAGCTGAAAGGGGATGGCATGGAGGAATGCGGACGTCAGCTTGACATAAAGTTAAGGATTATGGGACGGAAATCGGAGTGTGATGGAGTGATGGACGGCATTTGGAACATACTTGAAGGAAACTGAGATGGAGTGGGATGGAGAAGTGAGGATAGGAAGGCGAGATAAGAACTAGCTAAGGAATATACGAGGGGAAACTGCCAAGATGAATGGAGAACTGAGGATAATAAGGGGAGATGAGATTAGGTGGGGAATGTGTGAAGGAAACCAGGAGCGAGTGGAATGGAGATCTGAGGATGATAAAACAAGAAAAGTGGAAAGGAATGATGAATAGGAATGGAGTTAGTCTGAGAATGAGGAATATATGATGTAGTTTGTTCACCTTAACTTGGCTGAGATTTCCTTCAGTTTGCCGCTTGTTTCTCATACCTCAGGAGTGGAATAAGACAATGCTGTTATCTACATGTATTTTGTGTGTGTGTGTGTGTGTGTGTGTGTGTGTGTGTGTGTGTGTGTGTGTGTGTGTGTGTGTGTGTGTGTGTGTGTGTGATTAGCACCATATTCTGGTGTTAATCTCTTGCTACATATCATCTGCACACACACACACACACACACACACACACTTCCCTTTATCTGTGGAAGCCAGTGGTCATCATCATCATCATCATCAACAACAACAACAACAACAACAATGCATCTCCCACAAACAAATGAGGTGGGTATGCCAGTGGTAAATTGTAAAAGGGTTAACAAATGACCTTCCTTTTGGCACTTACAATGACAACCTGTAAATACCAAGACCTTGTAAACGTTATTAGTAGTTTAACAGTCATACTCGGATACAGTTCAGAATCGCGCAAATCAAAGCAAGAAATCGCGTAAATCAGAACAAGAAATCGCGTAAATCAAAGCGAGACTGATATATGAGAGTAGTTTCGTGTTCACAGTAACTTATCGACTTAAAGTGCTTTCTAAAAATGTAAAGAATCGTGGACCAACGTAAAGACTGGCAGGACACACACATAAAGCAGGACTGGCAGTGGACAAGGCTGATCAGTAAATCCAGACTTCATGTAAAAGTTATCCCTTACGTGCCATTATTCATATGATAAAGTCTTTAATATGTTTTGTAGTTTTTTTGTTATCATTATTATCACCGTTATTATTATTTTTATTTTTATTATTATTATTATTATTATTATTATTATTATTATTATTATTATTACACGCGTTCGCAGAGCGAGAGCGACCGTAATGTTTTGAGGGGCGTGTGTGTCGATCGGTCTATCTGTCTGTCTGTATGGTAAAAAACTACCTAAAAGAAATTTAATATGGTTTTAACCAAACTTGGTAGAAGGTTGGATGCACTATCCATAAGGAGGCCAATTATTTTTAAGAACAATAAATCAGAGGTCAAGGTCACAGAGGTACGTCAGGGTCACAGAGATACGTCAGATGTTTGCTTGACAAACCCAATTTAAACGGGTTATATTCAATTTAAGCCAAACCTGGGCGATGAGTTGAAGGCAAGGCAGTAGAGTTAATCTGTTCAAGAACCATCAAAGGCCAAGGTTACAGGGCAGTGTCAAAGTCCGTGTGTGTGTGTGTGTGTGTGTGTGTGTGTGTGTGTGTGTGTGTGTGTGTGTGTGTGTGTGTGTGTAAGCAAAATAACTCAAATAATTTTTATCTTGCAATCAAACATAGTGGAAATGTTTAGAGTCAGCCAAGGAGTAAGCCTATTATTATTATTTTTTTTTTTTCAACAATAGGCCAAAGGTCAAGGCCACAGGGCAAAGTCAACTTAAACCATCGTTATCCTGTTTACATCAAACTTTGGAAGTGTTGAGGATCAGGCAAGAATAAAAAGATTCGATTTCAGTTCAGTTCAGTGTAGCAAAACCCTGGAAAAAAATATATATATATAAAGATAAAAAGGAGAAGAAAAGAAATACCTTCCCTGTAACTATTAAGAAATCGGATCGCCGTTCCTCCCGCCTTTATTTTTCTCTACCCATTACTTTCAATATTGCAATACGGGGTTAATAAATTGCGTGGCCTGTAGGAGTGAAAGACGCCGTAGCCTGCGTCGCCTCCATCCCGCCTTTATATAGGTACACACACACACACCCTTCTAGACGTTCGCTTAAGAATTTATCAAAACTCGTAAATCCGCTGGCACCCACGCAAGCCGCTTTTGTGCACTTATGTTTCTCCCTTACCTCCCTCTACCCCCTCCCCCGCCTCACTGTTCCCTACTCCCTGTACCCCTGCCTCTCTGCCCGCTACCTTCTCCTCTCTCACCTCAGCGCCCCCTGCTTTCACCCCCTTCCAACTCTCCTTCCCCTGTCTTTCCCCTTTCCAGCCAACCCTTCCCCTTTTCATCTCTGTCCCTTATTCCTTCCCCTCTCTCCGTTCCCTTCCCTTCTTCTCTTCAACCCCTCCTCTCTCTCCCCGCTCCTCCCGTCCATTCCCCACCCAACAGAACTTTTAGGAACCTGGATGTGAATTCGATTGTTGCGTGTCGTATTCTGGGGGAAAATTGTGACCAAGAAAACACTGATTGTATGCCTTAATGAGCATCGTAGAGTCAATAGGCATAAATTCCAAACCTAATATTTCTTCATCCTTCCCTACCCTCTATCTCCATCCTCACAACCCCGTCCCCCGTCCCCTATCCATCCCTTCTCATTCCCACACTCCTATCCGTATTCTCTTCCTCATCTTCTCTGCCCACTCTCCCCCGAAACTCCTTCTATCCCCCTCTCCGTCGCCCATCCCCACGCTAGCTGTGTCCCCCTCTTCGCTCCCTCTCCGTCCCCTCTCTCCCATACCTCCTCTATCCCCCTCTTCGCTCCCTCTCCTTCCCTCCCTCCCCCCTCCTCGTCATCCTTCGGGTTACGTCTGTCGGTCGGCAAATACTCAGTCGGATGCATTATATATTCGCCCGCCATACATCACGGCGTTCGGTTGTTGCCGCTACAGAAATAGGGACACGACCAAGAACCGCCTTTGGATTTATACCCGGCTAAAGTGAACAATAACTCCGGCTTTGGTTTATTGAGCGAGCCGACTTTGTTTCACGGAATCCCCTTGTCTGAACCCTCACTCCCTTCCCCAACTAGAACCCTCCCCGTCTCTCCATAGAACCCGAACCTCCCCCTTTCTTTGCCACCACAAGAGTCCCACCTCTCACACAAACAGATTCCCCTCCTCCTTGATTCCCCCCTCCTTCCCCCTATAACCCCCTTCTCCACTGGATTCTCCCCTTCCCCACCACCAGATTACCCTCCTTCCCACCACCAGATTACCCCCACCAATAACCAAATTCTCCCTCCCCACAAGATTCCCTCCTCCTCCACTACTAAGTTCCCCCTCCTTCCGTCTACTCTCCCCATTCTCCCCACTGTATTCAACCTCCAACACCATACCCGCTCCTCCCATCATTCCCCCACCAATTTCCTCCTCCCACAGCTCCCCACCAATATCCCCCTCCCTGAGCTTTCCACCAGTTTCCCCCTCCCCCCAGCTCCCCCCACCTTTGCTCCACTCCGACTGCATAGACTGGTTTCTTTTCCTTACCGATTGAATATTCTTTTATTGCCTGACAAATGGCGTTATTAATTTTCTTTCATCTGTGGACCCCCTTTTTCTACCTTTAAGAAATTGCTATGAATCACGGTCTTTTGGAGGGCACTGAGGAAGTAGAAGTAAATTATAGGCAACTTTTTGTTTTCCTCTGTGGTTTCGTGGGACGAGGAATGGCGTTCTATACTATACTTCGTTCACTTTAACTTGACTTAAAATTGCCATCACTCCATCTTGAATGCTGATTTGTGACTAGAGTAAAATTAGAATATGATGTTATAACTTTTTTACTCTACCGTCGCCTAAAATTGTCTTTCCCTATTGAGTGCTGAATAGTAACTGTAGATTAAGAAAATATTATGATGCTTGTCATGAAGAAGTGCTATGGAAAGGACATAGAGCCGTAGCATTTTCTTATTCTACCACTGAGCTACGTGACAAGCTGCAAAGGGACGAAGAACTGGGCCACGTTAAGGTGAAAGAACTATAGTCACGAAGACGTGCTGTGAAAAGGAAGTAGAATGGTAATATTATCTTGTTTTTTCCCAACGAATAGAAGGACGAAAATTCCCGCCAAGAAAAAGTGGACAAACTGTAGCCAACATTCGTAGATCTTCAAGTCACCCAATAAATCCAATCAGGGGAAAAAGTTGGTCTCATATTTTACCTTTCCTACTTCTCACTTTCCTCTGTTAGCTGATTTTCCTGAGATGAGAGACGCTTGCTGTATTTCTCTGCCCATAAATGACTCCTTGATGTGATGCGTCAGGGAGGGAAGTGACGGACATGCCCCGAGTGTGAAGCAGACGAAGTGAAAAAGTAGGTGAATTTTTTTTGGTTCCATGGCTGTACCCCTGACAGATCCTGCCGTCTGTCAGATCAACCCTCGCGTGTGTGTGTGTGTGTGTGTGTGTGTGTGTGTGTGTGTGTGTGTGTCGCATCCGGAGTTCCAATCGCGGCGTCTGTGTTCAGGCGGCTTCCGTAATTGATAAAGTGGGAGGTGGGGAGGCAGATGACAGGCCGGGGGTAAATAGAGGCGATGGAATGAGTTTGTCTAAGTACCCGATGCGAACGAGGGGGATTGTAGTTATAGCGGGGATTGTAGTTATAGCGGGGATTGTAGTTATAGCCGGGATTGTAGTTATAGCGGGGATTGTAGTTATAGCGGGGATTGTAGTTATAGCGGGGATTGTAGTTATAGCAGGGATTGTAGTTATAGTGGGGATTATAGTTATAGCCGGGATTGTAGTTATAGCCGGGATTGTAGTTATAGCCGGGATTGTAGTTATAGCCGGGATTGTAGTTATAGCCGGGATTGTAGTTATAGCCGGGATTGTAGTTATAGCAGGGATTGTAGTAATAGCAGGGATTGTACTTATAGCAGGGATTGTACTTATAGCAGGGATTGTACTTATAGCAGAGATTGTAGTTATAACAGGAATTATAGTTATAAAGGATTCGAGCCAATATACTGGATAACCAAGTCTCCGTAAGTAATTATAAAGAATCTTAACCAGTTTACTCATCTCTAAAAGTATGTATAAAGGATCTGAGCCACTTTACTGGATAACCAAGTTCATAAGTATTTATAAACGCTTCTTATTTACAGGATAAGCAAGTCTCAGTAGGTATTTATAAAGGATTCTAACCAGTTTACAGGAATACGGCCCACAGAGGCTGCAAACACCTACTTTTTAGCGATTTATCTTGCCAGTTTCATCTCAGTATCTTGTGTGCATTTTACATCATTTAAATATTAACAGAGTTGGTTCCTTGCCTAGTTTTTTTTCTTTTATAATCCGACTCAGATTTTTTTCCTCTCTCTCTTTAACACCTGAACCTTGGCTCGTGTTCTAATCAGGTAAGGAGACTCCCTAGCACCTCTTCCTTAACGACTTATTTCTGGCTGTGGTTGGTTAATATCGTTTTGCAGTCTATTTATGCAGAGTATGGCAGCATTTGAAGAAATCTTATAACACGGAATAGGGTAGTAAGGTGTAATAAGGAAAATAAATCGCTTAGGAAAAGGTGTTAGGGAGCTTCCTTAACTGAAGAGAATACAGGCCCTTCTCACCTTCAAGCCTTTTTATGAACGTTTTCGTTACCTTTCCTCCTAGCTCTGCCAAATGAGTCGGCGAGAGAGAGAGAGAGAAATCTGTAATCATGCTGACCTCCTTAACCTGCTGTTTGGTTGAAGGTTGCGTTTTAAATGTTCCCCTCTCCTCTCCTCCCTGTCTTACTATTTTTTTAACTCTGAATTCCTTCCCTCCTCTCTGCTCTACAAATGAGTCGCCAGGAGACAAACAGAACCAAATATGTAAGCATGCTAGTTTGAGGGTAGTGTTCAGCGTTCCCTCCCTTCCTCCGTCTCTCCCCTCTCCCTCTCCCTTTCCTCCCCTCTCCCCCTCTTCTCCCTCCCTCCTTCCTTCTACTCCCGTCTCCCCCTCTCCCCTCCCTCCTCTACTTTTATTTTATTCTCCTCCAACCTGTATTCCTTCCCTCCTTCGGGCTCTACGAGATGAGTTGACAGGAAATCGCAACATCTGTAATCATGTTAGCTCTCGCGCCGGCCTGTCTGGGGGAGGGTAGCACTCAGTAGCTTAGTTTATTTTGCCATTCCCTTCCTCGTTTGCTTCCCTTCCCCCTCCCCCTCATCTCCACATCCCCTTGCGTCCCTCCTCACAACCCCTACTTCTCCCTACCCCCTTGCCTTCCCATCACCACACCGTGTCTACCCTTCCCCACATCCTTTTTCCCCCTCCCCACATCCTTTCTCCCACTCCCCACATCCTTTCTCCCCGTCCCCACACCCTCTCACCCGCTCGCCTCTCCCTTTCCCCCTCCCCACACCATCACCCCACCGCACCATACCCTCTTCCCCGCGCTCTTTCCTCCTATCTACATACTCTTCCCCCTCCCGCAAACCCCTCACCCCCAAGCCCCGTATGAGCCCCCTCCTCACATCTTCTCGACCCTCCCCCTCCTTTTCGCGCCCCCTCCATACGGGATGACAATTATCGTAACCAGCTTCCTGTCGGCGGTGTGTGGGCCTCTCATTACGGCACGGATCAAGCGTCCTTCAACCAACATCCTCCCTCCCTGCCTGCCCAGCGATGTCTCAACTACGGTGACGCTGATATGGAAAAATTACCCTCGGCGGTATTACGCGATATTTTTATTAATATTATCCCCGAGAGTAATGAGGGGATGTTACCTGACCCGCGATTGCAGAGGACGGCGCCTGCAGGTTGATCGTGTGTGAGGGGGACATGGTTTTGTAATGTCAGGAGGGGCAGGGGCTGCGACAATGAACTTCACTTGTGCACTGTCACTTCCTGAGCCTTGTTCCTGCAACCTAGAGTCACGCCAGCTCAAGTTACACACGTCACTCACGCCACAATTGCCAAGAAAAATAATTAGAACGAAGTAACATAAATAACGTCAGACCGCCATTAGGAAAAAGGATTACGCATTCTCGCATGGTCAGTGATATCTAAACGTATAGTAGGCAGCGTTAATTATTAGTTAAAGGGAAAGAATTAGAGCTTATTTCATTTTTATTCGTCAGGCGGTATGTGGTCCAGTGCAGGGCGAACCTCCTTGTTATCCAAGTACGAAGCGAAAGAGGTGTCCGTATTGATTGCTACCTATGAGAATTGGAGTGATGTATTTTAAGTATTTTTCAGTCTGTACGTGGGTATGTGGTTGGTATGATTCCGTAGCACATGCACATACGCTACCATATGAAAGGACGTACTACCAGCAACGAATTTTAAATGTTCGCCACTGTTGGCCATCGAACGGTGCCCTAGGAACAACTGACCATTAAAATTATTACATTAGTTAATTATTGTTTGAGATGAACTAGGAAAATAGATTCAGGAATAATAACTACAACGACGTCAGTGATTGTGTGGCAAGAACTGCAATAAAACAAAATTAATATACCGGTAAGTTAAAAAAAATATATGTACGAAATGGTTAACTATTAGCTTTAAGGGACGTGGCTAGTTCCAAAATTTTTCTCTGTGTGTCGATATTTGAGTGTGCATTAACAGAAACGAAAACGGCTTCTTTTTGCAACTGCGAGTAAATTGCAGCGCACCCCTCACTACCCAGGTGTCACCCCGAACCCTTAAATCAACAACACCAAATGACTTCCCTCCCTTTCTATCACCCTCACGCCTCTCCCTCTCCCCTCAGTTTTATCTCCCCTCATGTGAACATCTCCTCCATTCATGCATCCCTTTTCCCCTTACGTTTTCCCACATCTCTTTACCCTCTTCCATCTCTTAGTTCATCTGTTTCTCGTTTCTTACATTTTCTCTCACGTCACTCTTCCTTTCTCCTTCACGTTTTCCTTTTCCCCATACATTATACGTAATCTCTTTTTCACATTCGTATTTCTTTTTCATCCCTCATTTGTTCATCTCATTTTTTTCTATTAATATTTCTTCCCGTTCCTTATCCCTGCTTCCCACCTCATTTCCCATGTTCCTCTCTCATGTTGCCAGTTTAATTTTTTTTGTCCTCTTTTATTTTTCTTCCTTCAGTCTTCCTTTCCCCCATCCATATCCCTCCTCACATCTCGCTCCTCTTTCCTAAATCACTTTTATTTTCCCTATTTTCATCCCTCACTTCTCCGGCTTCTGGTTCTCATATTTACTATTTCCTCTTTCCTTTTTCTTTACTTTTTCATACATTTCTCTCAGATCTCCAGCTCACACCTCTCGTTTGTACTCTCTCATTTCCTTCTCATTTTCTCGTACTTTCTCCCCCTCTTCTCACTTCATGTCCTTCCTTATATAACCGGGCAGCACAGCCACCTACTTATACTGATGCCACCGCGTGAAGGAGTCCATATCCAACACTATTTTAGAGTTAATTTGTTACAGCTCAGCATTCAAGACGGAGAGATTGTGCTTTTAGGCCAAGTTAAAGTGAAGAGAGTAACGTGTGAGGTGGTTTGCAGGATAGGGTAAAGATACTGTGGTCCTGGAGATTTGTGAATGAGGGTGAGGGTGAGGGAGAATGAGGGTGAAGAGAAGTGAGGGGAGTGAGAGTGAGAAATAGTCAGGATGAGGGGGAGTGACGATGAGGGTGAGTGGAAGTGAAGTGAGGGTAGGTGATAGTAAGAGTAAGGAGTGAGGCTGAGAGTAGAGGGGTGAGGGAGGGTGAGGGGGGAGTGAGAATGCCACAATGCCCCCTTCCCCCTTCACAGCTGATCACTAGCGAGGGTAAACACAGATGCCACCACGCCTGTCACGCCACAATAGGATGCCACCCTAATCTGACGTCACTCTGATCTATGGCCAATCGGGGAGGGGGGGAGGGGGCAGGGAGGCTTTCGGGGTTAAGGGGCACAGATTGACACACTGATTTGGGATTGGGGGAGGCAGAGATTGGTAGACTGATTTGGGACTGGGGTATTGACTGATCGACTGGTTGTGGGATTGGAGGGGACAAATTGACAGTGATTCTGGATAGAAATATGTGGAAATTGATGGATTGATGTGGGACTGAAGGGTAGAAATTGATAGACTGATTTGGGACTAGGATACTGACTGACTGGCTGATTCGGGATAGGAGGATAGAGGTTGATTGATTCAGGACTGGGGTACAAGATTAATAAAACTGAATATGGTAAATCTTCCTGCCAGTGACTGTACGAGAAACGGATTGGATCTTTGGATAAGACTGACTGACAAACTGTGGTAGTAGTAGTAGTAGTAGTCGTAGTAGTAGTAATGATTGCTTGGAGGATTGGTAAGGGTGGCTGATGGACTGGATTTGGGAGTAACTCACTAAATGGAGAACTGGGAAAGATTGGTTGGCGGACCGACTGGTTGAAGGAATAGCAAGACTAATGACTGACTGTGTGATAAGGTGAGGCTTGACGGGCAAGTGATTGTGTAAATAATAACGTTAATAAGAAGAAGAAAAAAAAATGAAGAAGAGGATTAATAGTAGGCTAAGGGTGGTAATAATAATAATAATAATAATAATAACTAAGCAAACGATTACCTAAGACTGACTGATAACCATAACGAGCTGACTGGGTGATTGGGTTGGACTGACTGGCTGATTCGGAAGCTGACAGAGTGACCGAGTGCGTGAATAAGGGTGTGGGTGATAAAGTGACCCGCCGGGAGGTAAGCCACGGGTCGGCCTGCCTTAATCAAGCACTGAGCGGGGAACTGATTAGCCTCTGGACTCCCTGACTGCCGGGTTGAATGGCAGGTGTGGACTCATCCTTGTAGTAGTATTTGTCGGAACACCGCATTCTGTGGAGTTCTTACTGATAGTGTAGATATTATTTCTTTTTTATTTTTTTTTTTTTATTTATTTTTTTTTTTTGACGGGGAAGGGAGAGAGATCCACAAGGCTTGCATTCCAAGACCGTTCGAGATAGAGACTTGAAATTTCCAGGAGTGATGTATCTTGGTTGCAGGCTTCTTTTGGCACACACACACAAAAAAAATCCTAGAACTGGCGCCGCACTAGCGTCTTCTATGTTATTATTATTATTTTTTTTTGCTCTCTTGTCTAGCAAAAACTACTGAATCGATTGTTTTTACAAATGTTGCAGTATGTAGTCGTCAACATATACTGGTGTACCTGGGTATTGATACTGAGATCCAACAAATACTCTTTCAGCTGTTGAGGAAAATCAGAGTGGTCGCTTCACGCTTGAAAGTGCTAAACAGGAAAATATTTGGCCGACGTTGACCAATCTCGGTGGAAATGTAGTGAGTCACGAGTGAACATGATTTGCATAGTATGAATGACCTGGACCTTGATCTGAAGGTCACAGGTCAAAATCCGTAAAAATGTTTTGAGTCGTACCTGAAGTCACTTAGTATTAGGTCTACAATGTTAACAAAAGTATTTTCATGTGGAATGTGGAGTTCTATGAATATTATTTTGGGAATTTCAGAATTCTGGTTATTATTATTATTATTATTATTATTATTATTATTATCATCCTTTCATATTTTTCTCTTTTTTTATATATACTGCCAAATAACGTTATTCACCTTAACCCTTTCAGTCAGATGAGTTTTTAAGAGAGAGAGAGAGAGAGAGTGTTCGGCCAGGTTGCATGTTTTGCCGCCCTGCCTCCAAAAACGAACATTAAACCGCCAAATCTATCCCCCATCCTCCTATTCCTTCGCTCGTGTGTGTGTGTGTGTGTGTAATTGGCCCTGATTTACGCTAAGGGAGAACCAATTACCCCCCCATTAATCCATCCATTCACCTAACACCCAGACCTTCTCCCTGTCCCTCTAAAAATACTATTATAATATATGGGTTCTTTGGTACTCTTCTTATAACGTGTTGACTGCGCAGACGAGGGTATATATAGACTACATTCTCTCTCTCTCTCTCTCTCTCTTTCTCTCTCTCGTAATGAAGGGTTTGTCGGTAATCGCTCTCGCTGTTTTATGTAATTTCTTGATAATTGCCCGTAAGGAATTTGGTTTATGTTGACTCCTTGCCGATTTACGTAGTTATTTTCTTCCTCTCATTTTTTATCGTTCTTTTTTTTAGTGCCTCGTTAAAGCGGGTCTTGTTAGGAGTGAAATACTGTAACGAAAACGCAATATGGCTGTGTAAAAATAGACGTATTGCTTTTATTTACCCCTTTCACTTCGATGACTCCTTGCTCTGTTTAATTCTTCCTTGCTTTAGATTATTTATTAAGCTTAGGAAAGGCCTCTTGTATGGTAGAGGTTAATGAAGGCTGTGAAAATTCTCTCCTAATTCACGACTGGAGATTGGAAGAGTGACGCAAAATTGTGTCTTCGCTTGACGCGGTTCTGGTTACGAGTGAAAATAAGGAACGAAATCCCAGAATGGTTTGACAAAGAGGGAAATTTATCTCCTCCCATACCCTAGACACCGTGCTGAGAATTAATTGTTAACTGTCTTATAATAATTGTTGCATCATTTGCGTTTGTTTCCTGTACTAAGTGAATGCAATATAATCCGATTCTTATTTTGTGTTCACTATCCAGGTTCTGATAACGCGTTCTGAATCTCTACATTTCTCAGATTACATTTAAACTAGCGAATAAGGAAAGATAAAGAGTAGCATTACTGTACAATCTGATATAGCAAAATACGGTAGTCCTGAGAGTGGTACATAGAGACATCAGTAGCAATTGCAGGAGGTGGAAGAAAAGAGCAATGGTCAGCGGGGGCGGGAGGAGGCCGGACAGCAGTATAACCAGCAGTAGCAGGAGGCAACATGACGTCACCCCAGCCTGTCGGGGTCCGAATTTACCAAGGATATTAACCAGAGTCCAGGATGAGAATTTTCCGCAGCAGGTCACTATTATCAGAAATCATTTTTTTTCGCGTTTTTTTTTTTTTTACTGTAATAGCCATTTTAGTTTGTTTATGCAGTGTTTGGTGGTTGTGTGATTGAAGACAAAAATGTAAACAAACAATCTTACAAACAACTTAAGCTCGTAGGGAGTTTGTAAATATGGCACCTGGCTTTATCACAGGCGAGGTATCCATCATCATTACCACGTTACCTGCTTCTCTCTCCACCCCCCCGACACACACACAAACCCACACCACTACCTCTCCATTCGTCCCCACCCATACCTCTCCTCCCCCTCCCTCAACCTGCCCCCATCCCTCTCTCATCTACGGTACTCCTCTTACCCTTATCCTCCCCACTTTCCCTTCTCTCTTCTCCTCTTCCCCTCTCTCCTCCCCCCACATCACCACACCACACGAGGACCCCAACTCACTACCCGCAGACTAATTACCTTCACTTCACCCCTGCACTACCCTACTAATTCATTTCACCTCGCCACCAAACACCACCACCCTGCATCTCAGTCACCCTGTGTTATCCCCACCCCTACACCATCACTTAATCTCTGCCCTATCTCGCCATCACGTTGCCCCCCCACCCTCCCCTCACTATCACTGACCCAACCCTTCCCCATCACCGTAATATCACCACCCTACCTCACAGCCACACCCCCACACACCCCAACACCCCACCACATCCCATCGCACCCTATCACACCACCCAGCTAACCCTTCACACTATCTCACCATCACCAACCCACCACCAAACAAGAAAATCCTAACCACCTTTTCACCACTCAGCTCCCCCTCTTCTCCCTTCTCCCTATTCCCCAACCACTCCTCTCCCCCAACTCCCCGACCCTCTACCACCTCATACCACCACACACTCCACCCCAACTCTAACCTTACTCCAGCCCACCACATCTCTACGCCCCCCTCTTCCCCCACTCCATGCCCCCCTCCATCACAACCCCACCATCACAACACAGCACAACACCGCCATTATCTCACCCCGCAACACGCTGACTGCACCACTAACACGTTCTGATTACGCTGTTTCTTATTTACTTATTTTTTTTTTCTATTTAATCGCCTGGCGGATTGAGATCTATGAGGGAGCTTATTTGGGGAACGATTTAGTGTTTTTAAAAATTATTATCTTGGGTTTCATATCTTCGTCTTCCATTAAGTTTGTGTTAAAAATATAGCGTTTTCTTCAATGCTTAAACGTATATTATTATTATTTTTTTATGGGACGCTTTTGTCTGCCCTCTTGTTATTTTTAAACTTGGTTCACTTTCTGATTTCTGTATTCTCTCTCTCTCTCTCTCTCTCTCTCTCTCTCTCTCTCTCTCTCTCTCTCAAAAGCAGCATTCGTTTTTATGCAACCTATTTTTATACATACATGATCCCTCCTTCAGCATTTGTTTACATTTTCTGTCAATCTTAGTTCAAAAAGAAATAAGCTAAATCTTTCTTTCGAGTTTTTAGTGATATATAAAGCGATAGGTAAGCAGTTTATATATATATAGATGCGTTCTGTTCTAAGTTGTAAAGCTCGCCTACTTTTCTTTAGCACTTTCGCCTCCTTTTATTTTTATATTTCAGCGGCGTATCCAGTTTGAGTCTATGCAGTTTGAAAAAGCCTCTCCTCAACTACTTAAAGTGATTTTTTGATAATTGGAGCAAATTATTAACAAAGTGTAATTGAATGTTAATGTTTGTTTTTGTTTACATGCTTTATTTATTTATTTTGTATACATGTTTTCCGTAGTTTGCATTTTTTACTTTATTCATTGTTTGCATGTTTACGTTTGTTTACTTTTGTTTACATGTATACAATTCTTTACTTGTTTACTAAATTTATTCGTTGTGTTTACGCGTTTACATATATTTACTTGCTTATATATTTTGTTTACTTGTTTGCATTTGTTTACATGTTCACTTTATTCACTTTGTTTACATGTTTATATTTGTTTATACATTTATTTTGGTTTGTTTACATTTTACGTTTGTTGACATGTTTACTTTATTCATTTTGTCTCTTACGTATCTAAATATCATCGTGAATTAATCTTATAATCTCTTTTTATCTCATTTTCAGATATCTTCGCCTCGGTCCTCCCCAAAAGAGATTAAATGCGGTAAGTTTTAGATAGATAGATAGATAAATAGGTAAACAGAAAGATAGATAGATAGATAGATATTTCACTAATGTTGGTGATAATTTATGCAGTAGTTATATTTCATTATTTTTCCCACATATACTTTAGATATTGTTACTTTTGCTGATGGCTGTACTTTTTGAGCTGGGTAATATTTTCAAGATTTTATGGAGCTGACTGTAACTTAAAATATGTCCTGAACTGAAGTGAACGGAACTAAAAATTGACGAAGCAAAAATGAAAAAAAAAAAGAAATAATGAATGAGATAAATTTTGATATGAACGAGACTGTAATGGATGATGAATCTAGACTAACTGTAGCTAGCACGAACGTAACTGCAAGGCGAACGGAACTCAGAGGAACGTAACTCCAGGACGAACGTAAAAAACACGGACCTAACTCCAAGGCGAACGTAAAACCACGGACGTAACTCCAAGACGAACCGAACCAACATGAAGGTAACTCCAAGACAAATGAAACAAAACAGAGCCTAACTCCAAACAGAAACGAACGTAATTCTAACACGAACTTAACTCCAACACGAACAGAACTAACGAACGTAACTAACACGAACGTAACTGTAACACGAACAGAACTAACACAAACGTAACTCCAACACGAACAGAACTAACGAACGTAACTCCAACACGAACAGAATTAACACGAACGTAACTCCAGCATGAAGGAAATAAAAAAAACAAAAATGGCCGAAACTTCAATACAAATAATTAACACGAACTTAACTCCAAGATGAAAAAATGTAACGCCGAAAAAAAAAAAAAAAAAAAAAACGAATCACCTAACGCAATGCAAACGTATTTCCTAACTTAAAAAAAAAAAAAAAAAAAAAAAATGAACGTAACTCCGACCAAAAACCGAACGTAACACCGACCAACAGCGAACTTAACCCACGACAAACGTAAACACCGCCGAGGAGAGCAAGGGCAGGCGTTACAATCTAAAAATCGGTAAGTAGATTCGGCGTAAGTTTAGAGAGATTCCGACAGTGTTTCTCCTCGGCTGTTTATTTATTTATTTAGTTATTCTTTTATTTACCTCTATTGTTGATGTATGGTATTGTCTTTTTTGGATATTTCTTTTTGTTTAATTTTCCTGGTATTATTCGTTTGTTTGTTTTTTTCCTGGTTATCGTATGGGGGGTTTCCGATTGTCCGCTTATTTCCGGGATATTTTGTGTTTCCCGCCGTATGTTTTTTCGGCCTTTGTTTGCGGTCTTCAGTGGCTCTTTAGAGGCTTGTGGTGAAATTTCCGACTATTGTTTTTCTTATCTTTCCCCATAGCATTTGTTTTCATCTTTTCCCCACTCAAAAAAACTCGCAAATTAATCCACCGCTACGAGAGATCTCCCTTAAACTTTCTAGATTTACCTCGGAGCAGCAAAACTAAAATCCGAATAGAGAGAGAGAGAGAGAGAGAGAGAGAGAGGAAGGGAGGGAGGGAGAGAGAGGCAGTGGTATCGGTGTGGCTTGGAATCAGATCTTTCCCTTAAAACAAACCAGCATTTATCATCGCATTATATTTTTAAGAGCCCCAGCACTGAATCCGGATATTATTACCCTCCATCTATCACAGCGGCCGACCCTGACAAATGGTGCACGAGTGGGGCAGGGAGAGGAAGCGAGAGGATGAGGAAGGAAGAGGAGATGAGGGAGGGAAAGGAGGAAGAGGAGGGGAAGGAGGGAGAAAGAACAGAGGAAGGAGGAACGAAAAGTGTAGTAGGAAGGAAGAATAGAGGATGAAGGAAGGAAAAGGGAGGTAAAAGAGGAAGGAAGATGAGAAGGAAGGAAGAATAAATGAAGGAGAACGGAGAGGGAGGAGGAAGAGGAGGAGAGGGGGAAACAAGGAAGAGGAATGAAGAAAAAAGAATAGAGGAAGGAGGAATGAAAAATATAGAAGGAAAGAAGGAAGAATAGAGGATGAGGGAAGGAAAAGGGAGAGGAAAGAGGGAGGAAGATGAGAGAGAAGGAAGGAGAAAGGAAAGGAAAAAGGATGGAAGAGGAGGAAAAAGAAGGAGTACAAAGGTAAACAAACTGCAACAGACTTAATGGTTTTCTTTAGGCTGTTTGTTGTTGAGAATAATATGACTATGATAACTAATTTTATGAGGTGAGGAAAGGGATAGGAAAGCGAGGAGGAAATGAGGGAGAGAATAAGGAAAGAGGTAGAGAGAGGGAAAGGTGGCATGGAGATTAGAGGCAGGAGAAGGAAGAAAGGAGGAGGAGAGGAAGAAGGAAGTGGGAGAGGAAGGAAGAGGAAGAAAAACAGGAAGGATGAGGAAGTCGGAGGAAGAAGTTGGGAGGAGGAAGAGGGAGGGAGGGAGAGGAAGGATGAGGAAGAGAAAGAGGGAGGAAGAAGGGAAGGGGAAGGAGGAAAGAGGGAGAGAGAAAGGTAGTAGGAACTAAGGGGAGAGGCAGGGATGAAAAGGTAGAGGAGAAGGAAGTAGGAGGGTAATGAGAGACGGATAGTGAGGATCGGGAAGGATAGAGGGAGAAACAGGGAAGCGACAAGGAAGAAGAGGGCGAAGAAGAACCATCGGAGGAGGAAGAGGAAGGGAGAAGGAAGAGAAAGCAAGAATACAGTGTAAAAGACGCCTTAGGATTGAAAAAGCTTGAGACTGATGAGAACTTTCATTTAGTTATTTTTAGACAGTAGATCAATAACAATAACTTTATCGTAATATTTAGCGGGGAAGATAATTTTCGTCTGTATTCTTTGGCTAGTGTAATAATTTTCTGTGTAATATCAACCCCCTGGCGGCGACATAATTACTTTGCATTACATTTTTTATCAACTGACGATTTTTCAACGCCCAAGACAGCCATAGGACACCAAAATAAATAAATAAATAAATAAATAAAGAGGCTATCACGATTAAAGAATTACCCGATAATAAAGAATTTTGTATTTTTATTCCATTTAACGACGGATGATTTTTTTTTTTTTTACTCATCGAAACTCACCGCCAAAGGGTTAAGTGGGAGTGGCCATTTCTCTCTCTCTCTCTCTCTCTCTCTCTCTCTCTCTCTCTCTGTATGTGTGTGTGTGTGTGTGTTTTAATATTTGCCTCGAGCGATCTTTCTTGTGCACAGTATTAAAATGAAATAATACTTTTAACACGTAATAAGCGAGCCAAATACTAATTATTCGTGTTATGTATTTGGTGATAATTTTGGTCTTAATATTTAGAGTGAAAATTATCTGTTGGTAATAATTGGCTCACCTGATCATTTTTGTGTCAATAATATTTGGCTGGTGTCATTTTTTTTCTTTTTAATACTAGGCAGGTGTCATAATTTTTTTTTTTTTTTTTTGTAATACTAGGCAGGTGTCATAATATTTTTGATAATACTAGGCAGGTGTCATGATTTTTTTTGGTAATACTAGGCAGGTGTCATAATTTTTTTTTGTAATATTAGGCAGGTGTCATAATTTTTTTTTGTAATACTAGGCAGGTGTCATGATTTTTCTGTAATACTAGGCAGGTGTCATAATTTTTTTTGGTAATACTTGGCAGGTGTCATGATTTTTCTGTAATACTAGGCAGGTGTCATAATTTTTTTTGTAATACTAGGCAGGTGTCATGATTTTTTTTTTAAATATTAGGCAGGTGTCCTAGTTTTTTTTTTTGTAATACTAGGCAGGTGTCATAATTTTTTTGGTAATACTAGGCAGGTGTCATGATTTTTCTGTAATACTAGGCAGGTGTCATAATTTTTTTGGTAATACTAGGCAGGTGTCATAATTTTTTTGGTAATACTAGGCAGGTGTCATAATATTTTTGATAATACGAGGCAGGTGTCATAATTTTTTTGATAATACGAGGCAGGTGTCATAATTTTTTTTTTTTAATATTAGGCAGGTGTCATATTTTTTTGGGTAAAACTAGGCAGGTGTCATAAATTTGCATTGAATATTAAGTTAGAGTGATAATTTTTCTTTGCCATATCAGTCTAGAGAGGAAATATTTAAGAGTGATAAGGTACAATAGTAATAATTTTGCTCTTAATCTTGGCTAGTTATCTTTGTGGTAATATCTGTCTAGAGTGATAGTTTCTGTGGATAATATGTCTCTGCGGCGATCTTATTCTGGTGCTGAGAGTTTGCTGGATTGATCTTTTTTGTGGGAAATATCTAGTTCATAATTGTTGCGTAATATTTTGCTACAGCGATTGTTATTATTATT
The DNA here is from genome assembly GCF_032717465.1 of Coenobita brevimanus. Taxonomy (NCBI): domain Eukaryota; kingdom Metazoa; phylum Arthropoda; class Malacostraca; order Decapoda; family Coenobitidae; genus Coenobita; species Coenobita brevimanus. The sequence goes on along the minus strand of NC_137053.1, from coordinate 1,352,754 downwards.
AGTATTTTTTTTTATTATTATTCATTATATTTACCTGGAATAAATCCTGTTTTTTTTTGTTTTTTTGCGTAATATTTGGTTAGTAATAATTCGATAGCATTTTAAGGCGTAATGTATAGACTAATAATTTTCAGCTTAATATTTGAATGTAATAGTAATTTTTATATAATTTAGGTGGGGTGATAATTATGAGGGTAATATTATGGAGGTGGTAATTTTTTAGGATAATTGTAATAACGAAGTGATAATTGAGGGGTAATATTGGGAGTTATTATTTTTCATTATAATAGTTGAGATGAGAATTTTTGTGCATGATGTGTGCTTGGAAGGATTATTGATTTTAGATAATTTAGAACACTTTTTTTAATGGAGATTTTAAATGACATTATATTTATTTGTATGTCTCTATATCTGTCCGTCAGTAACTATCATTCTTTCTTTAACAGCGGGTGTGTGTGTGTGTGTGTGTGTGTGTGTGTGTGTGTGTTTATTTTTTCTTTATCTGTATCTCATCCAGACGTCACACATCTTCAGTATACACCAACATGTAAAAGGCAAACTAAATCGCAAGGAAAAAGGTGCTACGGAGTGTTAATTCAGGAAGAGGCTATTATTCTCGTCGGACAAGAAAGCACCCTAACACCTCTTCCTTAGCGATTTATTTTTGGATATGGGTGGTTAATATCCACTTGTACATTATTTATTCAGAGTCTAGTGTTGTTAGGATGATTTAAATAACACGGAAGAGAACGGCAAGGTGTAATAAGCAAAATAAGTCGCTTAAGAAAAGGTGTTAGGGAGGTGAGATAAGGTTCACCGCACTAACTGGGAGATTTACTGAAGGGAATGGATAGGGATTTATTGATGAAGTTGGGGATTAAGACGGATTTATTTAACAGATGGGGATGAAGAGAGATTTATTGAACAGGTGGGGATGAAGAGAGATTTATTGAACAGGTGGGGATGAAGAGGGATTTATTGAACAGGTGGGGATGAAGAGAGATTTATTGAACAGGTGGGGATGAAGAGAGATTTATTGAAGAGGGTGTGGATGAAGAGGGATTTATTGAAGAGGGTGTGGATGAAGAGGGATTTATTGAAGAGGGTGTGGATGAAGAGGGATTTATTGAAGAGGGTGGGGATGAAGGGGGATTAATTGAACAGGTGGGGATGAAGAGGGATTTACTGAAGTGGGTGGGGATGAAGGGGGATTTATTGAAGTGGGTGGGGATGAAGAGGGATTTATTGAAGATGAGAACAGTTCAATTGATACGGATTTATTGAAGGAAGTGGGGATTATTGGGAGATTAACTGAAGATGGAAGGCAATGCTGGATTACTTGTGAGGATTTATTGAAGAGGAAGACGGATTTAGAAGATTTTTTAACTGTGGGAGGCGATTTACTGGAGAGAGAGAAAGAGAAAGAGAGAGAGAGAGAGGAATAGGGCCTTTTTGTACGAGAAAAATGTGTTAACCTTTTCACAACGATGACGAAGAGAGAGAGAGAGAGAGCGAGAGAAGAGAGAGACAGGGTTGAGAAGTAAGAAGGAGAGATAAGGAGGGAAGGATTTGTGAAGAGGCGGAAGGGGCAGAGGGATTGCTTAAAGGGGAAGGGAGGAGAGGGGAAAGAGAAGGGGAGAGAGAGAGGAGACACGGAGGAGGGAAAGGGGAGGGAGAGGGGAGGGGAGGGGAATAATGTGAATACAGTGGAAGAGAAATGGGAGGAAGGGGAGAGAAACAAGGGAGGGAAAGGGGGAGGGAGGGAAAATACAAGGGAGTGAAGAGAGGGAGAAGAAATACAAAGGGAGGGGAAGAGAATGAAGGGAAGGGGAAAGAAGGAGGGGAAGGATGGAGAAAAGAAAAGGAAGGGAGGGGAGAGATAAAAGGGAGGGGAAATGGGAAGGAGAGGAGAGAGAGGAGGGAAAGGGATAGGGAAGGATGGGGGTTCAGTACGAAGAGGGGGATTACTGAGAGGGGAAAGAGGGGGAAAGAGGGATTGCGAGGGGGCAAGGGTGAGGGGAATTAGGGGATTTACAATGGCTGCAAGAGAGTAGGGGAGGGGATTAACTGGGGATAAGGGGGAGGAATGACAGGGGAAAGGGGAGAAGGGGGAGAGAGGGGGAGGCAGAATGGGGAGAGGAGATACGTAAAAGGGGGAGAGGGAGACAGAGAGAGGGGAGAGAGAGAATGAGAGGGAGGAGGAAGGTCAGGGGAGAAGGGAGAAGGGGGGAGGGGGGAGGCAGAAGGGGGAGAGGGGATAGGTTGAAGGGGGAGAGGGAGACAGAGAGGGGGGAGATAGGGAGAGGAGACAAAAGGGGGGAATAGGGAGAGAGGGAGGCAGAGAGGAGAAAGGGAGAGCTGGAAAGAAGGGAAGGGAGGGGAGGCAGAGAGAGGGGAGGGAAACTAAGATAGGTAGGGGAGAAGGGAGAAGCAGAGAGAGGGGAGGGAGGAGAGGGAAAGGCAGGGTTTGGGGTAGGGGAGTGAAAGAGAAGCAGAGAAATGGGGAGATGAGGAGAGGGAGAGAGAGAGAGAGAGAGAGATTAATGGAGGACGAGAGAAAAGAGAGAGATTATTCAAGGGGTGATGGCCTATTACAGTTTCTCTCTCTCTCTCTCTCTCTCTCTCTGGTTACATTATTCATGTTATTTATTCATTATTTATCGTAATGTTTTAATTCATTGATGTCTTTCATACTTTCATTTCCTTCCACTAGTCTTGTCATACATCAGTTCACTTTATCCATTCATGTTCTTC
>NC_137053.1:1140000-1345000 GCF_032717465.1 Coenobita brevimanus | reverse complement strand
CCGCTCTCTCCCCTCGCCCTTGTTCCTAATTTTTCCTCTTAAAATTTTCCTCCCCTTATCTGAAGACATCTTCATTGTTACTTCTGTTCCTTATTGTTGCTTTCTTGTTTATTCACTCTTGCTTCCTTTATTCCTTCTCCCTTTATCCATTTATTGTTATTGTTTTCCTTGCTTATCCATTATTCTTGTTATTTTTTTTCCCCTCATTTATCGATTCTCTGTTTTTATGTCCGTCTTTCTTTCACTATTCTTTCGTTTATTAATTTTTCCGTATTAATTTTTTTTCTTATTGATTTTTACTTCCTCCTCACTTCCCTTATTACATTTTTTATTCATTATTTATTGATATTAATTCCTCGTTTATTCATTTTCATTATTATTCTTTCCTTCTTATTCACTCTCACTATCCATTTTCTTTCTCCTGTCTTCTTCGGTTGAGGGGTGTCTATCCTAAACTGAATTAAATCATCTGACAGGAGCAACATACAGAAGTTCATGTTATTTTGGGATACTATGCTGTTTTTACCCTATCCTGGCTTAGATTTTCGTCCTTTTTGCTGTTTATTTCACGTAGCTCAGTGGAAGAAAAAGACAGTGCCGCGGCTATACATCTTTTCCACAGCACTTCTTCGTGACTAGCATTAAAGTCTAGTGCTGATGAATTCTTACAGCTCTCTCTCTCTCTCTCTCTCACACACACACACACACACACACACACACACACACACACACACACACACACACACACACACACACACACACACACACACACACACACACACACTTTCCCCTTTCATCGCTTCTCAATCTGTTCCCCCCTTCTCTACTACATTACTATTATTCTCTCGCTTTTTTTATTCTCTCTTCTATCTAGCCTTCCATCTTTCATCTGTTTCTCTCTTGCTTCCTTTATTCCATCTTCCTTTTCGCCTCTCCTTCGTTTCTCATCAAATTCTCACTTCTTTTCGCTCATTTCTTTTTTCCTCTCGTTCTGCTAATCTGTTTCTTTTTCCCTAAAGTTGGCCCAGATGTTCGTCTTTCTGCATCTTATTTCACGTAGCTCAGTGGTTGAAAATTACAGAATGGCTCTACATCCTCTCCATAGCACTTCTTCCCGACTAGCATCATATTCCAGTGCTGATCTGCTGTTACACCTCAGCATTCAAGATGGAGAGACGGCAATTTTAGGCCAAGTTAGAGTTAAGAAGGTATAGTCACTTAGAGGTAGGGTTCAGCTCCTGGTGCGGGCAGCTAGTGTCACTCGTCTCATGTGTCCATCTCGTCCTTGTGGGTTAGTAGGTAAAATATGTAACCAGAATAATAACTAGGGGAGGTGACTGTAGTAATTTAGCCAACCCAGTGGTCTTGCATCTCAAAATAGTGGATGAATAACATGGCACAAGCTCAAAGGCCTGAGTTATGGAGGTGAGGACTGCAGTTAAGCGCCTCCTGCCGTCTGACTCCCGCCTTTACCTCTTACACGCCTGCTTTTCCCTCTCTTGTCTTCCCATTTCTTTGTCCTTACATTATGTCCCGTTTTTCCCCCCTTTCCTCCATTTTCTTCACTTTCCTTGCACTGTCCCTTATAATAAAGAAAAAGAAGGAACGAATAGACGCGTTGCTGTGACTTTCCTTTGTATTTTCTTCCTATTTTTCTTGTTTCGTTTTCTTATTTCTTACTCGTCTTTTTCCCTCCCCTCCCTCACCTCCTCTCCTCATTACATTTTCCTCTCCCTCTCTCCCGCATTTTCCCTTTTCAGCCTCTCTCTACCTCTCTCCACCCCCCTCATTCTCCCCATACACTCTGTCCCTACTTCTTTCTTCATTTCTGTACACCCTCCCCTCCTTTCACAATCACTTTCCTTGTCCCCTTCCCCTCTCCTCCTTACACCCCCTTCCTCATAGCCCTTACATCCCTTCCTTCCCCCTTATATCCTTCTTCCTTCTTCTCTCCAGGCCTCCCCCTCTTCCCCCTAGACCTCCTCCTCTTCCCCCTTCTTCATCATTCCTCACACATCCCCTCCTGTCCCCGTACAACTTTCGTCTCATCCTCTTCTCCCCATATCTCCCCTTCTCCCCATCCTCCCCAGCACCTGCGCCCCCCCTCCGCCCCCTCTCCCCCCCCCCCCAGTAATCCCCCTAGCGAGGTCGGGTCGAGGCTGGCCTGTCCTCTCTAAATGGGGGATTACTTCTCCTCCCCTCCACCTTACAGTCCCCCTACTCCCCTTCCCCTCCCCTCCTCTCCCCTCCCCTCCTCTCCCCTCCCCTCCTCTCCTCCCCACGTCTTTCACCTCCCTTCCTTCTAACCCTCCCGGCCCCTTGTAACCGCCCCCTCCTCTCCCTTCACCTCTCATCTCGTCTCCCCTCCTTCTGACTCTCCCTGTCCTCCTAACTCTCCCCTCCCTTCATCTCCCACTTCTTCCCTCCTCTTCTCCCTGCTTTCTCTTTTCTCACCCTCCTCTCCCCTCCATCTTACAGCCCCCCTCCCCACCCTTCCCCTCGTCTTTCACTTCCCTTCCATCTGATCCTCCTTCCCTTATTCCCTTCCCTCTCCCTTCTCCTCCCCCTTTTCCCTACCTTCCCCTCCCCTCCTCCCCTTCCTTTCCCCTCAGCTTCTCCTCATCTCTTTACATTCTCTACCCTTCACCTTCTATACCCATATTCTTCCCACTAACCCCCTCCTTTTCTCCCCACTCATCCTTCCTCTCCTACCCTCTTTTTCCTCCCTTCTGTCTCCCTTCCCTCTCCCTTCCTATTTCACTCCCTCTCCTCATGTGTCTCCCTTTTATACTCCTCTCTCTCTCTCTCTCTCTCTCTCTCTCTCTCTCTCTCTCTCTCTCACACACACACACATCCATTCCTGCCCCATCCCATCCTCTCTTTCATTCCACTGCATCTCCCACACGACTGTTATATGCAGTTTTCTGTCTATCTCATATCTCTCTCTATATATCTATCTGTCTGTCTGTCTCCTTCCCCCCCTCACACACCATAGGCATTTTCTATCTATATAAATTAAAATACCTGTTGATATGTTTACCTATGTTTATCAATTTATATCTATCTGCCTTTCTATATGACTATCTCTAATGATCTGTCTAGCTGTCCTCTTTATTTATATGCAATATTATAGAATATTTTTTTTTTCATTCTCTTGTCTCCATTTCCAGGTTTCCCGTCATCATCATCATCATCATCATCATCATCATCATCATCATCATCATGTCCTCACCTCGCCACCCCTTCACCTCTCTTTACGTTCCATTTCCCTTACAATTATCATCCTCACCGGCACCACCCCCGTCATCATCATCATCATCATCATCATCATCATCATCATCACGACCCTTCTTCACTTTCCTCTACATCGTCATCCAGCCTATCCCTTTCACTGACATTCCTAACCATACCTATTTCTATTCTTCATCCCTCCTCCCATTCTCTCGCCTTTATCCCCTCACCGTTTCATGTGTTTTTCCTTTCTTTTTTTCCGTGTGTGTGTTTGTCTTCCTTTCGTTTCTTTCCTTCTTTTCCTTCACGGTTTTCTTTTCTTCTCAGTCATTCCTTCATTCTTTCCATTCACTTGCTTTCGTCATTCATTCTGTCCTTTCTTCTCCATGCCCTCCTTTCTCCTTCCTTCCACCCTTCCTTCCTTTACTTCTTCCCTGCCTGTTCTGTCTCTACTTCTGTCCTTCCTTCCTGTCTCCCATTCTTACCCTGTCCTACCTCACCCTCCCCATCCTCATCCCCACTTTCCCCATCCTTCCCTCTCTCCTCACCAACCCTACCCTCTTCACCTCCTACTTTCCCCTCAGTTTACCTCACCCCTCCTCAGTCTCTGTTCATCCCCCCCATCAGCCACAATCTCCCCAACCCCCTTTTCCCCCTCACCATCCCCATCCTTCCCTTCGTCTCTCTCTCCCCCGCAGTTAGCTTCACCCCATGACCCTCTTTCCCATTCACCAAGCTCCCCTGCCCATCCTTTCAGCATCCCCTCATCAAACCCCTTCCTCCCCATTTCCTCCTCGCAAGTCATTAATAACCCCATGCACCCCATCTCCTCATCATTCCCAGCTCCTTTCCTCCTTCCCTCCCCATCCCTTCTTGCTCCTTCACCAACCCCACCTCTCCTCAGTCGCTCCCCAGCCTTTCCTTCCTCCATCATTATCCTCGTCCCTCCAATCCCTTCTTCCCCATCTCAGCCCCATCCCATCATCGTCTTCCCCCATTAACCCTACTCTTTATGCAACCACTTCATCATTAACCCCCTCCCCATCCCCTCCTTTCCCCATCGTTCACTCCACCCCTCTTGTACCCCCCTCCTTCCCCATCATTAACCCCAACCCTCCTCAACCTCACTTCAGCCTCTCCTTCCCTTCACATAACCCCACCCTTCCCGAACCCCTCCTTCCCTGTCAGTAGCTCCAACCCTCCTCATCCTCACCCCAACCTCATCCCAACCTGTCCTTCCCAACCCTCCTCGACCTGACTTCAACCTCTCCACCCCATCAATTAACCCCACCCCATCAATTAACCCCACCCCACCCCACCCCCTACCTCCCAACAGCTGCTCCTGTGTGTAGAGACGCCGCTTATTACCATTCAGATGTGATCAGGCCCCTAAAACAACCCCCTCCCCCCCTACTTGATGCATAAACCCCTCACCCCTCCCTTCTCCCCTTCCCTTCCCGCCCTTCCTTCTCCCCCTCTCCTTCCCCCTCCTCTCCTCTCCCCCTGTCCTTTCCCTTCCTCTCCTCTCCCCTTCCCTTCCTCCCTTCTCTCCCTATACTCTCCCTTTACCCCATGTCGAACCACTACCTTGTCACACCGCCATACCAACCCGTTATACAGTCATACCACCCCGTCACACACACGCACACACACACACACACACACGTCACATCACTTCTACACTACCTCGTCACATCCACATAAGGCACAAGATCTACATATACCTCACATTTCTAAGCACGAGTGACACAAGAATATAAGCGTACAAGATTAGATAATTGTGGTGTGGTTGGTAGTGTACCGTATGGTTTGTGTGGTGAGGGGCTTGGTTGTGGTCAGCTAGTTACTATTACTACTACTACTACTGCTATTACTTCTACTACTGTTTTTACTATTGCTACTACTACTGTTATTATTATTATTATTATTATTATTATTATTATTATCGATATTCCTAGTTTAAATACTTTTATACCTTTTCTTCCATTGTTTCTCTATCCTCCCTCATAGTTAGGATTATAATGTTGACGGTGATGAAGAGTACTGTTGTTAATTTTGTTCTTCTCGTTACTGTTGTTGTGCTGTTGTTGTAGTATTTGTTGTTGTACATTTATAGCGTTATTACCAAAACACCTTTACCCACGACACCCTTGAGTGAAGAGAGTTATGTCCATTTGGTTTGTTTTCGTTCACTATCTCAGACCGACGAAATGCACGTGCTGAATAACGGAGGATGAAGAAAAAGAAAGAAAAAGTACTAGTAGAAGAAGAAGAAAGAAGATGGCAAGGAAGAGGAGGAGGAGAAAGAGGGAGGAAACTATTTAGCTTTCCTATTCATCTGCTTTGAACTCTCGTGGCAATTTCCCCTGGCCACACATGCCTGAAGTTACACCCATAGTTCAGGTCACCCACGATGCACGAGTGAGTCTTCATGTACCATTCTGAATAGCAATGAAGGAGACTATGCATTGTACGGAGAGAGAGAGAGAGAGAGAGAGAGAGAGAGAGAGAGTAGCAGTAACTAATGAATATCCTGAAGTGTTTACCTTAAATAAAATTAATACATATGTTCATATTAAAACTTAGGCTCCCACGACTCACTCTCGGTTTAATATAGTCTTTTGATGTTTGCTAGAAAAGTCTGCTAGAGTTGTTCTTAACTTGACGGGGTTAGTGGCATAAATCCCTCTCAGTCGTCCATCTCTCAGCTTAGTAAAATCGTCTGGCGTTAGTTGGAACAGAATGCCAGACCTGCTTCAAGTGCGAGAGGGTTGATCTTTCCATGTTTTTTTCTAGTGATGTTAGAGTGGCGAGGATCAAAAGGGAATTATTGAGTGATATATTAATCCATGTATTGACACTCTCAGGCTTCTATAACGCTCTGGGCTGAATAAAATCGTCTATGGAAATTGAAAAAAAAAATGCTGTGTTGCCGATATCATGAGAAGGTTAACAGAATCAGTTTAAAAAAAAAAGATCCATTTGATATTAAAGTGGCCAGCTCAAAGGGGAACTAAGATTGAATGACATTTATATTGATAGGAAAACTCATGCTCTGACTAATATATTTCCCGGCACGTCGAGGTTACGGGTCGTCGTGTGGTATTGATCTTAATAGTGACGGCGGCGGCGGTGTGAAAGAAGGCGTGTGTGAGGAATACGCGTTAATGAAGCCATATACCGGCACAGTAAATCCACCCGCGCTATGCAAACGCCAGGGATTAATATAAAGAAATGGGGCTTTATGCGACACCCTTGTAACTCTGAAGGGGGGCAATGTGGGAGAGGAGGAAAAGGTGTCGGAATCGTGTCGTATTATCGAAATCGTGTCAACTTGTCTCTATATTTTACCGTGACGAATGATTTTGTTTTCGCTTCCATTAATCTTTTTTTTTATATTCAGGCTAAAAGAGGATAGATTTGTTGAGGGAATTTCAGATAGTCTAAAAAATTCAATGAGAAAGTTAGAACGCATTTTATATTCACGTTAAATCGAGATAGTTTAGGAAAATTTCAGATATTTAAAAAAATTAAATTAGACTTTTCAACCATCTGGGTACTATTTTTCTCCTCAGCTGAACAATATCATCCTTTGGTACCCTGGACAAAATTACTTAACCCTTTCACTAGTATTCCCAATACTCTAAGTGGCTTCCAGAATTTCGTAACACCTCTTCCTTAGCCATTTATTCTGGACATTTGACGTCTGTATCCGCGTGTCTGTTATTCTTGCGCATTATGTTGATATTAAAAAGATTTAAGGAAGAAAAATGTTAAGGTGTAGTGGCATAATAATTCGCTGACAAAAAGTTGCTACGAAGTTTCCCACGCCACCTAGAATACGACTCAGAAATTTTCACGTATTCTTTTCAGTTTTGGAAGCTCCCTAACACCTTTTCTTAAGCGATTTATTTTGTTTGTTGCACCTTACTGTCCTCTTCTCTGTTAACATAAATGCTTCCAATATCGCCATACTCTTCATTATATAACGTACATAAGGATATTAACCCAGCCATATCAAAAAATAAATCGCTGAGGAAGAAGTGTTAGGGAGCAACTTTAACCGACGAGAATACGGGCTTTGACACCATTAATCCTCTCATGGTAGGGACAACTCTAGTATTCTATTCCAGCTAACTTCAGACGATTTTAATATGCTGAGAGTGAGTCAGAGGAGTAGGGTTGGTATTTTTATCGGGTCAGGAGGCTCCCTAACACCTCTGCCTTAGCGATTTATTTCCCAACCTACCCTTCAGTATCCTCTATTTGCTTGTTTTATCTTTTTTTAATGTCGACATGGATTGCATGAATAACACACAAGAATAGAGTAACGGAGCAGAATCAGAAATAAATCGGTAAGGAAATGGTGTTAGTAAGCTTCCTAACCACACACGCAAGAATACAGTAACGGAGCGGAATCAGAAATAAACCGGTTAGGAAAAGGTGTTAGTAAGCTTCCTAATTGTAAAAAAGAATACAGTAACGGGAGAAACAAAAATAAATCGGTAAGGAAAAGGTGTTAGTAAGATTTCTAACCTCACTAGAATACCTTCCTGAGTTAATGAGGAAACCACACACATACACACTGAATAAATGCCCTCTCCCCCACCTTCCCCCACTTCGCCCCAGCCCCCCTACTCCCTGCCCCCTCATAAAACCTCCTCCTATATTAATTTCCAGCTGAATGACACACAAGACTGTAATATCTCCCGGCTAATGAGCAGAAATATTGGCCCGAAAATTATTGGCGACCCGGAAAAAGCATTAAAGCGTGATTGCCATTTCATGTTCTCTGGTGAGGTGATTTTTAGGGAGGAAAGCAACGACGGATTTTCAAGGTGATTTCTTTTTAGGTTTTTGTTTACAGTTGTTATTTTTACACGTAGTTATTTTTTTATTTAGTTATTTTGTACACGTGGTTCATTTTTTTGTTTACTTATTTTTTTACATGTGTTCTTACAGTTATATATTTATACCTAGTTTTTTTAGTTGTATTTTTCACGTAGATTTTTTTTTAGTTATTTTTAGTTATTTTTATTTTGCTATAGTTGTTTTTACATGTAGTTATTTTTTATTGTATTTAGTTCTTTGTTTTACACGTGGTTATTTTTTACAGGTATATTTTACACGCATGTTTTACAGGTATGTTTTTACACGTACTGTAGTTATTTTTTTGTTTTTAGTTATATTTTTTCACTTTTTTTTACACGGAGTTTTTTTTTTTTTATAACTTTTACACGTGCCTTTTTTATAAGCATATTTTTACACTTGGTTCTTTTTTTTCTTACAGTCATTTTTACAGGTATTTATCCATATTAACTGTCGCATCACAATCTTCTTTTTATATTCGCATCGAGTCTGTTTAGCCCCATGAAGCTGAGGACGCGTTTTTTTTTATTTTTTTGCTTCCGCCTGTTGTTCGTGTTGTTGTTCTTGTTCCTGTTCTTGTTGCTCTTGTTCTTGTTCTTGTGTCCCCAGGCTCCTCTGAACATGAACCTGGTGGACTAGAGACAAGCTGCCCCTCTCCTGCAGTCCACCATCCTCCTTCAGGGGCGTAGGGAGGGGACTGAGGGACTTCTTTTTGACCGGACAATTCCACCGCATGGTTGTATCAGTGCCACCACATGAAGGCGTTCCTCTCCAGTATCACCAACAACAGATATAACCTATATCCGTTTTACTTTAACTTGGCCTAAAATTCCCATCTCTCCACTTTGAATGCTAAGTTGTAACAGTAAACACTATGATATGATGCTAGTCACGAAGAAGAGTGTTGTGTAGAGGATGTAGAATGGTAGTATTTGATTCTGACATCGAGCTACGTGAAATAAGCAGCAGAAGGGCGAAAATTTGGGCCAAGTTAAGGTGAAAAGAGTATAACAATTTTTACTTTGCTTTGGAGGCAGCTGGGGAGGAGTTTCATGGAGAGCGTTCCAAACCCCTTCGCTGCGAGATGTTTGCCCAAAAATGAATACGTCTGGAAGTGGGCAGAAAAATCAGTGAAAAAATACGTCATGGGATTGAAAAAATTAACCCTTAGAGGACGGACAGCTGCTCCTCGGCTGAATAAAATCGCCTGGCTTCAGCAATAATAAGTTAAAATTTATCACCCCCGAAAGTGGTGCGTAAACTGTTGAGAGTAAATCGAGTGAAATTTCTTACCAAAGGCGGGTGTTGATTTTTATACTGGTGATGTTTTGAAAGGAAAATAATACAGCATCATCGCTAAAAAATAAATAAATAAATAAGTAAATAAATGTTTCTGCTTTATTCTCTCTACCGCCAGACATTTTTCTTCGCCTCAGGAGGAAAATAATTTAATCTCTTCACTGTGATTATTTTCCTTTTTTCTTTTTCATTCCGCCACCAATCGATTGACGTCCTTCCGTGACCCCTACTTGTGAAAAGATTATAAACAATATCTATACTTCTTTCACCTTAACTTGGCCCAGATCTTCGTCCTTCTCCACAGTACTTTTTCATAGTCATCTCATGTTCTAGATTTGATCCTCTGTTGATGCTAAGAATTCAGAGTATGGAGATGGCAGTTTTAGGCCAAGTTGAAGTAAAAGGAGTGTGTGTGTGTGTGTGTGTGTGTGTGTGTGTGTGTGTGTGTGTGTGTGTTTTCTCGCCACCGTCAGACAATTGTTTTCAGGTTTTGGGTGACCCCTCGTTGTGAAGGGGCTAAAATTAAATGAAAGAAGACTAGGAAGAGAGAGAGAGGAAACTGATTATGGAAAAAAGAGGGGAAAATATATCAATGTTTATCTTACATCATTTATTCATTTCCTACTCCCCTTGCCTCCCCCTACGCCCACGCCAGCAGACTGAGCTTTGCCTGCGATACAGAAAATGTCGCCGAGTGAATTTCTAGTGTAGCGCTATTTGCAGACTACCCTGTATAAGGAGAGAGAGAGAGAGAGAGAACTATTAGAATACCGAACACACTGTACCGTACACACATACATACACACACACGCGCGCGTTCAGACATAATACACACACAAGCGCATACCCATGAAATTATGCGTTCGTTACACCAATCATTTGGATAAAATACGCACACACAGTCACACATTCACTTACACAGACATAATACACACACGCACACAGATGATGATGATGACGATGATGATGTCCCAGGCTCATCTGAACGTGAACCCTGTGGACTGGAGGTTGAGGCTGCCATTCTCCTTTTTGGGGATAGGGGGGGATGTGAGGGACGTGTGCATAACAAGGCAGCGGAGCAACCAGACTATATCAATGCCATCACGTGAAGGCGTCCCTCTCCCCACACACACACACACACACACACACACACACACACACACACACACGAGGGGGACGGCGGTACACGCCAAAACGTAAAGTATTTCGTTATTAAATCGGACCCGAAGATTTATCCTGACTGAGCCAAATTAAATACTCCATTGCTGCCTACCCTCCCAAATATTGCCACTTAGTATTTACATAATTAATAGGTTATAATTAATTCCATATTTATTTTTATTTAGCATATGTGGAGAGCAAAAGTCTGTGCTACGGAGGCAGGTATAGGGATTATTATAAATGATTTAGTGATGTGGATAAATTGGCATTGAGAAAATATGAGGATTTATTTGACAAGGCGATGTGCTAAGAAATAATAATAATAATAATAATAATAATAATAATAATAATAATAATATCATCATCATTACTATAATAATAATAATAATAATAATAATAATAATAATAAATAAAATGTAAGTATTAATAAATGACGGTAAAGAAACAGGATTTATTTTAAGGGTCGGTGTGGTACGAAATAGCAGTAAATGAAGCATATAAATAAATTGATAAATGATGATAAAGAATGGGGATTCAGTGGAGAAGTCGGCGAACTACGAAGAAATAAATGGAGCTTATTATTAATGGAGTAATTCCTTCACTACGATGATAGATAGACAGACAGATAGATTGCTAGATAGATATTATTTTTATATTACTCAGGTTACCGCCAAAGATTTTATTTATATCAAGGACTTAAATACCGAAGGTGACATTAGAAACTCACCTTCCTCTCAGATAGATAGATGGATAGATAGATAGATAAAAATGCCAAGAGAGAGAGAGAGAGAGAAAGAGAGAGAGAGAGAGAGCACGAATAAATTAACGTTAACAAATGACAAAAAAGAATCTGATGATTTATATTAAAGAACAGCTGGATAAATGAATTAAAAAATAATAATAATAGTAATAAATGAGACAAATGGATGAATAACGATGATAAATGAATAAATAACGATGATAAAGGATAAATAACGATGAGAAAGACAGATAATTTAATGGCTGTATCGGTAGGCTGAAGATACGCGGTGGCAACCATCATCCACTCACTTGATGTAGTGCTGCCTACTTCTTCCTTAGCCTTTATCATTCTTTTTCTGTGCCTGCCCTCCTTTCTTCCTGTTTCTCCCATCTTTCCTGTCACTTCTTATTGCTTTTCTTTCCGTTACAGGTGGCTTTACATTAAGTGACAAGCCAACTGGTTTCCTGTAAGCCAAGAAACCATTTACAACGCTGGGTGGTAACCATATAACCAAATCATACGTGCTCCCTGCGTGTCAACAAGTGGGTTGGTGGAGGGTTAGTGCCCCTCCCTGTAAAACAAATAACTCAGAGTCAAATGGCCACCCCTTATGGGATTATGGCGTCTGGCAATAGATAGATAGATAGATCGGTAGGCTATGAAAAAATAAGTGAGTCTAATTATAAATGAAATTAATATTGATAGTAAAGAAACAGAGGATTTACTGCCAAAATCCTCGTGCTGGGAAGTAATAAATGAACCTGATGATAAATGATTTAGTGATTGTCGAATAAATGATGGTAAAGAAACGATCAATTATTTAAAAAGTCGACGTGGTAGGGATGACCTATGTAATTAACCCCTTCAGTGCGATGATGTGCATTTATTTTTTTCCTTTTCAATTTATTTTCTGTATTTATTTATTTATTATTTATCTGGTCAGACGATTTTTTTTTTCACCGTAAGGGGGACTCTCACGGGGGGGCGGGTAGGGGTTTAAAAATATTAGGAGGTCAGAAATATAGCACTCCACTTTCAATCCACCTGAAGGTATCCCGTGTGTGGTGGGGAAGGGCTCAGTGTGCTGGTGTGGGCGGGGGTGTAACAGTGGGACTAGGAAATGAATAAATGACGCAGGATGTTGGCAGTGGGACCAGGAAACGAATAAATGATGGGGGATGGACGCCGATAACGCTGCCTGAGCCGTTCCCACAACACACAAGAGGTCACCAATTGTAATGGAAGGGTGGCGTTATATTTGGACAACCCTCTGTTCCGAAATAAACTCTACGGCGTCATTTTTTTTTTTTTTTTCGTTTTTCTTTACGATTTTAGTAATAGTGAAGGGATACCAAAAAAATCCCAGTTGACGATTTCAGTGCGATAATCACCCGTATTTTCATCGGTTATCGAAGCTCCCTAACACCTTTTCCTAAGCGATTTATTTTGCTTATTACACCTTACTTTCCTATTCAGTGATATACATATTCTTCTAACATTGTCATAATCTGCAAAAGTGACGTACAAAAGGATATTAACCACCTATATCCAAAAATAAATCGCTAAGGATGAGGTGTTGGGAGCTTCCGAACCTGACGGGAATACAGGCAAATGTCTACTGTATTCTGTATTATGCTCACTGTAGTCCGTTTATTCTATGTTGGCAAAGATTCCTGACCCCATTCAGTTCAAGTAATTGCCTAGTTAGAAGAGTTGATTTGACTAGTAACCAAGGAGACTCATTCGTACCTCATAACTAAGGCCACTCGAATTTCATGCCACCACGATTTTTTATTCAAGGATTGACCCAGTTCCGTCAGGTAAAAATAATTGACCATACTGTCTTACGAAATTTCTCAGTTACTGTGTAGATCTTGGGAGAAAGATTTGTGATTTATTAAAAGTGATTTGATGATGATGATGATGATGATGATGATGAGGAGGAGGAGGAGGAGGAAGAGGATTTTAGTAGTTGTAATGATGGTGGCGGCGTGGTTGTGATGTGAGTAGTTGTAAAGATGATGGTGGTGCGTGGTGGTGGTGGTGACTCGTGGTTGTTGTGGTGATGCTGGTAGTGGCGGTGTTAGTAATGATGGTGGTAGTTGTGGTGGTGCAGATGGTGTAACTGGTGGTGATAGTGGTAGAGATGGTGGCGTTAGTGGTGATAAATGGTGATGGTAATGGTGATGGGGGTGGTGATTATAATGAAGTTGGTAATTGTGGTAGTGATGCTGGTGGTTAAGAGTTACCGCCCTGGTGGTGACAGTGGTGATGATTGTATTGATAGTGGTAGTTGTGGTAGTGATGGTGGTAGTAGTAGTGTTTGCGGTTTATTGGCAATAGTAGCTGCGATGTGGTTGGCTGAATTATAATTGTGGTGGTTGTGGTAGCGGTGGTAAATGTGGTGCTGAGTGATTTATAGTAGCTGTGGTTGTGGTGATTGTGGTGTTGAGTGATTTATGGTAGTTGTGGTTGTGGTGATTGTGGTGTTGAGTGGTTTATGGCAGCTGTGGTTGTGGTGATTGTGGTAGTGGTGGCGTTAGCAGCAGCATCGGTTACCTGAACTCCTTTTATTGTGGTAGTTGAAGTGGTAGTGTCTGGTACAGTATTTTGGTGCTTGGTAGTTGTGATGATAGTAGGAAATGTGGTGGTATTAGTGATTGTGGTAGTTGTGGTGATAGTTCTAATGGTGTTAATGCTTCGATTTTGGTAGTGGTGATAGTTGTTGTGGTGGTGTCTTTTGATAGTGTGAGGGTGGTGGTAGTAGTTGTGATGGAGGTAGTTAGGGTCATAATTATGGTGACACGTATAAGAGCGATTATAGTGACGTTGGTAATTGGGTTAGTAGTTGTAATGGTGTATATTGGTTCTGAAATAGTGGTTTTGGTAGTAATAGTTGTGATAGTGGTTGCCGACACTGAAATTTTGATAGTGGTAATGATGGTGGTTGTGCTAGTGATTACCGTTATTGCAATATTGGTGGTGGTGATTGTGGTAATACGCGTAATGGTAGGTTGCCAGTGGTCGCGATGTTGGTAGCGGGGATGGTGGTAGTTGCGGTGAGTGCTGTGTTGCCGATGGTGGTAGTGGTGGTTTTGGTGGTACTTGTGGTTGTTTTGTGGTGGAGATGGTGGTAGTTGTTGTTAGCTCTGTGTTTGTTGTGGTACCGATGGTGGTAGTGGTGGTGTCGGTGGTACTTGTGGTTGTGTGGTGGTAGAGGTGATTGTGGTTGTTGTCAGAGAAATATTTACCGCGATATTAATGGTGGTAGTTGTGGTGGCGGTGGTAGTTGTGGTTGTCTGGTGGTGGAGATGGTGGTAGTTTTTTTGTCTGCTGTACTGATGGTGGTGGTTGTGGTAGTTGTGGTTGTGTGGTACGTTGAACATAATGGCAGTATACTGATGGTGGTAGTTGTGGTTGTTGGGTGGTAGAGATAGTGGTAGTACTTGTTAAAGATACAGTCTATTGTAATATTGGTAGCGACTATACCGATGGTGGTAGTTGTGGTGATGGTGGTAGTTGTGGTAGTTTGGTGGTCTTTTAACGTTAGGTGGTAGTTGTATGATGTTGGTAGCTGTGTTTGCGTAGCCGCGATGCTAATGGTGGTAGTTGTGGTTGTTCGAGGGTGTAGATGTTGGTAGCTTGTTGTTAAAGATAGTCTGTTGTAATTGTTGTAGCGGCAGTATGGTGGTAGTTATGGTGTTGGTCGTAGTTGTAGTGTTAGTGGTTGTTGTGGTGATGTTGGTTGTGGTGTTGGTGGTGGTAGTTGTGGTTGTCAGGTGGTGGAGATGGTTGTAGTTCTTGTTAAGGTTGTGTTCGCCGTGGTGCTGATGGTAGTAGTTGTGGTTGTTGTGGTAGTTGTGGTTGTGGAGATGGTTCTGCCTTTGTAAGCTGTAAAGGAAACTGGTTATGCTGTATTTAGATGTGGATTTTGTTTTCATTTCTGCGATTTTTGTTGTGGTTGTCAGTGTTGCAATTTGGGTGATGATGGTAGTTGTGGTAGAATTGTGGTTGTGATGATTTTGTGGTAGTGATGGTAGTAGCTATAATGGTGGTTGATTTTGTTAACCCCTTCACTACCAATTTATTTGTTTATTTGGAGAGATTAACTAAGGATATATCTAACCTCTGCAGTTCGAAAAACTTATCTATCTATCTATCTATCTATTGCCAGACGCCTTAATCCCATACGGGGTGGCCACAAACAAATCGCCTCCACGTTGCCTTGTCCCCTGCCATTTCCCTGTCCTGCTCCCAGCTCACGCCCCCCTCCCTCATATACCTCTCCACTCCATCCCTCCATCTCGAAAAACCTCTAAGTAAAATTTATTAAACAGAGCAAAAATAATGTAATATGAGGTCCTCGAACGGAAGGGGTTAATGATGACGTTGATAATTAGTGGTGGTGGCGGAAGTGGTGATAGTGGTGATGACAGCTACTGCCGGTGGTGGAAGGTGCGGTGTAAGGGGCTGTGGTGATGAGTGATGGTATGTGTGGTGGTGAAAGTGGTGATAATGGTGGTGCTGGAAATTGATGTGATGGTGATGAGTGATGGTGAAAGTGGTGATGATGGTGTTGTTGGAAGATGATGAGATGGTGGTGTGATGATGTTTGATGAGTGATGATGATGGTGATGCAGAAATTGGTGAGGCAGTAATTTTAAAACAGTGATGAAGGTGATGATATTAACAGTGGCGAGAAAATTGGTGATGACAGTTGTGATGAGAGTGATGATAACAGTGGGAAAGGGAGCCTGTCCTTTACATCAAGTTGCATTATTATATTACCCTCTTACGTCATTTAATAGCGATAATAAATATAGATAACGTATAATTAATCTTTGTTATTAATTTAGAGGGCCTGAAATAAAGCATAAGAAACCCATTGACTTCGTGTATGTTTCTCTAACGCAGGTATTGTATTTATAAATCTTGTTTTTGTATCATCATCGGTAACAGAAAACGGATGATGATGATGATGATGATGTGAGAAGAAGAAGAAGATGATGATGATGATGTTTTCGTATCATAAACATACGGGATTCTGTAAAATGCTATGTATTCTGTCCTCTTCCCAATCACTGTTCCCCTCTTCCTGTCCCTTTTTTTAGCATTGCGTATAGCCTCTTCTTCCGTTTTGCTTTCTTCTTCTTTTTGTCATTCCCCCTCTCCGGCTTTCCCTGTTCTCTCATCGCAAGCTTGCTTTTAAATTATTGCGTTTATATTATTGCGTTACTTTCTTCTTTACGCTGCTTTCTCGTTCCTTTCATTTCACACCTCCCTCCCTCCCCCTCTCCCTTCATGCCGAACCCCTCTGCCTCCTCTCAGCATCCCCCCTCCCCTCATTTTCCCTCTCCCTCCCTCACGCCCCTTCTCCCTCCCTCCCTCCCACCGGATTACCGCTCGTGGGTGGCTCGTATAGCAGACTGGACTCAATTAAATCCAGATTGAATAATGGTTAGGCCAGAGATGAAGATGAGGAATTACGTATACTAGAATATCGTGGTGAAAAAATTAATGTGTGATGTTCGTGAGTGTTCTTGTAAGTATGTGTAATATCCTTGAGTGTTCTTGTAAGTATACGTGATATGCGTGAGTGTTCTAAGTCTACATGAGATGCGTTAGTGTTTTGTAAGTAGGCTTGATATTCGTGAGTGTTATTGTAAGTGACAGAACTGCGGCTCTAGCGAGGTATATAAGTTCGATGCGTATATACAAATACTTCTGATACTTCTCATACACTCCTGCCAAACTGTCAAAACCTAATGAGATTTTCCTAAACTAAGAAGGAATATTGAAAAGGAGTGGAAGGATTGGAGTCTCGCTTTAACAGTTTAGACTTCCAGTTGTGTAAAAGGATTATTGATTGCAGGTATACATAACTACCATATTAAAGCCATAATTATAGGATCTTGTTTCGGTTAGACTCCCTAACACTTCTTCACTACCGATTCATTTCCGTATACATTCTGACACGTTAATATTATCCTTTATTTAATTTACGTAAACTATTTAGACGATAAGGACATAACAGAATCTCACACAATAGAATGTTAATGTGCAATAGGCTAAATAAATCGCTAAGAGGGATTTACTAGACAACCTCCTAATCCATCGAGACTGCGGACTAGTGAGTTGCATCTATGTTTGTGACTGTGTACACTATCATATTATAGAGGCCATTATAGAGTACATATAACCACATCCCCCTATCCAGTACACCCTTGTTGGTGTTCGCAAATTAAATGTACACTACTCTATTTTTACAAGCGATATAATGTACATAAAATACTCCCCTGTACAGCCTTGCCTTTCTAATGCGTTTTGTAAGCTGGTAGGTACATACACTACCACATTATTACAAGCCATATCCCGTACTTAATTATATCCCCTCTGCTAAAACGACCTTGACTTGTGTGTTTCCTTAATGTTTCATCTAAGTTTGTCAATACGTACCTGCCACATTTCTACAAGACTATATATCGTAGAGTAAATATGGGTAGTACGGCTTCCCATATATACCTTTGACTTCCTGTAGGTAAGGGTTCTCTACCTGAACTATATATGTACAATATATATGAGTCTGTAAGTAGCGGCAGAAAATGTACAGTGCAATACCAGTTTTTATAAGGCAAATAGAGTATTATAGAGCACAGATCCCATCGCCCCCTAGTTTAGTCTTGACCTGGGATCGGTCAAGGTGCCCCCACAAGGAGCCGCCCCGGGAGTGATGTGAAGTGCCTTACCACCTGGTGCGGTGAGGGCGGTGATGGGGGCGGTGGTGCCTCCCCCTCCTCAGTGTCACGTCCCCATCATCACCAACACTACAATACATTCATTAAACACAAACATCAATACGACGGCACGCGAGCCCTCCACAACGCGCTGCTGCCGCCGCCGCCGCCGCCGCCGCTCGCTGCTCCGACACCCGCCTATCCGACCAAACCAACTTTTAGGGTCAAGTTATCCCTGCCGTGAACTTGTGCACCGAGAGCAGTGAAGGTTTTGCTCCGACACGACACGACACGAAAACCACAACACCAGCCCAGCCGAGGCACAACACGCACCACCACCACGCCGGCCCTCGCCACTGGGTTACAAAAGGTCTTGCTTAAGGAAATCACCCGCGAGAAGCCCCGGTTGATGAAGCTGTGAGCGCCGCCATGACAGTTGGGGGAGGAGGAGGATGGGAGGGGGGGAGACGGAGGGAGGGGAAGTGGGAGTTGCCGAAGTTCACCAACGTAAGCCCTACCCTTGGGGACTGTCGCTCTCACACACTCACCACGCACCTTGATCGGGGTAACTAGAGAAGTCCGTGGTCCTGCTATGGATACCGGGCCGAGGGTGCATGCAAGCCTGAATCCTGGACACTAGAAAAGCCCGGGTATTTGAGGGTGAAGACGAGGCCAGGCAGCCCGGAAGAGCGAGGTGGAGGGGGCGTGAAACCTAACTGACAACGCCGGCGGGGGAAGCGGAGTCGGAGGGAGGCGAGAGGGCGGAGTCTTGGGGCGTAACACCTCCACTTATTTACTTGGCTTTTTATGTTCTAACGATTAGCAAGACTCGAGCTAGAGGCAGGGCGGGGGGAGGGGAAGAGGGGCGGGGGGAGGCGCCCCTTTTTAATCCTTCGGGCTAATTCAATTGCGGTGCCCTCAAAGGATCGTCACATCAGCGGGTGGGCGTGTGTGTTTGCTGGGAGGCTCTGCTGGATTTTGTTATTCTCTTTCATCGATTTCTTGCTCAAGTTCACTGTCACTTTCACAGGACTCTACTCCATTAAACTACAAAGAGGGAGGCTGTCTCAGAAACCTGTTTTGCTACCATTTCTGACCCTGGCAAGGCGACTGTCCTTATACGTCATGCCGACTTAAGTAAATACAACTTCAGTGTTCCTAACAAGCCGTTCCATCACGTAAGTCTGCAGGCTGACTGATGGTTCGAGCCTCGAAGAATATTTGCTCAAGATTAATTTAGATGTGGTCGAGAAGACATGGTCCCTTAAGCCTTTCTGCTAGTTGGTAGTGTGGGCCGATGTCTGGGCGAGGATGTAGAGCAGAAGCGCAAGTGTGTCACTCTGCACCCGAAGATACAAGAGCGTGAGTGGAGGCAGCTCGGCTCGGGACATTAGCATATCTGAAGGGAACGACTTGGCTGTAAAATTACTGTGCTTGTGTGAGGTGAAGAAGCAGGACGATGTAGGTGGTCCACCGCGGCCCTGGCCCGCCACTTCCACTTCCCCCGCGTGCGGTAAAACCGTCTTGCGGTCACCAGCTTAATCTTGTGGTTGGCTCCGCCCAGGGGCGTCACCCAGAACCTCCACCAATCAGCGGCCCAGACTGACGAGGCAATCTCCTCTTGTTATGGGGGGTTGACACAATCATAATGGGACGTGGTCACAGTTCTTCGTACGTTCCATATCTGATAGTAAACAGGAAAGTGAAAAGTCGCATGGAAGAACAGGCTCAAGATAAGGCAAGAGTTCATGGTAGATGGGTAAAAAGGTGAGCCAGAGGGCGGAGTACACGCCCATGGCCGCCGCCCACGCCAGCACCACGCCACGGGGGCAGCACACAGCAGAGGGTCCGGGGGAAGTACAGGAGGGGTGAGCGATACACAACGACGCCGCCTTCAATAATATTCTCTGGCTGCACACAATGAGCAAATAATATTTCAAAGGCGCGAGGGAGGCCGCCCTCACCTATCTGGTAACATCTGTACCTCTCCTGACGACGCTGGGATTACCACCGCCACCACCATCTTTTGCCGTTTTAACATGGCCCCCTTTCCTTTCATATATTATCGCAAACACTCCCCGGATTTATTGGCAGTTGCATAGATATTACTTCATGAGTGACTCGGGCTGTGGGTCTGGTGATGGATGGGCGGTGGTGGCGGCCTGATAGAGCTGTGAGCACTGGATGAGGGGAGACCGGGCCACCACACTTAGATAAAAGAAGGGAGGGAGGAGGGCTGGGGGAAGAGACAGGCAGGCAGGAGAGGGAGAAGAGGTAGGAAAGGGAGAAGAGATAGGAGAGTGAAACGAGGTAAGAAGGCAGGGGAGGGAGAGGACGTAGGGGAGGGAGATGAGGTAGGGGAGTGAGAAGAGGTAGGGAAGGGAAAAGAGGTGAGGAGGCAAGGGAGAGGTTAGAAAGAAGGAGTGAGGAAGATGAAGAGGTATGGAAGCAGGAAGTTAGAAGAGATAGGGAGGAAGAGGTAGGGTGTCCTAGGAGAAAGTGAGGGAAAGAGCCCGGTGAGAGTATAGAAAACTGAAACGAGAGAAAAAAGGAAAGCAAGGAAGGAGAGTCGATTGAGATGGTGCGTGTGACTAGAGAAGAGGAGTCTGAAGAGAGCGATAAAAGAGAGTCGGGGGAGGGAGGAGAGGATGGGAGGCAGAGAATGAGGGGAAGATGTAAAGGGTTGAGTGAGAACAGAGGAGTAAAAGAGACAAACGAGAGAGAAAATAGAGATGAAGAAGATGGAAAGTCAACTGGGTGAAGAGAGGGAAATGATTTCCTTGAGAATAGGGAATAGGAGGAGGTTGAGGTGAAAGGAAAAAGGGAGGGGCAGAGGGATGAGGACGAGGGGATGGTGAGTGCATATAGAGGAAGGAAAAGAGACTAAATGAGAGATAAAGAAGCATACAAGGGAAGAGAGGAAGAAATGTAATAGTTAGGTTTAAAAAGAGGTTAAGAGGACTGGAATGAGAAGTGAAAAGAGAAATATGAAGAAGAGGCAAATGATAAAACAAGAAATAAAAGAAAGATGGCATGCAAGGAGGGAGAAGAAGGGAGTCAGAGATTGAAAGGGAAAATGGAGCGAGATTAGGTGAGAAAATGAGAGACAGGAAACTAGTGAGAGAAAGGTATATAAGGCAGAAGAGGAAGAGGCAGAGTGGAGTAAAGAGAGATGTTACAGTAATTGAGAGAATTTGGGATAAGAGTAGGTTAGGATAACAAACGAGAGAGAGAGAGAGAGATGGTTTTAAAGAGAAATAGTGATTGGTGAGGAGCGTGAAGTAGGTTGGGTTAGAATCAGAGTAGTTAATGGTCGAATAGATTAAGCTGGATGCAGTTGTGATTGTTAGATTAGGTTAGGTTATGTGCAAGACTTCAGAAAAAAAAAAAGATACTGAAAGGGGCGAACACACTGAGAAAGCACGATGCACGGGAAGCTCAAGTGGGAGCAGAAAAGGGTTGTTTGGTTTAGGTCAGTAAAGGATAGAAAAGAGGGAGGAAAAAAAAAGGATGGGGTTTTTCATGCGAATGGACCGGGGATGAAACAAGAAAAATTCGTCTCACGAGGAAGAGGGAAACGATAAAAGAAGCGGGGTTTTTCGTAGGTAGAAAAACAAGATAAAATTCGTCGTCACGAGATGAAGAGGAGAAAGAAAACAAGGGCATTTTGTCATGATGAGGAAAAAAAAAAAAATTGTCGTGAGAGGAGGAAGGAAAAGTAAACTAGGTGGGATGATATTTCGCTATGGGGGAAGAAAAGGAATAATTTATCATCATTGGTGAAGAAAGAGGAATATGAATAATATTTGGAGGATGGAAGATTAGACTCTAAATAGGACGCATTAATTTTGATTATTATTGTTATCTCGTAGCCTGTTTTATTAATTGTTTATGATCTTTTGTAGTGAATGGGTTAATTATGGCCATATGTTTTGAAGCCCCTCCTGCTCTGATCAAAATAATCTCATGGTAGTAAGAACTGTATATGGGCTTTAGGGTGTGCTTAGGAAAGAAAAGAGTGTTGTGTGTCCTGGCATATGAGTCATGAAGGGGGAGGGAAACTTGAGTACTGGGTGAAGAAAGAGGATTGAATTTGCCCACAGGAAGATGGGAGAGAATATGGGAGATGAGGGATGGAGATTAGGTCTTGGTCACACACAGACATTTTCGAGTAATAGCAATCCGAAGGGCAATGGGAAGAACAATGAAATACTTTCTCTCTCAGCAAGAAAAAAAAAGTAGTGAATGTCATCATGCGAGTGAGAGACGTATGATCGTCGTCTTCCGTAGTGAGGTCTGCTGATACCTATGCCTGTCACAACACCAATAAATTAAATACAAACAAGGCTGAGGCTGTTCTTGCTATAAATGTTCATCAAAAAGAAACAGAATGATAATAGAAAACGTTTGTGGATTCCCATGTGTATTGCCAAAAGGGGAGTGAGAGAATTAATTATAAACTGGTCAGAGGTCTTAGTTTAGAAAACATGCAGAAACTAGGAAGAGGTGGATACGATTCAGCAGACCTCTATATCTTCGTGTGTTGAGTCTTTTATTTTCTTCTTCTTCTGTTACTGAAGAGCAGGATAATAACATGGGGAGGTCTGTTATCGTTGGTGGATGGCTTCCTGAGCTTCGGTGGTAGTCAGGCCACCACCCAGTGTATATTACCCTTGGGCTTTTAAAATTAGATGTTTGATATCGATAATAGTATTAATACAGCATACAATAATTAAGCATAAAAATGAGCGTAACAATTTGTGTAATCAAAAATAGCATTAGCTTGCATTTGACCTCCTTTATTGTTTTTTTTTTTTTTTTTTTTTTTTTTTTCCGACGAACATGATCGTCGTCAAATCTTTCCTCAGTAATTGCATACAGACTGCGGAGTTCTGACTATTTTTTTATTGGAAAGAAGCACCTCGAGGAGCAAAAATTACTCGAAAATGTCCTCGTGTGACCATGACCTTAGGATGAGTGTAATAAGCGGGAAAGGAAGTGTGATGTAATCCAGATTCAGGATTTCAGTGGAAGGGGGAGAAGGAGAAAGGGATGAGGTGTGATTGGAAGACAAAAGGTAGGATGTGCTTTGAAAACGAGGAAGAGGAGGATATGTGTAGGCACGAGAATGAGGGGACGAATAGCTGAGAGAAATAATCTATGCGTCATGAACTTAGTATGAGAGGAAACTAAGGAATGAAATGGGATCGGGCTTGGGAAGTGGGTGGACCAGAGATGAATAAATGTAGGAAGAACATAATGAAGAAATATGAAAGCAAAACAAGGGAAAAAGTACGACTTATATGAGAAAACTATGTGGGCGGATGAGGACGGAGAAGACATGGAGAAGGGATGGCTGGTGAGATGTGGGTGGTCCAGAGGTGGCTTAGAGAAGGGAGGACTAAAGAGAACTAGAAAAAAAATGAGAAAGAATAGAAAGATATGAGTGGAGGAGAATGCAAAAAAGGGGGAAGGGATGGTGGCTTGCATGTTGAAGGGCCAGAAATAAGGTAGAACACGAAAGAAAAGAGGAAAATGAAGGAAACCAAGAAAATCATGAAGCAAAGAATTACAAGAAAAAGATGTGGGTGAAAGAAGATGAGAAAGGTGGATGAGATGGTGGCTGGAATATGGACGAGACAGAGATGAATTAGAAAAGGAAAAAAAATGAAACGTAGGGAAATAGGAAAGGATTATGAAGGATATATGGATGAAAGAGAAGGGAAAAGAAATGGGCTGGAAGGTGGGTGGGATGTGGGTGGGCGAGAGAGGACTGGAGCCAGGGACAGAGAGACATACACTCAGACAGACAGACTCGGGGGGGGACCCTGAAGGAGAATCAACAATGTTATCAGATCTCCACCACCACCCACGAGACCACCAGACTTCTCTCTCTCTCTCTCTCTCTCTCTCTCTCTCTCTCTCTCTCTCTCTCTGTCTCTTGCACACACACACACACACACACACACACACACACACACACACACACACACACACACACACACACCTTATCCACCATTCCTACACACAAACCAACTCCCTTTTCTTTTGTTCTCCCACCCACGCCTTCCTCTGCCTCCTAATCCCTCTCTTACACGAACCAGCATTCATTTTTATTTGTTTTTATTCTCTCCTTTATTCTCATCTTTCACAAGCAAACAACCCCTTTTCTAAATTCTCTATTTCTTCTCTACCTCCTCCATCCTCTCTCTTACACAGACCAACACTCATTTTCCTGTTTCCTTTTTCTTTCCTTCTTTGCCTAATTATCTTGCACAAACCAGCGCCTTTTTTTTTTATATCCTTAAATATTAATTCCTCTCTTACTTCCCCTTTCCCTCTTGCATTAACCCCCCTTCTCTCCTCATCTTTTTTCTTTCCCCTTCCTCTTCCAACCCCAGCTACATTTTTTTTTTCATTTGCTACCTCCTTTATCCCTCTCTTTCGCAAATCGTTTTCCCTTTTCTTTTCCTTTTATTTTTTGTCTCATCCACTCCCAGTTGCACAAACCAAA
This sequence comes from Coenobita brevimanus, assembly GCF_032717465.1. NCBI lineage: Eukaryota > Metazoa > Arthropoda > Malacostraca > Decapoda > Coenobitidae > Coenobita > Coenobita brevimanus. The sequence continues at coordinate 1,320,450 of NC_137053.1, read as the reverse complement.
ACCTTTCCTGTCTTTTTTTTTTTCTGTTTCTACCTCCCTAACATCATCTTAACCAACACCCTTCCTTTTCTTATCATCTTCCCCCCCTCCCCCGCCTCCTCCATCTTCGTCACCTTGGCCTGTCATTTAACCTCTGAAGCCCACTGACTGCTTCATCCAGGGCGGGGGGAACACCTAGCCCATTGAGAAGGGAGAATTGCTAGTCCCCATTGTCGCCAGTTAACCCCTCAATGTGGTGGGGTTTTTTTCATCCTCTTTTATATTTTTTTATCTTTTTCATATCGTTCTTACCACTAGCTTTCTTTTTTTTTTTCTTTATCGTTGCCACTACTAGATTTTTTCAAGTTAGGACGCACCTCTTGTAAAGAAGGGGTTAGTGAAGGTTTTATCTGGCTTCCTCATATGTTCTTTTTTTAATCTTTTTCGACTTTGTTTTATCTTTATCGTTACTTCTACTAGATTTTTTTAAAGTTAGGAAGCGCCTCTAGTAGTGAAGGTGGTATCTAACTGTCATACCGAATTTATTAAACGTAGAACCAACCATAAGTAGTGAAAAGGCTAACCGAGGCTCTAACTCTATATAAAAAAACCTCTTCATAGCTGAATAAAATCGTCTTGTAATAGTAATGATTGTAAAATATGTAATTGGGGTGAAGTTATTAAGGAAGCTTTTTATCACCTTTTCCTAATATTTTATTTCCGTTTCTGGGAAAGTAATATGTTTTTGTATGTTATTTAAGAAGTCTGTGTCGATAATACGAAGCCATAAATGACACAGAAGAGAAGAGTAAGGTATAATAAGTGAAATAAGTCGCTTAGGAAGAGGTATGGGGGAGCCTGCTTAAAAAATATGAGAATATTGGCCTCTATGAGCAGCATAGCAATCGCATGCTGTAAGTCGCAAAGAGAGAGAGAGAATTATTCCATTTGCTTAATATTTCCGGCGACTTTTTTTATTACCGCCCATCATTGCCTTCATCCTCATCTCCATAGTGGTGTGTGTGTGTGTGTGTGTGTGTGTGTGTGTGTGTGTGTGTGTGTGTGTGTGTGTGGTGGGGGGGAATATAAAGGTATAATTTATGTGGGATCTTGACTCTGAATTACGGGGGATATAAGACGGGAATTATAGCAGTCGGATATATTTAGTCACTCCTGTTCTCTGATGACATTTTGATTGAGTCTGGGATTAAAATTTGGGAGGATCATTTTCTTTCAAGCCTGTTCCATGAAGACGTAGGGTTGGGCATAACTCCTAGGGGGGTATTTATAAAGAACCTTAAGTCATATACAGAAATACACATGTCTCCGTAGCACTTAAAGACGCAGATAAAATTGTACGCTTTTTTTTTCATATTTTGTCTTAATGTTTACTTTGATTTTGAAGTGTGTGGTTGCTGCGTAAAGTTAGAAATGTAAAAAATCAGATACATAACTAAAAATTCTTAGACTATACAAATGCCAACGCTAATGTGCTTCGTGTTCGTGTTTCGTATCATTTTTCCCGCGCCTCCTGCCTCTGATGACTGAGTGTGTGTAATTTCCAGAGCTGTCTTTGGATGGGGTTAAATTGGATGTGATTGGGTTTTCCTGCTAATCTCTTTCCTCGTGCGATAAAGGATGAAAGTAATGAAAGTTGATTAATCCTGTGATGTGTGTTTTCGTTCAGCCTCGTATATTCCCGTTTTCTTTGTCAGTAGTTTTTTGGTTTGTGTGTGTGTGTGTGTGTGTATTTGTGTGTGTGTGTGTGTGAGAGAGAGAGAGAGAGAGAGAGAGAAGCAAAACCCTCGAGACTCAAGATAACAAACTGACACCCTAGTCGAGAGAGAGAGAGAGAGAGAGAGAGAGAGAGAGAGAGAGAAGGGTGGGAATATTAGAAGATAAAGCCACAGGACGTGAAAATGGGAGGGGTGAAGGAGGGGAGGGAGAGATAATGAAGAGGAGGGGAGGGGGAGAGAGGAAGAAGGATGGAGAGAAAGAGGGGAGGGGGAGATAATGGAGAAGAGGGGAGGGGGAGAGAGGAAGAAGGATGGAGTGGAGAGAGAGAGAGAGAACTAACTTTCATATTATCTGCCTGGTAAAATAGGAAGAAGTTGCCTGAAGTCTGTAAAGTTAGGAATATTGATGATGAATTCTCTCTGTCTCTCACACACACACACACACCTATCGACTACTTCAGGGGGCCATTAAGGTAGATAGTCAAGGGGGGGGCGATAGATAGCCAAGGAGGTCCGATAGATAGTCAAGCAGGACTGATAGATGGAAGCCCTACCTCTCAGCCTCGTCACTCACAGTCGAGAATCAAAAATACTCATCTTTACTGAGTTCTTTAAAGGTCTCATTACCTTACTACTCACCCAGCTGAATAAAACCCTCTGACATTAGCAGGGGTAGAAAAATAAGAGTTGCTCCTACCATGAAAGGGGTAAGGATGGTAGTAATAATAGTCTCAGCTTCCTACTACTAACTCAGGTGAATATGGTATTAGCTGGAATAGTAGAGTTGTCCCGACCATGAGGCAGTTAAGGAGAATTATTCACTTTTATGTACATTAGAGGAGGCCATAACTGAGAGGTCTATGGAAGCATCATTTGCCAACTCCCATTCACTATTTTGAAAGAGGAGGGAAAAAAAATGAAATGTGTGGTGGTGGGTGGCGTGTGTATGTGTGTGTGTGTGTGTGTGTGTGTGTGTGTGTGTGTGTGTGTGTGTGTGTGTGTGTGTGTGTGTGTGTGTGTGTGTGTGGCCAGCGACCGTGGACAAGAGGGATTCATGGCCCTACACAACCCCTCCCAGATGCCGCCGTAATAAAGACCAGCCTGAAAAAAGGAACAGGATTTTAAGGGGCAGGGGGGTGAGAAGGGAAGGGGGAGAGGAGGGAGGAGAGGGGGACTGAGGGAGAAAAAGGAAGAAAGGATGGAAAGGGGAGCGGTAAATAAACAAGAGAAAATACACACACAGACACACCCCTAGTATGCAAAGGATGTAGAAACAGGGCAACAAATATCACTCCACCTAAACACTTAACAACAACTAATAATCTTCACCACACAACTACACTAACACTTTTCTGTTTCCCCCACCGTCTCTTCTTGACCACACCTCTTCTCTCCCCACTAACCACCACAAAAAAGCAGGAGGGGGGGGGAAGGGGGAAGTGCGTGTGGCATGGGTAGAATTCGGGTGTAGGGGTGGGTGACTTTATCTGGGCTTCGAAATAGTATCACCAAATCATCGAGATACGGAAACCAGCATCCCATTTCGGGGTTCTCAGGGGGATGGTTGAGCCTATTCTGAGCTTGGGAAGGTAAATTGAGAGAGAGAGAGAGAGAGAGAGAGAGGGAGGGAGGGAGGGGGAGAGAGAGAGAGAGGGAGAGAGAGAGAGAGAGGGAGAGAGGGAGGGGCAGGGTCGTAAGAAGAGGGGTCGACCACAGGAGGCATAGTGATAGTTGAGGGCTTGTGGCTCCTTTCCTTTGTTGGCAGGAAAGGAACGAGGGGGAGAGATGGGGGGATGGTTGAGGGGGTGACAGTGAAAGAAGGAGGGGGGCAGGGTTGCGGTGAATGAGGTGGGGGAGGGGGAGGGTAGGGCATGGAATGGGGGGTAGGAGAGGACAGGAAAGGGTAGGGAGGAGGGGGAAGGAAAAGAAGTGAATGAGATGGTGGGAGGGGGAGGGGAAGGGAAGGGCGGGGGCTGACAGTGAATGAAGGATGAGGGGACGTGTGTGTGGTCTGGGAGGGGGTGACGATGAATAGGAATGTGGGCACCGGGAAGAGATAGAGAGGGAGACTGAGGGAGTAAATAGAGGGAGTGACTGTAGAAGGAATGAGGGACAAAGAGATGGTGGGAGTGGATGGGAGAGAGCAAGATGGATGGAGAAAGCAGGATTGATGGAGAAGATAGATGGAGAAAGTAGGATGGACGAAGTAAACAGTGAGTACGATGGATGGAAAAAGTAGGATAGATGGAGGAGATGGATGAAGAAACTAGGACGGATGGCAAGATGGATGGAGGAGGTGTACATGAAGGAAGCATGGTGGATGAAGCAAATGGAAAGAGTGGAATGGGTGGAGAAAGTAGGATGGCTGGATGGATGACGTGGAGAAAGGCTGTGTGATTAAGGATGATGCTAATTTGGTGAAGTGAGTGGAAAACAGTAGAGTTCTGATGAAAGTGGAGAGGGACAGACTACAAGGTGGAAGGTAGGAGTTATATGTGGAAGAAATTAAACAAAAAAAAGGAAACATTTCGATAGTACAATAGAGATCATAACCTCATTTACATTGTCTCGAAATCGCGTCAGAACCTAATTGAACTTGCTAAAATTGATTAAAAAAAAATAATCACATGGGTTGGAGTCAGTTTGTTCAGAATCTCAAAGTGTAAAAGGATTGTTGACCGGGAATGTACGTTTGAAAATTAGCCTCGTTAACTAGAAACTTCAAAGACCCTTTTGATCACCGTATTAAGACCAGAGGGAAGAGTCCTTTGCATACCCCTTGCGTGAAATGGCTTATTTTGTTGGCTTATTCTTATTTATTTCCAAACGATCGTGTGCAGATTAGGATACATTAGTTTTTTCTTCTTCTTTGGGGGTTTAGGTGTAGTTTTCAATATCCTTTTTGCTACGAGAAGTGTTTTGGAAGGGAAAAGTATCGTCTGGTTGTAGCAGAAATTAAACGAAGAAAAACGTCATTGGGCTGAAAGGGTTATTATTAGGGGATGTTTGATGAGAGGGTTAGTAAGTACAGTCGGGGACAAAAGTTTGGCTTAATAAATCCGTTTTTTTACTTGTTACTTCAATTTCTTGTTTAATATTCCTAAATTAAAACAGTCTCGTTACTTTTCACATTCCCGTAGATTATTTTCTTTGACATGATGCCTTAGGGAGGAAAGTTGCGAACATATCCCAAGTGTGAAGTAGAGGTAGGGGCACAGGAGACTAACTTGCGTCCCAAACTGTATCTCACCAATGACCAGACCCAGGTCCTCCACGCCAGTCCTCTCTGCGTCAAAAAGTCTATGTGTTTCCCCATCCGCTCTTTGCATACAGCCGTGGTATGGGGGCCGCTTCCAAAGGCGAATTGTTTATGTCGCAACGAAAAGAATTGCCAACATAATAAGATTCACGGAGGAGAGGAGGGAATATGCATCTCACTTTAATGGTTTGTAATAAGCTGTTTCTGCCACTGGAAATCTTATGATATTGTCAAGTTATAGTAACAGAGATTATCGCTTTCTTTTGGGAGGTACAATCGATATAAAGTTGAAAATTTCGGATAAAACCGAAATAACTAAGTTTTTTTTTTCTTTTTTATGGATAGAGAGAGAGGAGAGGCGTATTGTCGTGGTGATAGGAAGCATTCTAGGACCTCACCCTTAGCGATATATGTATTGTCTTTCTCACCTTGAAATTCTCATGTTGGTTACTTAGGTTATCTGTTTTACCTTCATAATTTGTTGTATGTTATTTGCCTTTGTAATATCGATATTTCTCGTGTAAATAAAGGTGAATATTAACGTACCATATGCAAAAAAAAATACTAGTAAGGAAGAAGTGCTTGCAAGTCCCCGGAGCTGACGAATAGGCGACCTCGAAAGACCTTTTATAAGATCTGTGGATACGATTTATTTACTTCACCTCACAATTCAAATATAAGTTAGAAAAGTTAATAACTGCGACTCTTCACTATTTCTTTCATTTTTATTTATTTATTTATTTATTTATTTATTTATTTATATATCTTTTTGCATTAAGCGCCATTGTCAGCCTCACATCTCCCAGTCACGGCTCAGGATTCAGGTTGGGGGCGTGGCTTAGTTTTGCCAAGTTAAAACGACTGGAGTATAGCACACACACACACACACACACACACACACACACACACACACACACACACACACACGCATATGAGACTGGAGTTTGCCCATTAGGTCAATAATTCACCGCACATCCCCTTCAGTAGAGGTCAGAGGCCGTCAGGAGCCCTATATTCTCTCTCTCTCTCTCTCTCTCTCTCTCTCTCTCTCTCTCTCTCTCTCTCTCTCTCTCTCTCACACACACACACACACACACACACACACACCGTTCTCATCCACCCTCCCTTTTTCGTTCATACTCTCCCCAACTCCATCCTGCATCCCGCCCTCTGCCCCACTTCCCCCGTCTCCCCCGTGGTGTGAGTGTCTGGTGGGGTGCACTAACAAGACAATGAAGGTGCTAGCGTAACCACATTATCACCGGGAACTACCCCAATGAATCACCCAACTGCCACTTTACCAATCACGCTCTTGCCTCGTCCTTAATGATGGATGGATCACATGTGGGCTGCCCTTCACCGACACCTTACTCACCTTACTCCTTTTCTTCAACTCACGTCTATTTAAGCCCTATCCCTTCCCTACTTCCTTCCCCTCCTCCTTTTCCTCCTGCTTCTCCTCCCCTCTCTACTTACCTCCTTTTCTCCTCTGCCCCTAACCTTCCTTGCCTTGCCTCCACTTCTCTTATCCCTTCTTAAGCCCCCTCTTTGTCCTCTTCATTCTCCTTCGTTCCCCCGTATTTCTTCATTTCCTTTTCCTCTTCCTTCTTCTCGTAACCTCTGCTGACTTGCCCTCCTAACCTTCCTTACTTTGCCTCCTTCTGTCTTCACCTCGCCGCCATGCAAACCATCTCCTTTTCCGTCTTCTTTCTCCCCCTCCATTTCCTCTTCCATTTGCTCCTTCGCTTCCTCTTCCTGACCCCTCTTTATCTTCGTATTTTCTGTCTCACTTTGGAATACAGATACTGAAGCTGCTTTAAATCTAAACAGGTCCTTTAGCACCTTACAGTTACTGAAGGAGTGGCTCTATTTCATTATTAGTGTATGAATATTAATAAGCAAGATTTTTACAGTCGATCATACGAAATTAGGTAGTGCGGTCTTAACTGAAATGGACTGAAGACAATTTATAGCATCCTATCACTGGAAACCGCCTTCAGAAATTTACTCTGTGTTTAGCAATGTCAGTTAAGGGAAACGGGAAATGCTTTGTGGAATTCTAGTTCAGGTGATCCACATACTGTCTGACGAAACGGGTGATTGTGACTGACGTGTTTTTCAGCACTTCACGTAGGTCAGCATGAACTCTCGCTCGTCAGTACCTGTTGCTACGCTCAGGTGTGGATTTGGTATCAATAAACCACTCTTCGCGTTGCGGCTTCTGAGGTGTCATTATAACTGACAGACACTCACGCCGTGGGTACGTGTGACTGCCGTACGAGTATAATAATTATGACACCCTGGCTAATTAACAGCTATAAGGAGGCTATACAAAATTTAAACTTTTAACAAATATATCACATTAAAACACTGATAATTTCTCTCGGGGAGGACAGTTAAATGGTAAATATACTTTGATTCTTAAGTTTTATCCGAGAATATACCGATCAGAGAATTGGTGTGCACATTGTACTTCATCGAGGGCACTGTATGGTGTTGTGTGAATTTTTCAGATTGATGCAGCTGAGGACGATTATAAAATGAGAGAGAGAGAGAGGAGAAAAAAGATCAGTTCAGTGCCAGTTTCCTTACCCCTCCTGTTCTCATACCGTTTCCCGCTATCCTCTCTCGCTGTTTCCTCCTCCCTGCACTCCCCCTCTCACTTCCCCCTCCTCTCCCCATCCCTGTCTCTCTCTAACCGCAAGTGGAGGTAGTGGAGCCTGAGAGCGTGAAGTGGTTGCGAGTGGCGTGGTGATTAAAGTGGACCGCAACAAGCAGCAACAATAACACTTAATGCCCCATAAATCCACCGTCAGCCACCACCACCACAACCACACGGGATGGCTTTCACGAGGGCAGGAAGCATCACATCCATAAAGGCAATAACTAGAGACGGAAGGCAGGCTGGTGGGACGAGGAGGAGGAGAAGAAGAAGAAGGAGGAGGAGGAGGAGGAGGAGAAGAGGAGAGAGAAGAAGCATCACAAAAAAAAAAAAAACTGGAGACGGAAGGCAGGCTGGTGGGAGAAGAAAGTGAAGAAGAAAAAGAAGAGAGAGAGAGATAGGCGGGGGGGGGGGAACCAATTCAAGTTTAACTTTATTTTATTTAGTTCTTCCCATCTACTCTCACCTGTCAAGTGTAGCTGAAGGTGCGCTGTGGTGGAAGACCCACGAGGGTTCGAAACCCAGCGGGGTAAAGATTAGGTGGTCTGTCCCCTTGTGCCTCCGCCTCAATCCAGCCTTGGTGAGGATTGGTAGTGTGTCGGCGCTCCTCAGGAGCAGCCAGGGTCAGCCTGTTGACCCCCTTGGTTTAGGTAACTGGATTAAGGACTTGTGTATTTTCAGCCACTGGTTGAGATGAATAAATAAACCGAAAGTTATTATTATTACACACACAGCAATTAGAGACGAAATGCAGGTGCGATGGGAAAATGAATGGAACACTGAGCATTCCGATATGACGTATTAATTAGTTTTATTCTTTACAGACGATTGTATTCACCTCAGGATATAAAACCATCTCATTTATAAAGTTCATCTCTACTGTGCAACAATTCATACTCATTTGCACGGCTGCTGTCATCATCATCATAATCATCATCATCATCATTAATTCTTGTCTACAGTTCTTATTATACACGAAAACAAATAAAAGTTCGGAAGTATAGGAATCCAAGGACGATAGAAGAATGTGAAAAGCGGAGACAGGGGTTTGTTCCATAGATCTAATCAAACGCTGAGGGAGACGAATAAGCAGACCAGCGGATTTAAGTAGCAGAAAAGTGTCGATAATACCACGTTGCTGTGAGTGTCTCGTGTATCCGTCTCAGCTCCACATCAAGCCAGCTGAAAGGTAAGAGATAAGAGGGGAAGTTAACATGTTCCTCAAGCACAGATGCTCGAGTGTGTGGCTTCATGTTTACTGGGCGGCAGGTTATGCTTTCAGTTTTCCCTGCGGCTTCATAGTGACCGTACGTCAGAGTAATGTTGAAGTGCAGTGTAATTGTGCCTCTTAAAAAAAAAAAAACAGTGCAATATTTGACGGATTGTCTTGGCGGAAGCAACATAATCTTTAATTTTCTTTTAAGTTTCTGTTTATATTTGAACCTGGAATGAAAAGAAGAGCACACGGTGTTTTAGCGAACAAAGTCCCACCAAGAAAATTCACAGGCAGTCAAGGTCCACCATTGATATGCTGATTTTGGCTTTCGCTGTGTTCCAGAATCGCAACTCTCAAATCGCAAAGAAAAAAAAAAATGAAATGCGCCTGCTGGGCCATTAGGTTTTTTGTTGAAGGCCATGGTTCTGCGGAATAAAAAAAAAAACAGTCTTACTGTGAGTAGATCGATTTTCCTGAGGGTCTTGTGATACTTGGTTGTAAATTCTGTTGGAAGCGCCGTTTCTTTCGCGTACTGGTTCGAATCCAAGAGGTAACTGAGGGTTCTTCTCTAAATTAATACGCTCTCAGGGGCGTGGGTCGGTCTCCTGTGACTTAAATATTCTGGAAGACCGTAGCTTAGCCTCGTGTTCCCGTCGACCCGGAAAAGGTATGAGATTGTTTTGAGACTGACGGCATGGATGGGTTGATTTACCTCGGCTGTCTTCCCCCACGCGATATTATTCATTAAATTTTTTCCACGTGATAAATTATAGGGTTTCTCTGCCACGGGACCCACTAAGTATTTCCCACCTGGTAAATTACTAGGTTTCTCTTCCAGGCGATACTTTCCATTAGGTATTTTCCTAGTGATAAATTGTATGGTTTCTCTGCCACCCGATATTACCCATTAAGTATTTTCTACATGATAAATTATAGGGTTTTTCTCCATTGTTTCACAGCCAGCTTGATGTACAGATGCGACCATTAAGACTGATTTATGTCATTACGATAAATCACGGAACATTGAGCGATCACTTTCGAAAACCAGTGAAGCGAGATTAGGAATACAATAAGCTTTTCAGAAATTACATAAAAGTTTCGTAATTAAAAAAAAATAATAAATAAATAAAAAATAAGTTTGGAGCGAGAAGAATATTTTGAATCAGCCATTTTGTGACTGTACTCTTTTTACTCTATCTTGGCCAAAAATTGTAGTCTGTCCCTCTTGAATATCGAGTTGTAAAAATAGATTAATACAGTACTAGAATATGATGCTAGTCACGAAGAAGAGCTAAGAAAAGGGTGTAGAGTCATAACATTGTCTTTTTCAGCACTGAGCTGCGTGCAAAAAAAAAAAAAATGCAAAATGATAAAAACATGGGCGAGTTAGTGTAAAAGAATTATTATATTGTTTGTATGGCGGGAAAGTTGCTCATATTCCGCCAGGATTTGCCGAGAATTTCATATATATATATCTTTTGTCGCCAATATCCCTCCCTCTTCTGTCACTAACTTTCATTTCTCAACTTCCTTTTTTTTTTGAGTAATAATTTCCCATTCTATCTTGACCGCCTCCCACACACCCATCCACCTTTCGCATATTGCTAACTTCTCCCTTCGCCAGCAGTCCCTCCCCGTCTTCATCATCCTCCCAGTAGGAAATGTATCAAGGAATATCGTGCGTGAGTTTCCATTTGTTTAGAAGTATGAGAGAGAGAGAGAGAGAGAGAGAGAGAGAGAGAGAATGGTGTATTAAACGTATATGCTATCATCCGTGTTTTATATTCATATAGGAGGAGAGGATGGAGACTTCCAAGTAATCAAAAATCTTTCCTGAGTTCTCCACTGCCAACAATTACCTCTTCCTATCAACTCTCCCATTTCCATATCAACTCATCCCATACTCATCCCAAGCCTCATCCCACACATCCCCATCCTCATCCCACACAATCCCACCCTCATCCCACATACTCTCACCGCCACTCGACTTACACCACCCTCATCTTCGTGTGGTTTTCTTCCCCTTCAATTTCAACGTTCTTTCTAGATTTCTCTTGTCCTGTCACATCCCACCACACAAATAAAACTCATCGAACCCTGCCTTTGCCTCATCCTCCTTCCCCTTCTAACTTTATTCTATTCCCATTCTGCTCCTGTTCCATTCTTCCTCGCCGCTTACCCAGCCTCTCACATTTCTCCAGCCTCTCATATCCCTCTCATCTTCCACATCCCTCTCTTCCCCTTTCGTTCTCCACAACCTTCCGCCCCTCCGTCCCCCATCCATCGTTCCATACACTCCGCCCACACATCCCCACCTACCCTCCACACTTTCACATCCCTCATTCTCCTTCCTCTGCCTATCCATGTTGATCCCTATTTCCCCACCGCATCTCTCTACATCCCCACTCCAGATCCCTCCCTTTACTTCACCCAAACATTCCTCCACCATTCCCCCACAGTTTAACATTCCTCTCTTTATCTCTCCCTCCCACACATTCCCCAATCATTCACCACCACAGCGCACATTCTCTCATTCCCCCCCCCCACATCTCTCTCATTCCTCCCCCACATCCCTTTCATTCCTCCCTCCCATTCCTCCCACCTCTCATTCTCCCCTCCAATCCCCTTTCCCTCCCTCACCACTCACCACCACAGCCCCACCATAACTCAGCCGGGCCCGTCATCTCTACCTCGGCGGCTCCTCTGCCCTCAAATTGCCTTATCTATTAGTTATAATTTGGCTTATTATTTATGAGTCTTCCTCCAGCCTTCGTCCCCCGTACTTAATTCTCCCGTCGTATTAGCCTGGCGTGCGATGGCCCCTGGGGAATATTTACAGAGCTGGGGGAGGGAGAAGATGCTAAAGTTATCCCGGTTTTTCTTCTGAGTTTTCTGTTTCGAGTTACGAGGCGTTGCTGGGGTGTTTTGGAACGTCGTTGGGTAGAGTGAGGATCTGGAGGAAATTTGTGTGCTGTGTTGTGGTGCTGTGCTGTGAGATGTGGTGTGGTGTGGTGTGGTGTATGAATGTGTGTGTCCTCTCTCTTTATTTTCTATGTATCTCACTCTGAAAATAGACCAGGAAGCCCGTTCTCTGTGTCCCATCAGTCGTCCTGCACAGTAACATGTGGCGCCAAACACTTTCTCATGTCCTCTCTTGGGCACATATTCTCGTCAGTTCAGGAAGCTCCCTAAAACCTCTTCCTTAGCGATTTACTTTTGCGTATGACTGGCTAATGTCCCTTTGTACTTACGCAGAGTATGGCGATGTTAGATTTATATAACACAGAAGGGGAGAGTAAGGTGTAATAAGCAAGATAAGTCGCTTAGGAAAATATACTAGTGCCTAACGAACGATTGTTTTACCTGTGGGGAGGCACCTGGAAGTGAAGGGGTTAATTAAAGCTATATCTAAACCCTCCAGTTCAATAAGTATAATTTGGGCTGAATAAAATCGTCTGGCGGTTGTAAGAAGAGGTTATAAAGGCTACTAGATTCAGGAGGCTAAGGTGTAGTATGCAAAATTTACCTGTGAGAAAGAATTGCCACGGAATCACTTGAATCGACGAGAATACTAAGGATGTGGCGTCTGATAGTCGATAGGTAGGTAGATAAATTGATAGACAGACAGACAGACAGGCAGGCAGACTAACTGATAGATAGATAGACAGACAGATAGATACAGACAAGAATAGAGACACATAGATAGTTATATATATACATGTACACTAAATACAGTTAGAGGTATGCTGTCCTCTCGTGCTTCTTTATAATACGTTCCTGACATTATAACTTTAACCACTGTTCTCTGCAGATCGCTACCAGGTGCCTCATTTCTTCCCCTTAAGAGTATATGGAACTAACTCTTAATACCCCCCTTCGTCTTGCACTCACTTCCCCATTTTCTTCACCATGCTCTCATCATCTCCCCGCTCCCATCCCTCTCCCTCTACTGTACTTGAGTCTCCACCTTATTACAGAAATCTAGGATCTTATTTATCAACTTTACTCTCTAAGTTCCGTATTAAATTGTTTGTTTATGCGTTTGGCTTCGCTTATACGGCAACCAGGCACTTCGCAATCATATGAAAGTGAAATTGAATGTGAAAATACAAATCCATATTTGATAAGAGTTAACTGTTGTGGAGCTGGAAATATTACGGGTTGAGATCCTTTATAATACGACTTCGGGTCATCATCGCCATTTTGGTTTAAAGTCAGACAGTCCTTTGCGAAGCTGGAGGTAGATTTGGTTCTGATTATTGGGTGGACTAGTGTGCCGAAGGACCTAATTTGGCCTAATCTAACCTTGCACGCTTGTAAACACTGAGACTTAACTGTGCAAGATTCGATCACTCGCTTGGCTGCATCTGCGTGAAGCCTCTATTAATTTTCTTCTTCTTAACCTGAAGCCCCACAGTCATCCCGAGCATTAACGAACAGCGCCACGCACCTCTGCATGGCATCATCATCATCATCATCATCATCATCATCATCCCGGTGAAGGTCTCTCTCATTCCACTCTGGTCTGTTAGGTGCTGTCTTGTTCCATCCTGTCCCAGCAAATCTCCGAAGTTCATTCCTCCACTTTGTTTTCTTTCTGCTCTTTTTCTCATTCCATCCCTGACTTGTGCTGAGTTACCCTGTTTGTTCGTCTGTCATGTACTCTACGAAGAACATGACCTATCCTCATGCATTGCTGTTACATATTTATTAATGTATTTATCATATTCTCTATTTTCATCTGGTCCCTTACCTAAAATGGCCTATTATTAACTCTGTATGGCACCTAACATATCCTTCAGCATTTCTCTCTGGGCATTCCAAAAATTTTACGTTCCAGTGATGTCAGATTCATTTCCCAATCCATAATTTAGAACAGGGAGAGCAAACCAATTTTATGTCCGTCTCTTTTAACGTAGATGTAATTCCCAAGCTTTTAAAATGTGACCGGGTATATCTAATTTCCTTCTTCGCCTTCCTCTTCTTTCCTTGATGTCTATGCCCTAATCTGGAACTGTCTGAGCTGCCTGGCTTGAGTATATATATTCATCAGCACATTAGTCTTACCCCTTATTATTGCTGAGAGAGAGAGAGAGAGAGAGAGGGAGGGAGGGGATGGCAGAGAGAGAGGGAGAGAGAGGATAAGGCACAGAGGGGGGGAAGGAGAGAGGGTTAGAAATAGAGGGGAATGAACGGTGTAAACTACAGTGAGGGGAAGGAAAGAGGTAAGGCAGAGAGAGGGAAAGGAGGGGTCAGGCAGAGGGGAAAACTGGGTATACGACAGACATAGAGGAGAAGGAGGGGGGGGAGGGAAGTAGAGATAGGGTATGGAATGGTAAGGCAGAGAGAAGGAGGGGAAGGATGGGAGAGTTGGGAAGGAAGAGTGGACGGCAGAGATGGAAGGGAGGGGGAGAAGGGAGGAAGGAACGGCAGATATAGAGGGTGAAAGAAAAGGAGACAAAGAAAACGGATAAGGGGGATAGCAGACAAAGAGAGAGAAGACAGGCTGGGGAAGACGACAGAGAGAGGTGGAAGAAAGAGGGAAGGAGACATCAGACAGAGGGAGCGAGGGGGGAGGAGGGGGCAGGGAAAAAACCCCAGCATCAGCTACTTGGCGATTCCCTCCCTTCGCCCGTTATGAGCTCTGATAAAAAGTTCGGGAATTATATATCTCAGCGACCGCGTGTGGGGCCTAGTTTTAACCGGGCCGAAATGTTCACGAGGCGAGCGGGAGCAGGGAAGGCGCTGGCTACGACCGCCTGTGAATGCCATTATGCTAATCGTTCACCAAATTACACTCACCGCAAGATTAGGGACCAGGCCAGATGTCGGGTCGGCCATGGAAAAATACGCGGGGAAAATACACGGGAAAAGTAGAGCCCGAATAACCAGGGAAATTTCGCCACACCAAAAATTTGTGGGAACATCTCCTTTTCCCCGCTATCATTCCGGTTATTTTCTGGAAGGCGGGAGGAGGAGACTGCCCTCTCCTCCCGCCATCCTCCATCTCGGCTCACCAAGATTTTCACAAGTTTTTGGCTCTTTCCACGAGTCATCGGGCCGGTGGAGGAAGAGGAGGAGGAGGAGGAGCCGGATCGATGGCGCCCTCGACGTTGTCTTGTGAGAGGTGCTCAAGTTAGCTTCCGAACTCATACCCACACCATCACAACACTGCACCTCTATACCACACCGTCACCAATCGTAACTCCTTCAATACAGTGTCGTCCTTTTACCTGTATAATAACACGCAACACCCATCTCCAGCATATCTTTCCCCTGAATGTTCCACTATCAGCACCATGCCAGCCCATCCCGCCCACTCCTCTCCACCCAAGCCACCCATTTCTGCTCTAATATAATGATCGTAAAAATGAATGCCTCTATTACCAGTGTCCAAATTCACAGAGTATACTTACCCCTTCATGGATCCCAGGCACCACCATCCCAGCGTATCCTACCCAGTCATCACCCCCTAGCCTAGTCAGTTCTGAAAAAGCTGAAATGTCATATCTCAAAATCCTCTGAAGTGATTTGGCTGAATTTTGGCACACACATTCATGGGCATCTCCTGACTCGACTTCATTAATGTAAGTGAACCTGATGGACCTGGACTGAAATGAAAGAGTCTAAAATGTCTGAAATTATCCCCACATAATCCGCTTGGCTCCAAACGTGACTGAAATGAAGCAGAAGGACCAGAATGACTCTAAGCTAAGGTATGTGATGGATTGGTGTACCGGGAGGAAAGAGGCCATAGGATACTCATGCTACCCTTAGACGATTTTACTCAGTTAAGGAGGGTGATTTCGTAGTGAACTGGTTAGCTGAACGGGGAGGGCAATCCGGAACTGAGGTATATAATAGAGTGGTATGTTTAGGGGGGTTGAGGCCATAGGGTAGTCTTTCTCTCACAGGCGATTTCATTCAGCAAAGGAGGGTTATTTTGCAGTGTGGGGGACAAGCCAGAAGTGGGGTATATAATGGAGTGGTGTGCTGGGGGGTCGGGGCAACTCTGGTAAAACGGCCTCTGAAGATGTCTCTCTCCTTGGCCTGATAATATGCTAACGTATGCAGAATTCAGCCACCGAAATTGGCCTTCTCATCCTCCCTCCTTCTGCTTCTCCCCTCTCTCTCTCTTTCTCCTCTCTCTCCTCTCCTCCCTCCCTTGCTCTCACTGCTGACTCCTTCTTCCCCTTTCCATTCCTCCCTCTCTCTGTCTTTCCGGTCTCCTTCCCCCCCCCTCTCTGTTCTCCTTCTCCCCCTCTCCTCACCTACCTATCTCCCTACCCATCCCTTTTCCCCTGTGTCTTTCATCCCGCCCCCCCTCCTCGCTCTCTCTCTCTCTCTCTCTCTCTCTCTCTCTCTCTCTCTCTCTCTCTCTCTCTCTCTCTCCTGCCCATCCCCTTTTCTCGGACATCCTTACATCCCCAGCCCCCTCCCCTGTCCCGTCCCTCTCTACGATCTTCTTCCTCTCCCCAACTCTCTCCCCCTCGTCTCCTTCTCCTCATCCCCCTTCCTCTCCCGTCACCATCTTCACAACAGCCCCCCCATCTCTCTCCGATTCCCCTCCATCATCTCCCCCTTCTCCTTTCCCTTAAGTTTCCTTCACCCCTACCTTCCTTTCTCCTCTTCATCCTTTCCCCTCTTCTCTCCCTCTCTCTCTTTTTCTCACCGGTCTCTTTTATTCTCATCTCCCTTCTCTGGTCCTCTGCCCCCTCCTTCCCCTCACTCCCCTTGCTTCTCTGTTTCTTTCAGGTCTACTTCCCCTTCCCTCCCATCTTATATACAGACATACATATATAGATAGATAGATATAGATATTAGATAGAGCGTGTATGTATGAATGTACGTACACGTCTGTCTCTCCGCCTATCTGCCTACCATTTTTTTTTTTTAATTGTCTCTCTTATTCTCCGTTGCTTTTTCTACAACTGTTTGTTTAATCCTTCCTTCCTTCCTGAGTTCTTCCTCTCCACACTTCTCTCGGTAGTTCTTTCCTTCAGCCTCATTTCTCTCATTCTCGTCGCTGTCATTCTATTCTCAGCTCTTCTTATGATTTGTATTTCCTCCTCCTTCCCTTCCATTTCTCCTCTGGTCTCTCTCTTTTCTTGTAATCTCTCCTCCCATTCTTCTTCCAGTTTGCCCTTCCTCCTTTTCCTCCAGTCTCTCCCTCCTTCCTTTGCCGACCTCTCCTCCCTTTCTTCTTCCCTCCCCTCCAATCTCTACCTGCATCACCCTCCATTCCCTCCCTTTAGTCTCTCCCTGCTTCATTCTCCAGTGTCTCTAGCTTCCTCCCTCCAATCTCTCCATCCCTCTCTCCCTCCAATCTCTCTAGCGTCCTCCCCTTCTTCTCCCTCCAGTCTCTCCAATTCCCCCCTTCCAGTTCATCCAGTTTCTCCGGTTGTCTCTCTCTCTTCCCTTCCAATCTCTGTTCTCCCTTTCCAAAATTTCCTGATCTCTCGCTTCAGTCCCACCAATGTCACCAGTTTCCTCCATCCAGTCTCGCTATTTCCTCCAATCTCTCCGATTTCCTCCCTCCAGTCCCTTCAGTTTCCCTCCTCCAGTCCCTCCAATCTCTCCAGCTTCCTCCCTTTTTCCCTCCGTGCCCGCCCCGCCTCGGTATCAGGGCGGGAGGAATATAAACCCGGCCGTAACGAGCCATATCAAAAATGTATCATGGCCTGAATTTAATTTTGCCGCTTTATGGCCCGACCTGAGAGCACTTGGACCCACATAATAATTTACTGGGTGTCATAATATTTAGTTACATTTTATACCGGGGAAATATTCGCTTTTCTTTAGTTTTACCAGATTTAGCTCAGAGAAAATGGGGTGGATAAGAGGATGACGGGTTGGTCGATTCGGTTTTGTTTTTTGTTTTTGAGCGTGAGAATAATTTACTGGATTGTCGTAATATTTAGGAACAATTTATTCCGGGGAAATACGCGATTTTCTTTAGTTTCACCAGATTTACCTCAGAGAAAATGGGATGGTTATAACGATGCCTGGTCGATTCGATTTTGTTTCTGAGTGTGAGGTGCAGATAGTAACTTACTGTGGTAGGTGTCATTACATTTAGTTACATTTTATACTGGGAAAATATTAGTGGAGGATGACATTTTCTTTCATTTTTTTATAGTTTTACCAGTTCTGCCTTCGAGAAAATGGAGTGCATAGGATAATGATGGCGTAGAGGATTCGAATTTGTTTTTGAGTGTGAGGTGGTTTACAGTGTGTTGCTAGGAATTGTTTAAGTTGGGCATTCTTTAGTTTTACATAAAATGGTATCGATGCAGTGAAGATGCGTTGGTTGCCTCGCTATCATTGTGGACTGAAGTAGGTCTGTTTTGCGTTTATTTCTTGTTTACCGAAAAATATTGGAGACTGTTTCACCAGATCTGTCAGAGAAAATGGGATAAATTTGATGATGATAATGATGACGTTGATGATAGTTTTATTCTGGATGTCAGGAGGGTGATGATGCGATTTCGTCTTCGATTTTTAACTAGATGTGCGGGATGTCATGAACAGTTCGATAAAAACTTGTTCCCATTCCGTCCTGCTCTCTCTCTCTCTCTCTCTCTCTCTCTCTCTCTCTCTCTCTCTCTCTCTCTCTCTTCCAGGTGTGACGTTCCTGTTCTGTTTGGGCATCTCATTAGTTCATATTTTCTATACTCGTCGTGGAGATAAAGTAACTGGAGTAAATGAGTGGTTTTGGGTAGGTATTTTTTATAGTAGTGACGAGATGTATTGTGTTGTCTCATGTTACAGCCATATTTACACTCATACTGATTGTTTTTAATTGTGTGTCTTTATCGTTTTAATGTGTGTTATTGTGTTTTATTCTTTTTTTATTTTGATTGTAGCCTCATATCCAAACTCGCACTTATACTGGATTATTTATTTATTTGTTTATTATTGTTATTGTTATTATTATTATTATTATTATTTTGTTTACGAATTGAGGAGGGTGTACAGTAAGTGGGATTCGGATGTTTGATGGATGGTTGGATATCATTTTCTTTTTCTTTTTTTTTTTCAGCAATTAGGAGATTTACTACCTGTTATCTAGCCTCATATTCCTCTTATATATTGTCTCATAGCCATTTTTTTTTTCAGACTCATGCTGGACGTAGGGTAAGTGAAATGAAGATATTGATTTTTTGGTTCTTTTGAGATTATTTCGTCGTGTATGTGTTAGGGGATTTTTTTTTTATCTGATTTTCTTTTATGTTCATACCCACACACTGGTAAGCGGGGAAGGTAAAGAGGAGAATAATGAGATAGAGGAAGGAGGGAGAGGGGGATGATAGGAACGTGGAAGAGAGTGAGAGAGAGAGAGGGGGGGGTTGGGGGGGGCAGGAAGGTGTAAGGCGCCCCTAGCGGCCGTGTTAACTTCCTTCCCACCCAGTCATGGCGCCAATTTGTGCCTAAACTTGAGCTCTTCTCGCCTACACTTGCCACCATTATCAACACCATTATCGTCTGCTGTACCCCACCCCACCCCGCTGCCCTGCTGTTTCACGTGCAGCACAGACACTAACAGCAGCAACAGCAACAATAACCACGAACTTTGAGGCAAGGTGTATACTGCTGCAACTCAAAAAGGAAAAATTGATGATTCTTTTGCAACCATCAATCCCATTATCATATGCTGTGCTTCCCTCAGGCTCGCTGCTCTTCCCGTCATGCTGCACAGACTCACAAAACTATCAGAATTAATACCCATATACCTGGCGACTACATTACATTGGTTCAGTTTATGAGATAGATAGATAAATGAATAAATAAATAAGTAAAATAAATCTGATGATCCATTTGCAGTCATCGGTCCCGTCTTTCCTCTTTTCTCTCCATCACTTGCTCTTCCTCACCCTATCCATTTCTGTCTTTTCTTTCTCCTTCCCTTCCGTTTCTTCATTCTTTCCCCTCTCCTTCTCTCCCTCTCCTCTTTCCTCTCTCTTTTCTTTGCCTTTTCTTTCTCCTTCCCCTCATTTCCTTCCTTCCCCTCTCCTTCCCTTCCTCTCTTCTTCCTTTTCATTTCCCCTCCCATCCCTCTGCCTCTCACATCCTCGTCCCTTTAGGCCTATGCACCCCATTGGCCAGTATTCACGGCTGTTGATTCATTACGAGCCAATTACCGATAATGGAGCCGCCTAGGTTATCACAGGGGAGCACCCAGATTGGCCTAGGAGGGTTATTAAGTGAGGATCAGGATGGGGGACTGCAGGGGGGCGAGATATATGACCTCAGGAACATTTGGAGGATGCCCTGAGAGGTGGGTTCGAGCTCCACCGACTACCACTGAGTTTGTGAGGTGGACGCTCAGATGCCAACCCCGTGTCCGCAGCAGTCGTATAGCCAAAGCTACGCCGCCGTACTACTGCCTGCTTCACCTATCTTCTGTTTCCCAGTCTGTTCCTTGTATCTGTCCTACCTTCCCCCTGTCCCCTCCTATGGCTTTACTTTAGGAACTGCTGAGATTTGTTGAGGGGTCCGGGGTTATCGCCTACATCGAAATACACAGGATCTCAGATAAATGAAAACCACACTGTCCTATAGCGAGTTTATCTGCTAGTGTAAAAGTGATTGTGTTGTAAATCTAATTTGTGCCGGTAGGAGAAAGATAGGAACACATGGTTATTGGACACACACACACACACACACACACACACACACACACACACACACACACACACACACACACACACACACACACACACACACACACACACACCTTACCACTTGTTCCTGGCCCCCTGGATCCTTCACCCCCGCCTACCACTTGACACTTACCCCTCGTCTTCCGTCACCCCTTCACCCTTACCATTCACCCCTTTCTCTCCTCACCCCTCACCTTCACCCCTTTCTCTCCTCACCCGTCCCATCCACAGTCACCACAGCTAAAACGATCACCACCGTCACCACAACTACCACAATCACCACACCCATCACAATCACCACAACTACCACAATCAACACAAGCACTGCAACTGCCATAATTATCTCGACCCTCACAGCAACCACGACCACCACAACCACCTCGACTACCACAATCACCACAGCTACCATACCTACCACAATTACCACAACAGAAAGCAGAGACAGGGGTGGAGTGTGAGCTACCGAGGGCTATCATAGGGGGATGAGCAGAAGGTGTGGTTGTCCTGTCTACACACAAGGGACGCTTTGTGTGTGTGTGTGTGTGTGTGTGTGTGTGTGTGTGTGTGAGAGAGAGAGAGAGAGAGAGAGAGAGAGAGAGACTGTATAAGAGGTGAAGGAGGATAATAATAGTCAGAGAGAAAATGAAGGGTAAGAAAAATGTTGAAGTCAAAGAGGAATAAAAAAATGAGATAAGACATGGAAGAAAAAAGAAGAAGAAGGAGAAAGAGTTGGAGGAGGAGAGGTAAAGAGTAAAGCAAGGAGGAGAAGAGGGAAAGAAAGAGAGGATGGAGGAAAAAGTAAGGGGGACGGAAGAGAAAACACAAAGATGAAGGAAGAGGAAGAAGGAAGAGGCAGGGAGGGGGCAATATAGGAAGAGGGAAGGAGGGAGGAGGTAACGGGAGAAGAGGGAGGGAGAGTGCGATAGAGGAAGAGGGAGGGAAAGGAGAAAGAAAAAATAGGGAGGGAATGGGTAGGGGATACTGGAGGTTGAGGGAAGAGGGAGGAAGAGTGATGGAAGAAGAGGGAGGGAAGAGGTAACAGAGGAAGAGGGAGAAGGTAACAGAGCAAGAGATAAGAAGTAGCAGAGCAAGTGGGAGGGAGGTAGGGAGGGAGGGGTTGGGAAGAGGGAGAGAGGGGGTAAGGGAGGAAGAGAGAAGAGGGAGGGTGGGTGTAATGGAGTGTAGGCTAACACCTTTGAGACAGTCACCACTTGAGGAGGGCGTCAAGTGTCTTAACTATCTTCCTCTTACACTTCTCTTGTCTTCCTCCACCGACTTCCTCTCTCATCTTCCTCCCCTTCTTCTGATGTCTTCCTTCCCCCTCCTCCTGTCTAATTTTGTCTCATTCACTTCTTCCGGTGTCTTCCTCACCTTGTGTTGTTCTTCCTCCCTCCTGTTGTCTTCCTCTCGCCCTTTTGTTATCAGCCTAGTTTACCTTCATTTTTCCTTCTGTTGTCTTCCTCTCCTCCTCCTGTTTTTTCATAGCCTGTTGTTGTTTTTCTTCTCCTCCAGTTGTCTTCTTCTCCCTCTCCTGGTGCTTTCCTTTCCCCCCTCCAGAAAGTGTGACGTGATTTCTGTAGTTGCTTTGAGAATATTAGCAAGTGTTTATAAGATCCCCCAAGTTCTTTTCTTTGATTCCAGCAAGTGTGTATGAGTAAATTTTTTTTTACTTTTTTATTCTAGCCAGTATTTTGTTTTTTCCAGAAAATGTTAATATTCCAGCAAGTATTTTGAGTCCAGCAAGGGTTTCCAGAATTCCAGCGGGTCTTTCGTTTTATTTCAGCCAGTGTTTTAGGTGATTTCCATATTTTCCTGAAACCCTTGCTCCTGTTCCTCTTCCTTTTTCTTCTCCACAGCGATTGGAAACTAAAAAGAGAATGAGAGAATAAAGAGAAAGTAAAGAAACGTATCGTGAGTGAGGAAGAAAGTAAGAGAATAAAGGAGAAATTTTAAAAAGTGGAATATAATGTAAAGAAAGTCAGAGAATAAAGGGAGAGAAAATTTTAAACCACGTCAACGATAAAAAGAAAGTGAGGTTGAAGAGGCAATTAAAAAGCGTCGTGAGCAATGAAAAGGAAGTGAAAGCGTAAAGAAAATACAAGGGTGGCGTAAGTGGTAAAGAGACAGAAAAGAAAATGGTGTAGGAGAGGAAAAAGAGAAAACAGAGAGAGAGAGAGAAAGAGAGAGAAGTGAGTAAGTGCAGCGACTCTGACCCAACCAGGGGGCCCCACAGCGCCCCCTGGAGACTGGCGTCGCCCCTCTCAACTTAAGTAAACCATTTAAGTCTCGGCTCGTCCCACCTTTTACCCTCATCCCGCCTCTGTCTACCCCCCCCCTTATCCTCCCCCTCATTTCACCTCCCCCTCAACTCTCTCCCTCTCTCTCCCCTCACCCCAGATCCTGCTCCCATCCTCCTTGATTTCCTCTCTCTTCCTTCCCCTTCATCTTCTCTTTCACTCTCGACCATCACCTCCACTCTGCACATTTTTTTCATCTCCTCTCTCAAACTCCTCCCCCACCTCCACTCCCCGCCTCCTCCATCACCTTCCCTCTCCTCCTCCATCGCTTCGACCTCCTTCTCTCCTCAGACTTCCTTCTCCTTTTCAGACACTGATAATGAAGATAGAACAGTTCATTATCTTTCCTTCTGTCTCTGCCGGAAAAAATTTATCTTTGTCATTTTCTTTCCAACAGTCACGATGTATTTCTTCCTTTTTCCTGCCGGCTTTTATGCAGGAGGAAGTGGTGGGTTGGAAAGAGCCTTCCTCGTGCCTATCCTTTTCTCACACACGCTGGTTGGATTTATAGCACAGCATGTTTTATTCCAAGAGCCGCTTATATCTCAGGCTATTTCTTTATTTACTGTATGCATTTCTATATATACCTCATCTTTTCTCTCGACATCTTTCTTGTCTTCTCCCAGCTTCCTTTTTCTCTTCCGCGTCTTCTTTTAATCTTTCCACTGCTTCCTCCTCCTCCTCCTCTTCTTCCACATCTTTTATCTGTTTCCCCATCCCCATCTTTCCTCTCGACAACGTCATCATCTTTTCTCAGCCTCTTTACCTTCCTTATTCCTCCCGACATATTTTTTTCTGCTTTCTCATTCTCCTCCTCTTCTTCAACCCTCCTCCTCCACCTCCTCCTCCTCCTCCTCCTCCTCTCGTGCTGGCCATTACGACAACAAGGGGTGGCAGTGAGGGAGGGGAGAGGAGAGACGGCAGGGGATGGGGGTGGCAGGGGAGGGGGTGGGTGAGGGAGTGGCGGCTGTTGTGGCAGGTGTCTGGTCTGCCATCCGTCTTGGCTCGTGCCCTCCCTGCCCTCCTTCCCACCCCCACCCAAAACAACATACACCTTCTTTTTTTACGTTTTTCTTCTTCCCTTTCTGCTTTCTCCTTCCTTTCTCCTGTCTGCTTTCTCCTTCATTATCATCTCTTCTTATTCCTGCTTTCTCCTTCCTCTTCCTGATATCTCCCATATTTTCCTCCTCTCTTATTTTTGCTTTTTCCTTCCCTTCTCCTGTCTGCTTTCTCCCTCATTTTCCTCTCCACTTTTGCTTTCTCCTTCCTTTCTCCTTTTCTTCTTATAGTCTGTCTGTTCCCTTCCTTCATTTTCTTCATCTCATATACAGTCTAAACCAATACTTTTTTCTCTTTTGCCTTTCTTCTCACCTATCTTTTTTCCTACTTCTTTTCTCCCATTTCTAAGCTTACTTTATTTCTCCCTCTCTTTTTTTTTCCTCCTATAGATTTTCACCCCTACAAAAGCCTACTTCAGTACTTTCTTTAATTACTTTTTTCTTCTCTCCTTCCTGCCTTTTCCTCTTTTCTCCCGTTTTCTTGTTATTTCTCTCTCTCTCTTCTCGTCTTCTTTTCTGTTTGAACTTCACGCACCAACCTACGCCAATATATTTTTTTACGTTCATTTCTATTCTACTTCCTTTCTTCCTACCCCCCTCCCCTTTTGTTTTGTGTCTTTCTCCCGTCTTTTATTTCTTTTCTCATATATTTTCACCCCCACAGCAACCTACATGATTCTTTTTTTTTCATTTACCTTTTTCGTCCCTCCTCTTATTACCCTCCTTCATCTTTTCTCATACCTGTTTTCACTATTAATTTACTGCCTTAACTTTTCCATTTTTTTCCCTCTCTGTTTCTCCCTTTCATTCTCTAGTGTTCTTGGATCTTTTTTCACTTTTTCTCACTTTTTTACCTGTCTTCTTCGTCCTTCTTTTCCTCTTCTTTCATATAAGTTTTTCATCCCACAAACTACACCACTACATTCTCTTTTATTTACCTTTTCTCTTCTTCCCTTTCTCCTTTTTTCCTTTTTTTTTCTTTTCTCCTTCGTTTCACTTCTTCTCTGGCATCTGTTTCCTCCCTCCTATTCTTCTTCTCATTTCTTTTCTCTTCACCAGTCCGTATTTACCCCTAGCTCTGCTTTAGTCCCTCCCTCAGCATCACTCACCTCTCCATCTCCTCTTTCTTGCCATTTCCTCGCTTCTGTCATTTCTTTCTCCTCCATTCATTCCTCTCCTCTTATCATATCTCCTCTCCACTTCTTTCCCCTCCCTTCTCTTCTTATCCTTTCCACGTCTCTCCTTTGTTTTCCTTTCCTTTCGCTTTTATTTCTCTTTTCCTCTCATTTGCCTCTCCTCTCCTCTCCTCTCCTCTCCTGCTCCTTCTCTCTCTACCACACACTACTGCCCTTTTTCCCCACTACACTCCAGTCATCCCTCCTTCCCACCCTCCCTTCCCATCCCCACCCCTCCCTCTTCTCTTTTTTTCTCTCTCTTTCCCCACTTACTTTTCCTTCTCTCTTTCTCCACCTACTTTTTCCTCTCCTCCTCTCTTTTACTCCACTTACTTCTCTCCTCTCTTTTTTCCCCACCTCCCCTCCTCTCTCTTTCTCCACTTACTTTTCCTCTCCTCCTCTCTTTTACTCCACTTACTTCTCTCCTCTCTTTTCTCCCCATTTACCTCCTCTCCTCTCTTTTCTTCCCACTTACCTCTCCTCCTCTCTTTTCATCCCAATTACTTCCCCTCCTCTCATTTTCTTCACTTACGTTTCACCTCTTTTTTCTCCCCACTTACCTCCCCTCATGTCTTTTCTCCCCACTTACCTCCCCTCATGTCTTTTCTCCCCACTTACCTCCCCTCATGTCTTTTCTCCCCTCTTACCTCCCCTCTCTTTTCTCGCCACTTACCTCCCGTCCTCATTTTCTCCACTTACGTCTCCTTTCTTTTCTCCCCACTTACCTCCCCTCCTCTCTCCCCCACTCACCCTAATCCAGTATTTACCCTTGCCGCCATATCCCCTTCACCCCGCACCGTTTACCTTATCGCCCCTTGCCTGTTCTCTATCAGGTGAAGGACTCGTGCGCCGCGTCAGAGAGAGAGAGAGAAAGAGAGAGAGAGAGAGAGAGAGTGTGCGTGTGTGTGTGTAAAGGAGGAGGAAATGATGAAGGAAGAAAATTTAGGGAAGTACAGAGAGGAGAGGAGAGAGAAAGAAGCAGGGAGAAGTGAAGAGGGTGATAAAAAGATCTAGAGTATATAGGTAGGGAATATCCAAGAGGGAGAGGAGAAAAGGAGAAGACAAGAAGAAATGAAGAGGAAAAGAAGGGGGGAAGATACAGAGAGAAGAGGGAGAGGTAGGGAGAGATGCGGAGGAGGTAAGAAGAGAACAGAAAGTGGACAAAGAAGGAGGAGTGGTAGAGAAAGTGAGAGGGGGAGAGGGAAGGGTATGAACAATGTGGATTAAGTGGAAGGGAAATTCAAGAGTCATTTATTCCCTTTGTTTCCTCTATTTCCCACTCGGTCCTTTATTTTCCTTCCCACACTCAAGCTTTCCGTTCTCTACCACTCTATTAGCTTGCTTCTTCACTCTTCCTCTTCTCCCCTCCCTCTTCATCTTTTTTTCCCCTAATCCTATTCTCCTTATTTCCCTCATCCTTTCCCTTCCGTCTCCCTCTCTTTCCCCTCACCGTCTCCCCTCATTCCCCTCCGTCTTTTCCATCAACCTCACCCACCTTTCTCCCCACTCACCCACTGCACTGCTCCCCCATCCTCTGCCCCGCCCCCTGCCCTCCACTCAGCTCTCCTTACCATTCGATAACGAGCCATTACAAGGGCCGATAACCGTAATGGGGTGGAGTCGTTACGGTGGTCGCTGCTGCCTTCACAGGGTCGCTACGATACACTCAAGGCCACACCGACCATTTACGAAGGCTGGAGAATTTACAAAGGTCAGGATATTTACAGAAGGTCAGTGTCAGTTGCTGCGGATCTGTCTACCTGTCTTTCTAACTACAGCCAGACGTTTTGATCTCGTAAGGGGTGACCACAAGCAAATCGCCTCCATGTCGCCCTGTCCCCTGCCATATGACTGCCCTTCCTTCAACTCTCATATCTGTGCACTCCATCACTCCGTCTTATCCTTGGTCCCCCTTCCCCCTCTCTCTCACTCCTCTTTCACCTCACTCAGATTCATTCTTCTAGTCAGTTTCTCATTCTGTCATCTCCATGAAACGAATTATCGAGTTACGAGGACAGACAAGCAGGAGAGGCGACAGGAATTTTTTTTATTATTAATTTTTTGCTGACTACCTACGACAACAAATTTCCTCTCTCTCTCTCTCTCTCTCTCTCTCTCTCTCTCTCTCTCTCTCTCTCAATGACACGCTGGTAATATAATCGGTCTCGTAAGCCCTCTTGAGCCAAGTGATGATTTAATTTTCCCGCTCATGAATATCATAAGCATCATAGTTGTTTCGGATTCAAGAGACAGATTTGCAAAGTCCATAGAGAAGGAGAAAAGGATGGCACAGAAACTTTGCCGCCAATAATACTTAACATTTTTGGTCTTAATACTTCACTCACCAGTTGAAAGTGTCCGGGGGGTTGCATCCTTTTCATTCCTCTCACATCTCAGTATTTCTCATTCCCTGCTCTGTTTATTTCATTCAGGTCATTGTTTCCTTGGCTTGCTCCCCAGAAATCTTTATTCCATCCCGTTTGTATCCATTTTCTAATCCACTTTCACACGTAACTCCTAAATTTCTGCCTTTCCATTGTAGTTCTGTGTCACTTCTACACAGTCATCCATTCCACCTCGCCAGCTCACCCCCTTCTATCAAATTTCATCCATATTCTAATCCTCCTTTATCCATAAGCCCATCCCACCCCTCCTAACCACCCTCTCCTACCCAGTTTCATCCATTTTCTAAGCCCCTTTTGTTCATTAACCTATCCTACCCACTACATCCAGATTTAATGCCAGTTCTACGCAAAAGCTATGATCATCCCATCCCTTCACCCCTTCTTACACCGCCCTCAGGTCCACCTACGTATATCCACATCAATTTCCCAACTCCAGTAGCTATAGGTCCTATCTGTCCCAACCCCTCCACCCTTCTTTTACCACCCACACTTCCATCCATACCAATCCACACCAATCCAACAACTCAATCCAACCATGTCTGTCCCACCCGTCCAGCCCTTCCATCCACATCATCCACACCAGTCCAATAACTTAGTCCAACTAGCTATGTCTGTCTCACCCGTCCAACCCTTCCATCCACATCAATTCAGTAACTCAATCCACGAATGCCCATCCCCCGTCCAACCTTTCTCCTCCCTCCCACACGCCAACCACGTCAATCCGCCAACTCAATCCGGCACACAGAAGCGACCACCACTGAACGCACGCAAATCCCGAGAGATTGTAATGCAGGCAGGAACGAATGCAGAGTAGGAGCGCATATGCATGATTGATTAGCGAGGTTCAAGCACATTATGATTCGGGTGACAAGGTGTGTGTGTGTGTGTGTGTGTGTGTGTGTGTGTGTGTGTGTGTGTGTGTGTGTGTGTGTGTGCGTGTGTGTTTGGAGGGGAGGGATAAATGAAAGGGAGAGAGGAAAGTAAAAAAGTGATAAAGAAAGGGAAGAAGGAATAACTGCATGTAGAGAGGAGTTTGGAGAATTAAACGCAGCAAAAAGGTTAGAGGATCGGGAGGATGTGGATGACGGGAGGTTAGAAATTAGAAGCATGTGGAGAGAGAGAGAGAGAGAGAGAGAGAGAGAGAGAGAGAGAGAGAGCACAGTACGTGAGGCAATCCATCCATCACAGCAGTTAGTTCTGTGTGCCTGCCCGTATGCTAATGACGTGCTTTCAAACACTCATCATTTATTTTTTGCTTGCGCCTCACTGTCACGCTTGCATTTTGAACACCGGGGTCATGGCAAGCACAATTAGCTCGGGGGGAATTTTTCATTACGCGAAATTAATTGATATTTTGGCTTTTTTTTTGGGGGGGGGGGTAATTGATCCCCCTTTGAATTGTTTGGTTTGGGGGGTTGGTTTGGGCGTTTCCATTTTCTTTTTCTTTTTTTCTGTTTTTGACTTTTTTTGGACGTGCTTGAGTTTGAAGGATTTTTTCTTTTTTTTTTTAGGTTTTTGCCTCGAGTAATTTATCCTATTTCAAAATATTTAGGGAATTTTGAATAGTCATTGTTATTTTAGGTTTATTTATTTATACCCTTCCCGTGGTGTTATTCTTAAGTTTTCCCCCCATTCTTTCCTCGTCTTTTTCCTTCCACACTTCCGCATCTTCCCTCTCACTGCTGCCATTTTATTTCTGTTCCACTTTCACCTGCTCTCCCTTCCTCTCCACTCACTCACACACCCCACAACCCCCTCTCACGCCTTCCCCACCTTCTCACACCTTCGAGTTTCCCCTCCACCCCCTCTTCTTTCTTCTATTTTAATCCCTCTTTCTCCCTCTTCCTTCCCTTCTCTCTGCTCTTTCACTTCCACGTATCCTCTCCCTTCCCTCCCTTTTCTTCTTCCCTCCCTGCCCTTACTGTTTCCCTACTTCACGCTTCTCCCTGCCTTTCCTTCAACTTCTCTCTTTTCACTTCTCCTAATCCTTTCCTCTTCTTCTCTACTCTTCCCTCCCCATACTCCTTCTCTGCGTTTCCTCCCCATTTACTTTCCTATCCTTATCTTCAGCTCATAGAATTAGATATCATAGTCAGTCTTCTCCTTAACAAACAGCCCAGAAAGGACAGTTAGACCTCTTACTGTTTGCCTTCCTTTGTACTCCTTTGTATTCTCTCCCCCTACTCCTACCTTTCCCCCCTCTCACTCAGCTATACATTTCTCTCTCCCTTCCCTCCTCACCCATTCTCCCCTCCTTCAGTATCAGCCACATTCCTTCCCCATTCCTCTCTTCCCAGCCTTTCATTCTACATTTCCTCCATTCCTTCTTCCATGCCCATTTATTCTCTCCTCCATATCCCATTTCCCCCTCCCCTCCCTCCTTCCCTCCTCTTCAGTATTTGCTTCCTCTCCCTCCCCCCTCCTTTCCGCCTGCCTTTCTATTCCTCATTCCCTCCCCTCTCCCGTTCCATATTTCTTCCCTCCCTCCTTCCAGCCTCATATTTCCTCTCTCCACTCCTTCACTTCCTCCCTCCTTTCTCCTCCACGTGATCCGTCCCTTCCCGGCCACACTCTTTCCTTTCCCTTCCCCATGATCCCTCCTTTCCCTTCCACCTTCTCTCCCTCCATTCCGTTCCGTATTTCTTCCTTCCCTTCTCTTACATACTCCCTTCCTTCCCCTCCCTTTCGCATTCTCTCCCTTACCTGCTTCACTTCCTTCTCCCCCTTTCCACATTGTTTTCTCCCTTCCCTTCCACGCTATCCTACCTTTCTCTTTCACATGCTCTCCCTTCACTCCTCCACTTCCTCCTCCCTCTTCCTCCACTTTCCCTTCTCCTTCACACCCCACAGTTCCTTTCTCTCCTCTTCCACTATCTCCTCCTCCCTCACCCATCCCCCACTCACTCATCCTTCCCCTCCCCTCCTCTCTCCCCTCCCCTCCCCTCCCCCTCCCCTCAGTATCAGTAGCTAGGATCTACACTTGGGTCATCAAACCACGGGGGGTGGCGAGGACGGAGGGAGGGGCAGGGGGGGAGGGGGAAAGGGTGGGGGGGGAAAGGAGAGGGAGGGGGAGAGGTATTAAAGGGAAGGAAGAGACGAGGAGGAGGAAGAGGAAAGTAGTGAGGAAAGGAGAAGCTAGAGAGAGACAAATAAAGAAGAGGATGGGCGATGGAGGGGAAGGAAGGTTGGGTATAGGAGAGTGAGGAGTAACGAGTATCGAAGGGAGAGACGGGGAGGAAGGGAAGAGATGGGATGGAAGGAAATTAGGAGAAGAAGAGATGGAGGAGAAAGGGAGAGAGGAGAGAGGAAGAGCAACGCAGGAGCAGGAAAGGATATGATTTTGGAGGAGGAGGGGAAGATGGAAGAGGAAGGGAATGAGGGGGGGATGAAGACATTGGAGGGAGAGAGGGAAGAGCAGAGGAAAGAAAGGGAAAGGAAAGGGCAAGGAAAGGGAGAAGATAATTGTAGGGAAGGAGGAGGAGGAAGAGAAGGAAGACATAAATGAGGAGAGAGAGAGAGAGAGAGAGAGAAATAATACACCCACCATAGGAGCTTATTAATCATGAAAATTATTGATATCCTTTGTAAATAATTTCCCTTTTAACGACAGATGATTTGATTCAAGTTAGACCCTGCAGATATAACACCACTACCTACGGGCGTCTTTTATCACTACAAATATTTGGGTATGGCAACGTGGATTTGTGTGTGTGTGTGTGTGTGTGTGTGTGTGTGTGTGTGTGTGTGTGTGTGTGTGTGGGAGCAAGGTGTGTAGGTGGAAGAAGAAACACAGTAAAGTCAGATAAAACACTAAAAGAACGATGAATCATTAACCTTCAGTGTCCAGCAACGCATTTTTTTGTTTTTGTTTTTTTCGGTTCTTCCTTGCTACTTCCAGACAATTTTTTTTAACTTATATTATGGTCGGAACTTCTATGAATAAGATACAAAATTGGTCATGGGATTGAGGGGGTTATAAGGGGCCTGGAATCTATGAGGGAAGGGTGTTTGGATGCCACTAACAGGATGTGTATAGAGGCTTATCTTCCCACAGTGTAAACAATGTCCACAGCCTCACCTTTCCCCCTCTTCCACCCTCTCCCTCCTCCTCCATCCACTTCTCTCTCCATTTTCCTTGCCTCCCTCTTCCTCCTCTTCCATCCATTTCCTAATATTTCTCCCTTTCTTTCCCCGCCTTCCCTCCTCCTTCCACTTCTCTATCTTTTTCCTCCTCCCATCCCTCCTCCCTCCATCCACTTCTTTCATCTTTTTCCTTTCTCTCCCTTCCTCTTCTCTCCTCTTTTCTCTTGTCTCTCCTTCCCTCCCCCCTCCCTCCGTCTCTCTTGTCATCTGTATTTACTCAAACTCCCTTCCTCCCATCCTTTCCTTTCTCTCTCCCTTCCTCCTCCCTTTCCTCTCCTTCTTTCTGATCATTTTTTTTTTACCTCTTTTATTTCCCCGTTTTCTCTTTCTCTCCCTCTCCTTTTCATTCTTCTGTCCTCTCTTTCTCCTTACCATCTTTTATTTTCCCTTTTCTCACTGCTCTCTCTTCTTTCTCCCTCCTCTTCTTTCTCACATCCTCTTTCTCCTAGCTTTTTCCATTCTCTGTCACTTACCATTTGTCTTTTAGTCTTTTACAATCCCACTTCTCTCTTTCATGTCTCCTCTCCAGTCTCCCTCTCTCCTTCTCTCTTTCTCTCCTGTGCCCTCAGCTCCTCTCCCCTTCACGCTTCTCCCCTCCTAGCATCTCTCCCTATTCCTCTTATTTTATCTTTTTCTCTCCTTCCTCTTCTCCCTCTCCCTCTCCTCCCCTTGCAGGACCTCTCGTTCCCTTTCTATTTCTCTCTCATTTCATCTCCCCCTCTTTCGCTAGGATGTGTTGTGTGTGTGTGTGTGTGTGTGTGTGTGTGTGTGTGTGTGTGTGTGTGTGTGTGTGTGTGTGTGTGTGTGTGTGAGCCCCTATAAACTGCTCCCACGTCTTTATGAGCCTCTCCTGCTCCTCAGAACTTGTGCCTCGGTAAAACTTAGCCCCCTTTCAAGACCCGCCAGGTGGGGAGGAGGGGAGGAGGGAGGGAGGAGAGGTAGGAAGGAAAAGAGATAGTCAGGGAGGAAGAAGAAGAGGAGGGAGGAGGGGGAAAAGGGAGATAGGAGGGGGAAGATAGGCAGGGATGAGAGGTAAGAAGGAAGAGAGGTAGACAAGGAAGGAGGGGAAAAGGTAGGAAGGTAGGGATGGATGGATGTGTGGGAGAAGAGGAGGGAAGAGTGGCTAGGATGGAGGGAAAAGAAGTAGGAAAGGAGGATGATATGGAGGGAGAGAAGTAGGAAGGAAGAGAGGTAGGTAAGGAGGGATGGGAAGAGACAAGGAGGTGGGTAGAAGTAGGGAGAAAGGCAAGAGGATAGGTGAGTAAAGTACTAGGCAAGGGACGAGGCAGAGGGGTAGGTAGGTTTGAGAGAGAGAGAGAGAGAGAGAGAGAGAGAGAGAGGTTTAAAACACAAAAAGCCAAAAAGATACACGATAGGAGGACAAAAAAAATGAGAGTGGGTGGAGATAGGGAGGGTAAGACGTAAAATAGATTCCTGGATGTGTGAATAGGTAGGGAAAGGAAGGGGAAGAAAGAGGGGAAGAGGGGAGAGGCAGGGAAGCAAGGTAGAGGGAGGGGAGGGGAGAGAAAGGAAGGGAGAGGGGAGATAAAAGAGGGGGAGTTCAGGGGAAAAAGTTGGGGGAATGAGTTTTTATGAGTGGAGAGTTGGGGTCAATGGGGCGTGGGGCTTAAATGATTGAGTGGTTGCCTCCCTCTCTCTCTCTCTGGGGTTGAGAGAGAGAGAGAGAGAGGATAGGAAAGTAGAGGGGATGGATTATAAGAAGGTGAGCATGATAGTGAAGGAAAACTGAAGAATGAATGAGAATGAGAGGTTAGGTAGGATGCACAGTATTTGTGGGCATGAAGTGTGAGGTGGGGGATGAGAGAGGAAGGAAGCTGAAAGAAATGTTGGAGGGAAGGGAGGAATGAGGGAATAGAAAGAAGGGGAGGAGGTATGTGGGAGAAAAGGAGGAAGAACAGGGGGAATTCATGCGAAGGAGAATAGAAACGAGGAATATTTGACGAAGGAAAAGATGTGGAAGCATGTATCAGAATAGGACAAAATTGGGAATAAAAGAAATGACAGAAGTAGTAAGATAAAATTAAGAGAGAGAGAAAAAAAAAGAACGTAAATGCCTCAGAAGGACTAAGTTAGAGAAAAGAGATGACACGAGACGAGAGGAGGGATTAGACGGTTTTATTCAGCTTAGTGAGAGGCTTTACGAAGTGGAAGGGTTAGATGTGGCCTTCATTAACCCCTTCAATATGAGAGGCCTTTTGTTGCTGTTGTTGTTGGTGAATAAAATCGTCCGTAGGTACCAAGGAGATCCAAAACGAGACGTCAGGGTACAAATGGTTAATCCTCACCCAAGTCCTCTCAACAGTTCCTAAGCAAGACGTCAGCAGCACCCACACGTCACAGACAAAAAAATAATAATAATAATAATAATGACTCCCCTCGCAACACCATTTTTCACAGTCGAGGTACAGTTGTGGACAAAAGTTCGCCTAGAATTCCACTGCCTCCACTTTACACTTAGGGCACGTCCGTCACTTCCCCTCCTTACCCTTCATGTGAAAGAGTATTATCTATGAGCCGAGGAACAAACCAAGCCTCTCTCAGCTTAGGAATATTAGCCAGCAAAAGGACGTGGGAAGCAGAAGAGGTGAATTATTAGGCAAACTCTTGTCCCCACTGTAAAAAGAGGAGATTCTGGCCGAGGCACAATAGGTCCCAATTACAGTAAAAAAAAAAAAAAAAAATCGAGGGAATGAAAGTAAATTATAATCCAGAATCCGGATTTATCAAGGAACGTAACCAATTTCCAGTATAAACAAATGTCCTCAGCAATTAACTGGTTAAAGAATAATCACTCGTGTGTGTGTGTGTGTGTGTGTGTGTGTGTGTGTGTGTGTGTGTGTGTGTGTGTGTGTGTGTGACATTAATCTATCCAATTAATCTTATTTAGCATACAAAGACCTTTCGAAGTGTAGAGGTTAGTTATTGCCTTAATTTATCTTTTAATTACTAACAACGTACTATAGTCGTTGAATGAAATCATCCTGTGTTAGATAATTAAAATGAAAAATGCGTAATCGGAGTGTGTATGAGTGAAGACAAAAGTGTAAACAGGAAATCTACAGCTGAAGAAAGTCTGTAAAAGCGTAAACAATCCTAAGCTCAAGAAGGTTTGTAAATGCAGATCCCGACACCCAGGGGCGGTAAAGGTAAATAAAGAAGGCAAATATTACAAGCCGTAACTCTGGGATCTCAGGTGTGTAGTGACAGGTTGTGGTTGGCGAGGTTTTTATGTCGCTGATAAAGCCTTGAAATATGAAGGATCCGCGTCAGGTGGTGGAGAATTGGGGACCTGTGGGGTGTGTGGTTTGGTTGGGGAAGGGATGGCGATGAGAGAAGGAGGAGAGGATCAAGAGAAGGAGGATGGTGAAAGGAAAGGGAGGAGAGGAGGAGGAGGAGAGATGGAAGTGAATATTTCGAGAGATGGAGGAAGGAGTGGTGACGAGAGAGGGAGGATAGGATCAGGAGAAGGATGATGGTGAAAGGAATGGGAGGATTGGATGAGGAGAAGGAGGAGGAGGAGAGATGGAAGTGAATATTTCGAGAGATGGAAGAAGGGATGCTAAACAGAAAGGGGGAGAGGATGTGCAGAAGGAGAGATGGGGAGAATATTTTGAAAGCCGGAGGAAAGAGGAGGAAGACAAAATGAGAGGTGTAAACAGGAGAGGAAGCGTACTTTACGATGAAAAGAATTTAAGGAGAGAAACGAGGGATGAGAAGGATTCAAGGATAGGGAAAGAAGGAGTAAATCCATTCCTCTTCTCTGTTCCACCTCTCCTTCTCTTCCTCTTTTCTCTTCCTCTTTCCCTTCCATCCACCCCTCTCTCCTCCTCTTTCCCTTCAATTCCCCTCTTTCTTCCTCTTCGCCTTTCATTCCCCTCTCTCTTCCTCCTTCCTCTCCTTTCCTCCTCCCCTTTCGCTCTCCCCTTCCACTCCCCCTCCCCTTCATACCCCCTCCTCTCCCCCCCCCACCTTGTTTCTGCTGGTGATGGTGACTTAGTTATTAGTGGGTGGGACAGGAGCAAGGCAGACCACCAACTAGGGAAGGTTAGGCAGGGGGAGGCAGAAGTGAGGCAGGGGAAGACTTGGCTGAGGCAGGGAGAGGCAGGGAAGAGGTAGGTTGAGGCAAGGATGAGACAGGGGTGAGGTAAGCAGAGACAGGGTTGAGGTAAGAAGAGGCAGGGAGGAGATAGGGATAGGCAGAGGTTAGTTAGGGAGTCAGGGATCAGGTAGGGAGAAGCAGGGGTCGGATAGGGAAAGGAAGGGATGGGGTAGGGAGAGTCAGGGAAGGGCATCAGGAAGGAGACAGAGAGAGGAGGAAGGAAGGCAAGGAGAGGCAGGGGTGAGGCAGGGTATTCAGTAGGGTAGGGGCAATGCTCGGTCACCCAGCACTGTAACATGTCCCCAGCAGACAAACGGTAAGGCTGGGTCATAGGAACCAGCCAGAGAAGGTAATAAGGAGCCCAATTCAGTCTTATTTTTTCTTCTTTTTTTCATTCGTGTAATCTCTGTGTAACTTTATTTATCTTTGACTAGTACAGGTTCATGTAAGGGTGAAAATTAAAACTGTCTAGTGAAACCCACATTGAATTGAGAAATACATCATGGGATTGAAGGGGTTGAATGCAGTTGCGTCTCTGTTATGATTGTTAGTAGTAGTAGTAGTAGTTTAAATAGTCTCTATACTCTGTACTGTGCTGTTTGTTTATTTCGCACTCTCATGTGTTTTGCTTGATCCATCTTGAACAAAGGTTGATTTCGGGTCCCTTTTTTTAGTTGCGCAAAATCACAATGTCTTACCACCTCCTTACCACCATCCCATCATCCCTCACTCTCCCTCATCAGTCCCTCGCGGTCTTATACTGCCCCTCACCATCACCTCACCTTCGCCTCATCATTCCCTTACTATCTTATACTGGCCCCACCATCCCTTACCATTTCCTGTCATCCTTCACTATTCTTTCACTATCTCCAGTTGTTCTTTACCATCCCTCGTCATCCTTCATCCTTCTCTGACTATCTAAAACACTCCCTCACCATCCCTCACCGTGCTTCGTCATCCCATCCTTATCCTGCAGTGTCCCTTACCATCCCTCACATCTCTCACCATCCCCCTCATCCTTTCCTCACTGTCCTTCACTGCCTCAAATTGTCCCTCACCGCCCCTCCATTTCCTCCCCATTGCTTCATCTCTCCGACCCTCGACATAAAAACTTTTCCATTGCCTCTCTTCCACTAAGTTGTGCTCTGTCTCCCCAACGTTACCACACTCCTCTCTTTTGCTCCCTCTTCCCTCAGTGTTTGCTTTTAATCATTTCTCTTATCATCTCTTACTTGGTTCGTGTCTTTCATTCCCGTCTCTTTCTCCCTCCTTCCTTTTCCGTCCTGCTCCCTTGCTGTTCTCCTTTAACCATTTCTCTCATCATCTCCAATGTGGTTCGTGTTTAAGCTTCATTCATCCTTTTTGTTCCTTCTTCCCTCACAGATTACCTTTGATTATTTCTGTCATCACCAACCTTCATTCTTCCCTTTTCTCCCCCCCTGCTTAAGTTTCATTCCTCCCGTTTCTCCCTTCTTAAGCTTCATTCCTCCCTTTTCTCCCTTCCTGCTTGAGTTTCGTTCCTCCCTTTTGCTCCCACTTTGATTTTTCCGCCATGTATTCGTCATGCTTTGGGAAGATACTTATTTTTCTGTCTCGACCTACTCTGACCAAACCACAGCCCCTGTCGATAGCCATATTTTGTCCCTGCCGACCCCTGTCATGCCCTGTCCCCTTCGACATTCTCACCCCCTGGGCAGGTTACACACTCAGCCTCATTTAGTCGTCTTAATTATTCTGCTGGCCTGTTCCTCTGTCCATGTTCCGACTTTCTTTGACCATCCGCGCTCATGTCCTGACTGTTCCTTCTCCCGTACTCCTTTATCCCTTTCTCTTTTGATCTCCAAGTTCTATCCTTCCTTCCCTCTTCGGTCTAACATTCTGTTCTCATCCCCAGCCCTCGTCCATTCATTTTCGGCTTCACTTCTTTTACATTTCATTCATTTTCTCCTACTCTTGTCGTTTCCTTTTGTGTTTTCTGCGTTCCTGCCCTCTTACCCTTGTCTCAGGCGTTTCACCAGTTTTCTGATTTTCTCACATCTTTTCCCGTCTTTTTCATCCACGTGTCTGTCTCCCATCACTCCCTGACTACCCGCCAGACCCAGTCATCTCCCCAAACCCAGGAGTTTAATCAATCTTCCTCCTCCCAGCATTACCAACCGTATCTTTCGCCTAGTACTCATTGCCCGGTAAAGCCAGCTCCTCTCTTTTCCAGCGCTCAGCATGTCCAGTATATCGCTCCGTTTTCTCTATCCGTCCCCCAAAACTCAGCATTCTCTCCCCCCAACAAGGACCCCCCCAATACACACAACACTGTTCACCACTAACACTCGGCCCCAGCTTATTCAGTCTTCTCCTTCCCCCTACTCTTCTCCATTCCTAAACTTCCAACATACCTGACACTCCCCTCTCCACCAACGCCCATATATACTCTGTTCCCTTAACTTGACCTAAATTTCTCATCTTTCCACCTTAATGCTGAGCTGTAGCAAGAAATTAACGCTACAGTACTGCGCTGGTCACGAAGAATGGCTACTGAAAGGATGTACAGCCATAGCCATAGTAGTGTATTGTACTACGACTAAGTTAAGGTAAATAAGCTGCAAAAGGGGCTGAATTTAGGGCTTGGAAAAAAATTTTAGAAGTATCTAGATTAATAATAAAAATGTATCTCTTGTTTAATGATGTAGAAAACAACCCAGAAATAATGATTAATTTTTGAATGAATAGATAAAAATGTAATTTAAAGTTTGAATGGCTACCTTCCACTTCACCATATTTTGTTAGAAAGTGGGGTAGGTTACAGACCCTCTCCTTTGTCTGCTTTCATGACTATCACCTCCAGCATACCCTAGTTCTCTGTGTATACCTGGCCTTCCCCTCCCGCTGCACTCAGTTCCCCCTTTACCCAATTCCCATCACTTCTCCTCCCCACCGTTCCAGCACACCCAACCATTCCTTCTCCCCCTACACATAGCACACCCAGCTCTTCCCTTTCATCTTGCTCAGCTCCTTCCTGCCAAGGTCTCTTCCCTGTCTTTTAAGCATCCAGCATAACCAACTCTTCCCCTCCCAACTTTAGGCATACCTAGCCATACATATATACCCCACAGCATGTTTAGGCATACTGAACAGCCTCAGACATTTATTAGTTTCAGACATTCATAACAGCTTCAGGCGTACTTAATTCAGACATACTCCGTTGCGTCAGACTTACTTATCAGCTTGAGGCATACTCGTGCTTGACTGCTTTAGACATACGTAACAGCCTCAGACATGCTTTACAGTTTCAGTCATTCTTAGTTCAGACATAGGTTATATTCTTCAGACATGCTTATAAGTTTCAAAATACTTAACAGCTTTAGGCATGCTTAACAGTTTCAGCCATGCTTAACAGCTTTCGAAATACTGAACAGATTCAGACATACTCAACAAGTTCTGGCATACTTAACTTTCAGACATGTTTCACAGCATCGGGCGTACTCAACAGTTTCAGAGATACTAAACCAATTCAGGCATATTTAATCTTCAGGCACACTTCATTCCTTCAGTTCCAGCAGTGTCTCGTAAGTTAATGTAATCCCTTGGCGGTAGTCAGACTAAAAGTGTCGTCGTACTGAAGGGTCAGCTGCAGGTAGATTTATCAATAAAGGACATACATAGCTGCCACAAGCATACTTAACGATTTCAAGCACACAGTTTACCCTGGGCGCGGCTAAATACCTTTCGTAACCAACTTCCCGGGCCAGTAAACTGCGAGGATTATTGGTTGTTTAATTGTGGGCAGGGAAGGGGAGAGGTACGGCGCTTATCAATTCGTATAGAGCTTAGATAAGATCGGGAGGGGTGACTCGAAGCTGGTGGCAGGATAGTGTTCGGGTATTAACTCCTTGGAATGATACGAGCACTGATTTAGGTAATTAGGAAGCACGTCAATGATAAGGATCTATACATCGTAATAATCTCTTAGGGGAAGGTTGGCGGTGGTTGAAAGAGGCTGGGGAATCGCCATTAACAAGTGACTGGGGACGTGGCTGCGCACACACTGAAATAAACATTGATCTCGTTAGCTATGCATGTATAGAGTCTGCATATCATATTAGGAATTCAGCCGTCCGTGTATATTTAAGCGTCAACGTATATATTATGCAAATGCTCCGCTATAAATGTATTATTATTCCCTCATTAGCCATTAATTTTAAAAGCGTAGTTCAGCACGGGGGGAAATGGTTTATTTATTTATTGAAGTTAGCTCGACTAGGTGACAGAAATAGCGGTGATAGGTTGATAACGATGGAAAAAGAAATATAAAGAGAGAGGGGCCGAGGTAGCATGAATTGAAAGAAGGTGTAAAGAGAGAAAGTCTTGGTGGTATGGATGAAAACTGTACCTGTAAATCAAAAAAACACCACCTATATACCATCGTCAGGACACCATATTTCTACACCTGGCCATCTAGTGTGTCCGCAGTTTTTCGTTTTTCCCATAGTAAGCATCCTTCTCCACTCTTTCTCTTCACCTCCACTAAAACATCGGCATTCTTCCACTGCTCACATAATCATCATCCATGTCTACTCTTTCTCATCACCTCCTAAAACATCAACATTCTTCCACCCCTCACATAATAATCATCCTTCTCCACTCTTTCTCGCTCTCTAACTTACAACACCAAATTCTCCCCATTCTCCCACAGTAATCTCCTCTTCCTCAGTAACCATCCTTTTCCACTTCCCACATCAGCTCTCCCACTTACAGCATCAGCTCCACTCCCACGTTACTCATCATTCAAAACACCGACACAATAACAGTCTCTCCCCATTCTTTCCCCTCATTATCTCTCCTGATATCTCTCTTTCTCCAACATTAATAGAGCATCAGCAGTCTCCCAATTCATCCCACAACAGTCATCTCTCCACAGTCTCATCTATTTCCACGTCAGCTAAAACATCAACATTCTTCCACTTCCTCCACAACAGTCATCTCTCCACTATCTCTTCCTCGCCTCACCTGTTCCCTAATTACCTCAGCTACGTGTCCAACCATATGAAAAAAGGAGCGAGCGGTACTCCTGAAGGCGGCATGGCGATGTACGAGAGAGAGTGGATGTGGGCGAGGGAGAGGGGGCAGTGGGGGGACCGAGGGGGATGAGGGGCGTAGTAGCACCTCTTCGGCGTGGCATCAGTGACAGGATCTCGCAGGACACGTCGGCTGGAGGGGCAAGGAGGGACAAATCATGAGGGGCAATGAAGGCGCCTGGTCCTCCCCTGGCGACGTGTCCTGGGCCGCGGGATTAGCATCAGGAGAGGTTGCCTTTGATCATCTGTCGGCATGAGGCTCGTATGTGTGTGTGTGTGTGTGTGTGTGTGTGTGTGTGTGTGTGTGTGTAGGTGTGCTTGGCCAAACTGGGAGGGTATAGGGGTGAAGGGAGGGTTAGGTAGGTAGTGAGGGTTGGGTATAATTGGACTGAGCATGTGGGGAAGTAGAGGAGACGGAGAAAAGAGGAGGAAGTGTAGATATGGGCATATAGGGAGGGCTAGGTATGTAAGGGAGGAGTTGAGGAAAGGATTGGGAGGAAAGATATGGTTATACTCTAAGTTGTAGGTGGAATATGCC
Organism: Coenobita brevimanus; assembly: GCF_032717465.1. Classification (NCBI taxonomy): domain Eukaryota; kingdom Metazoa; phylum Arthropoda; class Malacostraca; order Decapoda; family Coenobitidae; genus Coenobita; species Coenobita brevimanus. The sequence continues at coordinate 1,279,127 of NC_137053.1, read as the reverse complement.
TGGGTATGTTTGGGTATGCGGAGGAGACGAGGCATGAGAGAGGAGTGTTGAGTATGTGGAAGTAAAGGAGGAGGATGGAGAGGCAGAGGAAGAGGGGAGGGAGGGGAAAAGATAGTTATACTGGGTCCTGTAGATAAGGTGTGGTTGGATATGACAGAGGGGGCTGAGTGAGAGAGGTGGGTTGGGTATGTAAGAGTGCAAGGTGAGGAGGAAGGGCAAAAAAAAAGTGAGGGGGTGAAGAGAATGTTATCTTGGGTGCTGAAGATGATGTGTCCTTGGTATGTTTGGGGTATGGGGAAGAGCAGGGGGGTGGGTATGTGGGGAAGGTTGGATATGTGGGAGGGTTAGGTATGTGGGGAGGGGGGAGGGAGGTTAGAGGTGATTATACTGGGTGATGTAAATAAGGAGTGCTTGGGTTTCCAGAAGGGACAGAGAGAGAAGGGGTAGGAATGGGTATGTGGGGAGAGATGATTATGTAGGCATGCAGGGGGAGGGGAAGGAAGTAAAGTGGGAAGAAGAGGGATGGTTTTGGTGGGTGCTGTAGGTGAGGGGAAGCTTGGGTATGTATGGTCAAAAGGATGCTGAGAGAGAGAGAGAGAGAGAGAAGTATAAGTATGCCCGAAGCTGTTAAGTATGCCGGCAGCAGTTAAGTATGTCTGAAACTGTTAACCTCATCAGTTCAATATCAGTTTAGTTTATTCTTGCGTCACCAGACGATTTTATTCAGTCAGGGAGAAGCTTTGTAATTTGGAGAGGTTAGATACAGCCTTCATTAATCCCTTCAGTACAAGACGTCTTTCCTATGTTAGTAAAATTATCTTAGGAGCAAAAATAAAAAAGGCGTCCCCGGGTTGAAAGGGTTAAGTATGCCTAGAGCTGTTATGTATGCCGGTGTGAGATATAAGGTTGGGGGGAGGGAGGCTTATTGGCATGAGGAGGCATTAATATGGATCACAGGGGAAGGTAGTCGGGTGTTATATGTTAAAATTGGCCACAGCGTTTTTGAAAGTGTGTGTGTGTGTGTGTGTGTGTGTGTGTGTGTGTGTGTGTGTGTGTGTGTGTTCTCTCCCCATGAGGATTGGTCTGCCTAGTCGAAGGCATATTTGAGTGGAGAAGTAGAGTGGAAGTGGGGGAGTGAAGCTGAAGTGGAGTGGGAATGGGGAGTGGGTGTGACCTGAGAAGGGGGAGTGGACTGGGAGGGTAGAGTAGACAGGGAGTGGGAGTTTAGGATGGAGGACTGGAGGTGGTATGGAGTGGGAGTGGTCTGAGAGGGTTAGTGACGGGGTGTATGTGATGAGTGGAAGGGAGAAGTGTAGGATGGGAGGGGGAGGTGGGAGAAGGGGAGAAAAATGAGGGAGGGGGTGGCAGTGAGGATGTGAAATAGGAGTAGGGGAGTGGAGAGGGGTAGAATACGAGAGGGGAGTGGAATGGTAGTGCAATGGGAATGGGGGGACTGGAGTGGAAGGGGAAGTGTGCGGGAGTAGAGAGAGAGGTGGGGAGTGGAGTTTTGAGGGAGGGAAATGATAGGGGGTGGAGTGGAATTGAGTTGAGTGGGAGTGAAATGAAGTTGGAGGGGGGAGTGAAATGGAAAGGTGGAGTGAAAGGGAGTGGAGTGGAAGTGAAATGGAGCTGGAAGAGGGAGTGGAATGGAAGGGTGGAGTGGAATGGAATGGAGTGGGAATGGAAGGGTGGAGTGTTAGGGGGTGGACTGCGGACTATTCAAGTGTGACCGGGAGTGGGACCAGAATGATAATTTCTTACCGCTTCCTAGCTGTTGGCTTCCTCGTAAATTGTGTGTGTGTGTGTGTGTGTGTGTGTGTGTGTGTGTGTGTGAGAGAGAGAGAGAGAGTGAGAGAGCGGAGGGGGAGCAAGCACACACAAGCACTCGGGGTCTGTCGCCTGTTTCAAATTATTAATGATTTATTTCTGTAGGCAAAAATGACAAATAACGCAGGGCAATGAATAAAGGGTAAAGCATTGTCCTCTCTCTCTCTCTCTCTCTCTCTCTCTCTCTCTCTCTCTCTCTCTCTCTTTCTGGTGAGGTGATAGTTATGCTTCCCATTCCCCTTTAACCATCATTCTTGTTCTATCCACGCCATAACCACTACCTTAATTCTCTCATCATCGGGAAAACTCTATTATAATCCTCAACCTAACGCCAGAAGGATTTATTTAACTGGGAATGAGTTATAAATATCTGATAGCGTTAATACGACCTACTGTCACCATTAGCCCTCTCATGGTGCGAACAACTCTAGTATTCTATTCCGGCTAATCCCAGACGATGTGATTCAGCTCAGAGTGGGTCATAGGAGCCAGAGAGCACTGAGAACCCCAATCCTCCCCTAATACTACCCAGGACCCGATCAGCAAATGAGAGGTTCGGATGACAAAACCCCATCTCAGCCAATACCACCCCCTCTATACCACAAACACCAGGCACACTAACCCCAAAACCAATACACCACAATTTATCCCAACTACCCACACCTCACCCACTACCCTCACCACAAATGACTGCTTACCCTCCACCCCATCTCAACCCCCAACTGCCATCACCAGACAAGCCACCTCCACCAGCTTACCCCCTCACCCCAAACCCCAGCTACCACCATTTTCCTAATTTCCCCAACCCCACCAGCAGCAGTGAGGATAGGACACTGAACCCAACCTCAGTTTACTGCATACCATCCCATCACAACAACCATAACCCTCACCAAGCAAGCCAACCCCACAATATGTTCCCCCAAGCCACTCCCCACCTCCCAAACCCCAACCACCCCCCACCATTCCCCCAAACTCCCCAACCCTTACCAGCAGACGAAAGGTTAGGACTCGACTTTAGTGTACTAACTATAACAAAGCAATTAACACCATCACCCAGATTACTAAGCCCCCACCACAACGACCACCCAAACCCCACCTACCACTACTACTACCCCCACTATCGAAAGAAGGGTTAGGCACGAGAGAGAGAGAGAGAGAGAGGGTGGGTGGGGGAGTAATCAGGAGGCCCCAAATAATAAACAATTAATGCTGGGATGCACGAAGCCAGGAGCAGCGGGAGGTACCGATTATACTGACAAGAGTGGGGAGGGGGAGGGGAAGCAGCTGGGGGAGGGGGAGGTTGTGGGGGAAAGGAGAGATTGTGGGGAAGTAGTAGGGAGGGGAGATATTAGGAAGGAGGAGGAGAATAAAGGAAGCAGTAGCAGGGAAGGAGGACACAGTACGAGGGAGGGGGAGATTGTTGGAAGCAGAAAGGAGGGAGGCTGTAGAGGAAGGAGGGAGTAGTAGGGGGAAGAGGAAAGACTGGAACAGTAGGGGGAAGGGGGAAGATTGGGACAGTAGGGAGGGGGGTTATAGAGAGAGAAGGGGGAGGACAGTACAGAGAGAAAGAGAGGGAGAGAGAGAGAGATGAGGGTAGGGGGTTCGACTGCTTACGTGTCGCATTGTCACCCGGTCTCCTGCTGACAGTCCTCCCCCTCCTGCTGAGCCGCGCCGCCCTGCCCCATCTCAGCAGGTTATGGCCAGCGCTCCATACCCAATACTCGCGTTCGATTTTCAGGATCCCCCCGCCCCTCTTTTTTTTCCCTTACCCCTCCGCCTCCTCTCTCTTTTCTCTTTTGTGTTTGTCTTCATTTTTCTTTTTCAATATTGTTTTGTCTCTCTGTTTTCGTTTTCTCCCCATTTTCTATTCCCTTTTTTCGTTTTCTTATGTTTTCATTTCCCACTTTCTTTTTTTTGTCCCTTTTTTTTTTATTTTTTCTCCCCGCTGTCGTCTCACTTTTTGTCTTTTTTTTTATTTTTCTTTATTTTGTGTTCCAATTTCCTTCTTCATCATTTTCTTATTCAGTGTTCTTTTTCGCCGTGTCTTATTCCAGTTTTTCTTCACCAATTCCCTTCATTGTCTTCATTTCTTTCTCATTTTTCTTTCCTTATTTCCTTTCCTAACTTTTGTCTTAATCTTTTTTTTTCAGTTTTCGTTTCTTCAGTTTCATTTCCATTGTTCTTTTTCGTGTTTGTCTTGCCAGTTTGCATCTTTTTTTTTCATTTTCTTTACTATCTCTTTCTCACAATTTCCTGTTTCTAATTTTCGTCTTGTGATATTCCATCCAATTTTTTTGTTACGCTATCTTTCAATTTTCTCTCTCGCTCTCTCACATTTTTCCATTCCTTTCACTTCCCAATTCTTGTGTTACTCTTTTTTTTTTTTTTTTTATCGACTTATTTCCACATATCTCTTCTTTTTCCATATTTCTCTCTCTCTCTCTCTCTCTCTCTCTCTCTCTCTCTCTCTGTTGATATTGGCAGGATAATCTTTTTCAGTGTGTTGGTATTCGAATGTCACCTTTCTTGGTTTTTATTTATTTATTTATTTTCCATTATTGATCGCCTTTCCTTTTCTCGGCTGCTAAATGTAACTTATTAACCTTTTCACTACGATTACGCTTTCTTAAATTATTCATACCCACTCCAGACGATTTTACTCAGCTCAGGGGAGGCTTTTCGACCTAGAGGGGTTTACTCACTCCGTCATTAACCCCTTCACTGCCAGAGGTCCTTCGCTAAGCTGAATAAAACCGTCTAGTCGTTGTCTGGTTAAATAAAAGTGCGTTATCGTAGTAAAGGGGCTGATTGATGTGATGCTCTGTGTGTGTGTGTGTGTGTGTGTGTGTGAGAGAGAGAGAGAGAGAGAGAGAGAGAGAGAGAGAGAGAGACCCTTTGACTGAAGTGTGACCCTTTGTATGTGAAGTGTGACCCTTTGATTGTGAAGTGTGACCCCTTGCTTGTGAAGTGTGACCCATCTCTTAGGTGGTATTTAGAATTGGACGATGATGATAATGATGATGATGAAGATACAGATGATGATGATGATGATGTCTGCTCCCATCGTACTGAAATCATAGCAACAGTAATGGCTACCTCAGTCCCTTCCCTTTACGGCTATTTTTTGCTTCTCTCTCTTTTTTCTTTTTTTTCAGTCCAGTTTTCTTCGGTTGCCATTTTTTCTCATATCTTGGTAAATTTTAATCTTGCTTTAAGTATTGTTCCTCATTTCTTTTTCGTTTCTCGGTGATTTACTTATCTTTATCTACTCCTTCTTTTCTTATCTTTTGCTAAGTTCAGAATAATTAGCTTTGGTTTCATCATTTAATCGCAGTGTTTTGAGTAGAATTTGCTTCTAATGTCACCTTCCATTCTTAAGCTGCTGAATTTAGTAGTAGTAGTAGTAGTAGTGATAGTAGTAGTTGTAGCAGCAACAGTAGTAGTGGTAGTAGCATCATCATCATTATTTATTTATTATTATTATTATTATTATTATTATTTCTTCTACCTGAAATTCTTATTAAAAAAGCATTTTCGTCCGTCAATGATAATGCAGTTTTATTCTAGTCAGTCTTTGTTTTAGAAGGCTTCTGTTTTTGCGTTTTCTTTCTCTCCTTTTTTTCAACAATATTATTACCAAGCGTTTGCTGTTTTCTGCCATTTAAGAACACAGCCAATGTCCAGTAAGTGCTCTTCTTCATATCCTTTTGTTCCTTGTGCCATTCTCCCACCTCCCTCCCTAAAAGCTGCTCCCATTTTCCCCGTGTAGCTAGCTGGTTCGGAGCTCCCAAGTCTCCTACCTGCATTATCTCCCAGTTGTGCTCAATATTTACATACACACACGCGGCGTCCTCCTCCCCGCCACAATACCATGACGGTCCCCTCGCATCCACACTGCCATCACCATACCTCCCTAACCCACACCACGGACTCCTGTACCATTTTGAGCCTTGTGACGGGGTAGATAAGGGCGATAACCAGGGGGACGGGACGGGCGGGATGCTTAGGACGGCGGGTGACACGGGTAGTTTGGGCGCTCGTGTCTATTCGTTCATTATTTATGATGTTGTTATCTTGCCCCTGATCGCAAAGGCGGTTCGAGTGGTGTTGGTGGTAGGGGAGGTGGGGGAGTGTTGGTATTGGTGGCATAAGTGAGGAGGGGGGAGAATGGAGGGTGCGAAGGGAGGGAGAGAAGTATTGATGGTGGTGGAGGAGGTGGCGAGGTGGTATTGCTTTTGGTGGAGATGGTGGTATGGTGGTGTTGATGGTGGAGTGTTGGAGACTTAGAAGGAAGAGAGAAATCGGGGAGAGGTACAGATGGTGCAGGAGGAGGTGGTGAGGCGGTAGGGACTGTGGTGGCGGTGGCGTGGTGGTACTGCTTGTGGTGGCGGTAGTATGGTGGTATTATCGGTATGACTGAAAAAGAGGATATAGAAATGGTGACTCGAAAGCAGAGGTTGTGGTGATGGTGATGGCGGAGGTGGTGTAGGTGGTGATGATGGAGGCAGTGATGATAGTGGTGTAGATGGTGATGGTGGAGATGGTGTTGGTGGAGATGATTATGACAGAAAATTATGGTAAAAGATAATGATGGTGTAGGTAGTAAAGGGGGAGGTGTAATTGGTGATGCTGAGGATGATGATGATGATGGTGTAGATGGTAATGGTGGAGAAGGCATTGGTGGGGATGTTGATAGTGGAGGTGGTGTTGGTGGAGATAATGATGGTGGGGGTGGTGGTGGAGGTGGAATTAATGGCATTGTAATCCTTTCAGGTCGCGAGGAATCTTAACTATTTCACCCTGACTGGCCCAAGATAATTGTACTCGTCTTAGGTGCAGGATGTTGGTGGTGGTGGTGAATGTTGATGATGGTGGCGGTGGAGGATGTTGATGATGGTGGCGGTGGAGGATGTTGATGGTGGTGGTGGTGAATGTTGGTGGTGATCCTGATGATGGTGGTGATAGTGAATGCAGCTGGTGGTGATGGTTGTGAGGCTGATGGTGAATATTAAGAATGATGCTGGTGGTGGTGAATATGATGGTAATGGTGATGATGATGATGCTCGTGGTGGTAACTGATGGTGATATGCTAATGGTGGTGGATGTTGATGGTGACAGTGAACGCTGGTTGTGATGGAGAAAACGATGGTGAATGGGGCTCTACGTTGGAGGAAGGTGTTGGGTGTGTAGCTAAAGGTATGAACAGGGATAGATCAGAGTACGTGACATTACTGCTATGCCGGTGATTGGAATGTTGAGCAAGAGTTATGGTAATGGTGGTGGTTAATGAGATGGTGAGTGTGAAAGGGGTATTTTTTTGTTATGTGTCCGACTCTGAGCATAAATCTGACTCCGTTTGCCGAATCCCAACAGTCCTTCTACCCACAGCTCATCTTTACATATCATTACTTTGGCGTTAATATCCACAGTCTATAAAGAATACATGTTAAGGCCGTCTCATTCAGGACTCATATGATGGTATTGGCTGAGATGCGTTATGACATGGTGGTGAATCATGTGGATGAGAATATTTACTCAAGTGATGCGCGCGAATGACGTTGGTGACTGGTTGGTGGTGATCGTGGGAGATTGTGGTGAGCTTGTGTTAAGTTAGGTTAGGCTTGATTGTATTAGTCCTGAATGCTAAGTGATATGTCGGTGTTAGGGTAAGGAAGACGCCATATTTTTCTTGATGTTTCCATATACTTCCACTTTGCCGATTTATACTGATGGTATACGCAAACTCTGACACACACAAGCAGCCTTTAAAGCTTTTCGACTTTCACATGCATCACTCTCACTACGGCTGTCGTTTCCCCAGTCGTACTTTGCCGGCATGTGGAAGGGTTAATTCTGGCTATCACTCCTCCAGAAAGAAGGTTAGATCCACTAGTAGAACTCTTTTGGACCTTTGCAATTTCAGTTCAGCTACATCCATTCCTAGAATACTTTTCATGCACAATTCTCCACCCTTCCACAGCCTCGTTTTATTTCTGACACTAACATCCACTCTCACAGTCCCTCTGACTCATCCTATTCTCACAGTCTTCTTTAAATTATCTCACTGTCATTCACCCCATTACTTCGTTTCCACCTCTACCGTCTATCCTTCCCCTTCACCTGACCAGGCCCTCTTCAGCATGTCACAATCTCCAACACCCTCATCCCTCCATCATTTTCCTCCACCACTACCATCTCTCCATCATTTTCCTCCACCACTACCATCCCTCCATCATTTTCCGCCACCATCCCTCCATCATTTTCTTCCACCGCTGCCATCCATCTTTCTACTTTCATCTACCTTTTTAGTCCTGTTATTTCATTTCTCCAATAGTTATTCTCCAGTCACTATTTTCGTCCTCTCTCCATTTCGTCATCCCCTCCATCATGCTTCTTCCTCCTCTCTCTCTGTTTCTCCTCCTCCTCCTCCCTTCCTTCCCTCCTTCCTTCCTTCCTTCCTTCACTTTGGAGAGAGAGAGAGAGAGAGAGAGAGAGTGCCGTCCTACTGTCAAGCGGCTTATTTACCACCTATGGCCTTTGTCCGGGTGGGTAAGATCAGCAAGAAGAGGGGACCAGATAACACTCAGAAGGCGCCATATTAACCCACGCATCCTCGGATTCCATATTTACTAAGTTTTTTGGACTTGAGTGCTGTGTAAAGTTGCATGGTTATACATAGGAATTTATTAACAGTATAGTAGTAGTAGTAGCAGTAGTAGTATGTGTATAATTCTTTCATTTGAATAGCTCACGACATTATGGAATTAAAACAGGTAACTTATTTATACTCTTAAATTCATTCAAACAGCAATCATACGTTTCACAGCTAAATTAGAATGAATGATTGAGTGGAATAATTAGAAAAAAAAAAACACTCCCCAGAAAAGAAAAAAAAAATACGATAATGATAAAATGCTTTGCTGTCATTTTTATCCTGCAAATTGTTAAGATCCTTGATAAATACAGACCCTGCTGTCACACGCCAACTGCTGCCCTCTTGTGCCCACATGATTAATTACCCCTCCCTCACCTGCCTCTCTCCCCGTCCCTCTCCCTGCCTGTCTGTCTCTCTTTCCTTTTTCTCTCGCCCTCCCCTCCATCCCTCTCTTACTCTTCCCCCTTTTCTCTTTCCTTCTTTCATTTTTCCCATTTGTTGTTAGTTCCTCCTAACATTTTTTCTCATCTTTCTCCCTTCATTCATTCGATCTCCATTCCTCCCTTTTCTTTTGTTCCCACCCTTCTCCCTCCCTTTTTCTTCCCTCCCCCTGTCCACCCATCACATTTCACTTTCAAATTCCTCTTCGTCTTTCTCTCTGTGTCTTCTCCCCATTCCTTCCCTCTTCTTCCTCTCCCTCCATTCCTCTCTCCTCCCTCCCTACTCAAAAGATCCCCATACATTGCAGAGTCGGCGCAGGATTTCGCTCAGTAAATAAATCGGTTTCGTGTATACCTAAGATCATTTTTTCGTGTCTTCAGTTAACTATCACAGGAAATCTAAACTAGTGCTAATATTACGATGAAAGGAAAGATGACGAAAGATAAATGGCGGAGGAAAAACAAGAGAGGAGACGAAATGGGAGTCGATGCCTAGAGCTTATAATTGGCGGAATGAAAACGTGTGAAGCTTTATGAGCCAGTCCCATCTTTAGCCCCAGTGAGGAGGATTGATAGTGGCATTATCGGGCTCATCTGCCACCGCCGATACGAGGAGGGGGAGAAAGGGGAGGGGAGGGGGAATGGGAGAAGGAAGGGGGAAAAGGGGGATGAGGGAGGGACGGTCCTTTCACTGCGGCCAATGTGCGCTCTTAACCGAGGCCAATTAAACTCTCTTCTGGCCTTTCTGTGGGCGCGATTATCCTCTTTTAACGCCAGGACCGGTGACCACAAACCACAGGGAAGGATAAACACTTCTCGCAAATACGCTGACAATTGGGGCTCGAAGTGCGTGTCTGGCTTTTTCAGAGGCTGGCGGACACAGGCACGCACGGTATGCACTATGTATCATACGTCCGGACCTAAAGATGTACAGACAGTTCGGCGCTTAGGTGAGCTGAAACGTTTTGAATGTACACTGATATATATTTTCGTGAATTGATGGCCTTAGATACACACACACACACACACACACACACACACACACACACACACACACACACACACACACACACACACACACACACACACACACACACACAGAGGGGGCTGGGCTCAAGCAAATGTCTTAGTGAATTAACAACAAATTATTATGACACCATGATCATCACATATCCAGATTTACATAGATTTTTATTCATTTTCGACGTACACGAAAAGCAAATATGGGCCAGGAAGAGAAGAAAGGAGTGTGTAGAGAGGGATATTAGTCAGAATCCACGCAAGCTGCAGCACAAAAGAAAGGAATCGAAACCTAGAATTTACGAAAAGCCGAGTTGAGCCAGGTTTAGCGTATGTCTCTTGAAATGAATATCGTCTTTCATGGTTTATCATTGCCAGTATCAGACAATTTTAACCTGTCCAGCACGATGACCTACTGTAATTTATATTTTGTTCATGATACCGCAAAACCATATTATTCAGGCTCCCACAGTGAAGGGATTTGATAGTCTCCATTACCTTCAGCGGTATGATAACGTTTGTATATAATCTGTTATGCAGGTGGTTTTTCATTTTGGTACTTCATTTGGCCTTGTTTCTAGATCCTAACTCATCCGATCTTTTACTGGGAAAAGCCCAGAACGATGATGGTGGTGATGATGATGACCACTAGCCTACCAAAATCGTGACCATGATGATGATGATGATACTACCAAGTGTTTTTTTATTAATCTCTGAAGAGACCATCAAACATCTCTTCCTGCTCATCTTCCCGACCCTAACCAGCGCCTCTCCTAATCTGGGTTATGATGTACGAAACTGGAGCGCGTTCCCCGGGGTGCCATCAGCGCCTCTAGCGGTGTGTGCCTATACTAACCACCTGGCCAATTAGACTCTTGCTCTTCTTGTTCGCCCTCGTCCTAGCAGCTCTGGCACCCTCATTTAATTGGCGGTCGTGTAGCGTAGGGATCTGCCGAGAAAGGTAAACTATGGAGATAAGATGAGGCGAGGGGGACGAGTGTGAGGGCTGGTGACGGATATGGTTTGTGGCGGGGTGGTGGGAGAGGCCTGGGCAGCGTAATGAGCCTATATTGGAACGTATTTATTTGTTTTAGCCTCAGTGTTTTATGCTTTACGTGGCCTTCACGGGGTGTAATTCTTTAAGGCCGTCAGCCGGGTCAAAAAACCAAAGGTGTCATGAGTAAATTGAGACTTATAACTATATTTAGACTATTAGGGAAGCGAAACCAGAGGTACAAGAAAAAGGGTTTAGTCACAGAGGGGTTACGAGGAGGGCAAGACAGATACAAGGCAAAGACGGTGAAACAGAGGATAGTTAACGTAGGTAGTGGTAAGGTGTAGATTTGGTTATATTGTTGTTGCGGACAGGTGTTAGCTTGTAAATACGCCCCACAAACTCAGTGCCAGTCGGTGGGCCTCAAACCCTTCCACTCAGAGCGTCCTCCAAATGTAGGGCCAGTACTGAACCGCCCGAGCCACCTAGTCACTCAAGCAGAGGTATCACAGAAAATAGCCCTCTCCCTCCCCCCACCCACTATCATGAAATTTCTTAAGGATGCTCACTTGGTCACGACGTCATTAATTCTTTGCTAAGGACAGGCTGCATAAACTACACTGCTGGTTCTGTTTGCCCTCATTCACGTCAGTCGGGACTAAATAAGATGAATTTATATAGCAATAGGTGAGAGGGGGGAGGGGGAATCCAATTTAGCGTCATGTCCTCTACCATTCACCCACCCTACCCTACCCCACCCCATTGCACCCGGCTCACCACACCCTACCCTATTCTCCCATCCCCATTCATCCTCAGCTCACTCACCCGACCTACCCATCCTTGTCCACTCACCCCAACAACCCATCCGACTCCATTCACCCCACCACCCATCCCATCTCACTCGCCCCACCCAACTTCACCCCACCCAACCCCACCCATCCCACCCACCACCCCACCCAAGGGAAGAAAAGACAGGCGGTGGGATGGTATGGCTAGCATCACTCAACATCCTCCCCTTCAGCACAAGTCGTAGATACGGCCTTGTTAATTATGTCTGTTTTTCTGATATTTACAAAGGTTCTCTAATTTCCTTCAGACACATTCCTTTATGAATGCTTGGCGTGGCTCTTAACACTCAAGCTCCTATAACCCACCCTCAGCTGAATAAAATCGCATAGTGTTAGCTAGAATAGCTAACACTATGTCTAGTGTTAGCTAGACCATGAATGGGTAATGAACTCGGTTTTACGAGCTCTGAAAATTAAATACAAACACAAGTGCTAATGGCAGTATGATTCTCATATCAGTAGTTTACTGTAATTTACTGTGTTCTGTTCATCTTAACTTCAAAAATCTCTCTCTCTCTCTCTCTCTCTCTCTCTCTCTCTCTCTCTCTCTCTCTCTCTCTCTAATAATGTACAGTTACGAGAGATTAATACTAAAATCATGGACACAGCCAGGGGGAGGAGGGAGTGGATTTTTGGGGACCTGTCCTTCTTTCAAACAAACTGAATTGGAAAGTAGCCATTTAGTTATTTATTTATATTTTTCTTTATTCATTCACCTGTTAATGTTTATGTCTCCTGGGCTGTTTCCTTTTCTAATTAACACAAGTATTTTTATATTAATCTAGATACTATTATTCTTTCCAAGCCGCCATATTTCAGGACCAGTGACAACCAAAATGCACCCCCCATAACTAAATCCTGGTTGCGCCCCTAACTGGAATGTGTTGCTAGTAACGAGGAAGTGCTATAGAAAAGATGTAGAGCCATAGTGTTGCCCCCAATCTGCCACTGAACTTCGGGAAATAAGCTGCAAAAGAACGAGAATATGTACCAAATTAATATAAGTGAGTTATAGTTTACTCCTGCCGATGTTCCTTCTTTTTCCATGCTTTGTTTTCTTCTTCCGTCCCCCTCCCTATTTCGTCCTCGCTTCATCATCAGTCATCATTAATAAAACATGCTTCATCGTCCCTAGAATATATCATGGTCAGCCTCATCTTCTAAACACCATCCTCTTCTCACCCTTGTAGTTCATCTCTCTTTCCAATCACTTCATATGACGAAAATCAGTCATAAGGTATATTTCCAGACTCGTGACCTACCTCTTCTTCCAAACGTCATACTCTCATCTCACGCTCGTAGTCTACCCATCGCTCCACATTCACTCATTATGGTCTCTCTTAACCAACCTCTCTCTTTCACATCACATTCCACGCTCACAACTCTCCATTGTTTTTCTCGGGAGTGCAATGGTTAGTGAGGCAGTGTCGTGTAATTTATGTGGCTGGACGTGTGAGTTGTCTTGCTGTCCGATCAATCACAAAATTTGAATGGGATGGCATGTCGCCTGGACCAACATGCAATTTTGTCCTCAGCTGTACCTTAGATTTGGCCTAACAGTCACTTGAACGAGGCTGTGTGTGTGTGTGTGTGTGTGTGTGTGTGTGAAAGAGAGAGAGAGAGAGAGAGAGAGACGTGTGCTTAGTAGTAATAGCAAAATAATACTCGTAACAACAGCAGTAGAAGCATTAGTACTGATAGCGGTAATAGTACCATCGTCATCAGCATCACCATCATCATTATTATCATCAACATCACTGCCACTATTATCATCACAATTATCATCATCATCACTATCATCACCTTCATCACCAACACCATCATCATCATCATCATCATCATCATCAACATCAACCTAACTCCGTCGTTACCACATAGGATGGGGATAAACACAGCATAGTTCCTTGATCTCCCTCTAGATATTAAAACAAAGGGGATGCCACAGATTCTCCTTTCCCCCCGCCATGTCGTAAGAGCTACAATGCTGCTTGCAACATAATCAGTCAGTGCTGAGGTTACGACATCATGACCCCAGTGCAGGGTATGGCCGGTGGTTCGATCCTGGGCACCCACCACTTTAACCCTTTCACTCCTGTTATTTATTTATTTATTTTCACTAAGACCAGACGATTATATTCAGTTTAGTAAAGCATGGTTGGTATTCTGGCTGGTTAAGGAAGGTCCCTAAACCCTCTTCCTTAGAGATTGGATATGGCTGGGTAATATCCTTTTACACGTTATTTATGCAGGGTATAGCGATATTGGAAGGATTTATATAACACAGATGAGGACAGTAAGGAGTAATAAACAGAATAAATCGCTTGGGAAAAGATGTTAGGAAGCCTTCTCAACCGACGAAAATACGGGCCCATGCCTTCAGTAGTCCAGTCTTGTGTTTCCATCCCTCTTACCTCTCGAGACCAATGATTTTTTACATTTTCTTGCTACCATCAGACGAGTTTAACCAGTTTAAGAGGGGAATATCCATTAAAGAGGGGGTAATATCTAATCTGTTCAGTTCACAAAGTATCTCAATCTAGAGAATGTAATTTAAAGTTTGCAAGATAAAAGAAATACATCATCAGACTGAAAGGGTATGAATATGTGGATGGTATTATCTCCCAAGTTCCCAGGCTTAATAGTGTTGTTATTATGATTATTATTATTATTATTGTTATTATTATTATTATTATTATTATTATTATTATTATTATTATTATTATTATTATTTTTACCATTTAAAAAGCACAAAAAGCGAGACGGTCTGAAGAACAGTGTTATTACAGGTGCAACTATTATTATTACTAATAAGCAAGAAGAGAGAGAGAGGGGGGAGAGAGGGAATGGAGAGAATAGTGTTGTTACAAGTGTACTTTACAAGGCATTTCCTCTCCCGGTAATGGCAAAGTGAAAGAGGCTGTAAAAGACAATTACTCTTAAGCCTCTTTGCTTGTGGTCCGAAGCTAATAAAAATATCAACTCAAAATCATATATAAAAACGGTCCTATCATAAACAGACGTGCATAACTTTACCCTCATGTCCGTGTCCGTGTGGTGGGTTGACGGACAAAAGAGACTAAACGTGAATAATGGCCTGGAGTATTTTAGGGAGACTTTAGGTCGTGTCGAGTGAGACAGCTCGCGAACAAAGGACGCTCTCTCCCTGTGTCTGTGTCCGGGAAAAATTCAAGACCTCAGTAGTCGCTTGAGTTAAATTTACGAAGCAGACGTTTTATACTCGCCAGCAAGATGGCTTCAGTTCTCACTAGAATGACAGAGATGCTCAGGAGACTCTGAATGAGCACTAAACAGTCCCTGCCGCAGCCAGCCTCCTCACAAAGCATCAAGAGTAACAGTAAAGATGCTTATTTCGGTCATCTCAGACGATAAACAGGGTTGAAGGCAATAAAAATTAAGCCTTGGAGGACATTCAAGTTTCATTCCTGAACAATAAATGCAACGATAAAGTGCAGGAAACACGGGCGCGCCGGTGCTGCCTCTAGTGGCAGTCGCCAGTACCAGAACCAGCCAGACCCAGCAATTTGTCGCATCCCAATAAAGCAGCGGGGCGCCTCCTGCTGCCTGCCAGGGGGCCTCTTGCAGCCCCGCCAACCCACCACCACCACCACAGTGTTGCCACCGACCTTTGTTGATCCACATGTATTATTTCTGCATGCCAGTGCTATCCCTCCAGCTGGGTGCTTAAGGTATTCATTCACTCTCTTGCCTTCCTTTAGAGCTCACTTCTGCTCTCTTACAGTGGCTCTCGTCCTGCCTGCATGACGTCCGCTGTTGAGAACCCTGACATAAGAATACACTTCCCAAGTCCTCGACTCTCTCCCTCTTAGACTCCCTTGTTAAGAAGTATCTTTATGTCTCCCAGAGGTTCATGTAATGGCTGCCATTGCCTCATTGTCTTTCAGCTTGACTGGAACTCTCCCTCCACACAACACACCAGCAGTGGTCACTTTACTTTTTTTTTTTGCTGTTATAGTAACAATGGCAAGTGTCTGCGACATTCACTGCAAGTTTTCTTATCCAGCAGTGTTTATCCATAGTAGCCTACTTGATTGGCTTCACTGTATAATGCTAACTTTTCGTGTGCATATAATCCTATTCTTAAAGCAGTAACATCATCGGCGACTGCCTATTTCTATGTAGTATTAAATCTTTTGCTCAGTCTTGGAAAATATTCAGCTCAATCTGAATGAGCAGAATAATATTAACTTTGTGCACTGGCCAAACAATAAAGTTCTTTGTCATACTCCTGCTGGATGTCATTAAATCCAGTTTAGCGACATTCTTTGTCAATCCCACGACCATAAACCACGACCGTACACGAACTGGCCCTTGTTAGCAATTCTGATTAGATGGCTGTGGTTTTTGCGAGTTTAAGTTTCTGTTATCGCCAGCGTATCTAAGGGCACGACTCTGGTTGCCCCGATGATTTAAGATTTTGGTGGTATGTGGCTGGGGGGGGGGGTGGACAGACCAGGGAGGCATCCATGAACTCTTCCTTAGCTTGAGATGTGTAAGACTCGTAGTTGTATGCATGAACTATCCTTTCGCGTGAGATGTGTAAAAGATTGTCTGTTTATGAAATTACCTTCACTCACACAATTATACTCGTTTTACCATAACTTGATCCAAATTTCCTTCCGTTTGCAGCGTATTTCACGTAGCTCAGTGGCATAAAAAGACAAGACTGCAGTCCTAAACATTTTCCATTACACCTATACGTGCCTAGCATCATAGTCTAATGTTAATCTGTTGTTACAGTTCAGCATTCAAGATGGAGAGATGGCAATTTTGGGTCAGGGTAGAGTAAAACAAGTATACTAACCACCTCACAATGAGACTTAATATTAAAGTGTGTGTTGACAAAACAAACTGATTCCTAATAAAAATCAAGCACCTCATTCGATGAAGCTTTTATTCTTGCTAACTTCAGATTATTAATATTTAGCTTGGGAGAGCTTTTTCCAACTGGACGGTTTTGATAAAGCTTTCATTAAACCTCTCACTCCTGTGCTGTCTCGTAAGCTTAATAAAATCGCTTGGAGATGGCAAGAATTAAAAAAGTACGCCATTGAACTGTAAGGCCGTGTTGCTATGGAGACGCATGTTTATCTAAGAAGTTGCGTAAGACCTTTTTTAAATACGTCAGGCAGGCAGACCACTAATAAGGGTGTTCACGTGAGCAGGGGGAACACTGGTCTTGTCCCGCCTCCTCCCTTCATGATAAATTCCGCTACTTTCTGTCACCCTCCGCCATTCTGGGATCATTTTACTGTTTATAGCGGAGCGAGACCGTAGGGGGGCGGGTTTGGGTGCACCGGGAGGACGGGAGGAAATAGAGGAGGAGGAGGAAGGAGTAATAGAAGGAGTAAAAGTGCGACGAGAACTGTAGAAGAAGGAAGAGCAAGGAAGGAGTAAGAGAAGACTGGGGGAGGTTTAGAGAGAATTTCTGGGAGAAGTTACATAGGGAGAGGACGGGAGTAACTACAAGAAAAAGGGAACGTGTAAATTGTGACGAGAGGAAATACGGCAGAAGGAGAAATGAGATAATAAAGTTGTGTGGATAGAAAGTACTGTAAAGATGGACAAGTCTGGGTACTGCAAAAAGAAACTGCATTAGAAAGGGGAAGAAGGAGCAAATTTGAAACATGAGGAACTACAGGTGAAAGAGGAAGGAGGAAATGCGTTGGAGAAAATTATCGTGAATACCTAAAGAGGCGGAGACCAGGAAGAATCACAAAAGCAAACAGAAATCGGATAAGCCACAGAAAGAGATGGCAGGATGAACTACAAAGGATAAGCAAGAGAGGAGTGAAAGGGTAAAGGGAAGAACAGGATTAATAGGGAGAGGAGTTAGGGGAGAGGAGGAAGAACGGAAGCGAGAAGGACAGAACGGGAGGAGTTAATGAGAAATTGCGAGAGTTTAGATTGCTAGTACAGTTGTGGATATAAATATCGATCAGTTTCCTTACGATAAACAATAAAGCAGCGAACACTAGGTTTTGAAACTTAGTGATGCGGTTGATACGGTCTTCAGAACACAGCAGACTTTTCAGAATATTATGTAAGAGCTGCATAAATATTCAGCTAAAAGTGGATCGATGATATTGTCCACAACGGCATGAGGAGAGCTAAGAGGAGCCACGTGAGCAAAAGAAAAGGAGAGGAACTAGAAAATGCAAGAGACCCAAGAAAGGAGATAAGCTGGGCAGTACAAGATTCAGGAAAGGAGAAGGAAATAGGAAGTGCGAAAGATTTAGAAAAAGTAGAGAAAGTAGGAAGTGTGAGGGAGGCAAATGAGAAGGAGAGGAGCTAGGAAGTGAGAGAGAATCAAAAGAGAAGGACAGGAGCTAAGAAGTGCGAGAGGGTCAAGAGAGGAGGAGAGGAGATAGGAAGGGCTAGAGTCAAAAGGTAAGGAGAGAAGTTTGAAAGTACTAGAATGTTAAGAGAAAGGGAGAGGAGCTTTGAAAGAGAATGAGAGGAGCTGGAGAGAGGGAAAAGAGAGGGCATATGACAGAGAGAACCGCGGTGTAGTACAGGGCAGGGGGAGGGTGGTCAACATTGTGTATCTTCTCATTAATCTCAAATACATGAAGTTATTTGAATACATAATGGCTCAATTCTCTATACGTTCTTACCTTATTTTTTCTTCCCTTTATATTCTTCTGTTTTTCCTCTCCTTCGCTGCGTGTTGGCCCGGTTCTGGCAACAGTTGTAATAAAAGACCGCAGGACCACTTTGGCAATATTAAGAGTCCCTACTTGGCCAGGCAGCACTGAGAGTAAAGCGGCAAAGACATGAACACTGAAATTACGCCAAATAATACGAAGATAATTTAGGAGACGTGATGCGACAGATGGGAGGGCCAATTGAAGGTCCTGTATGAGTTACTTCTTCCTTTTGCATCGTGTATTAGGTAAATGTTGCTTGTTTTCTCCGCGATAAATTGTCCCCGTCACTTCCACATGTCAGACTGTGCAAAAAATTGATTGTTCATTTACATAGCGCGGATTTCCTAAAATGTTCCAATCTGAATTAATTCTTATGATGGTTTGAAGTGTGTAGTGTGTGGTTGGCTGGGCAGTTCATAGTTAGGTGTTTAGTGTGTAGTTATCTGAGTAGTTAGCTGTGTGGTGTGTACTTAGCTGAGTAGTGTGTAGTGTGCAGTTAGCGATGTAGTGTGTAGTTAGCCGTGTAGTGTGTAGTTTGCGCTGTAGTTTAGTTAGCTGTGTAGTGTGTAATTTGCAGTGTTGTGTGTGGTTGACTGGGTAGTGCTTACGGTAGTATGGAGTTAGCTGTTTAGTGCGTAGTTAGGCATGAGGTGTGTAGTTAGGTGTGTAGTGTGTAAAGGTTAAAGAAAAGTATATATCAATTATCATCTTTTCACATTAACGTGACCCAAAATCGCTATCTCGCCATCATGAACGCTAAGTTGTGACAGGAAATTACCAGCCACGAAAAAGAAAAAATAAATAAATAAATGTTATGAAGATGATTGTATTGTGCCGATGAGCTACGGAAAATACGCTGCAAAGTGACGAAAAAATCCCCGCCAAGTTCAAATGGACCAACGAACATAATACGATCGATTTGCTGCCCTAACTTTGATTTCTTTTTCCAGGAGGCACTTGAGACACGGAAAGAATTTGAATGCTATTACCGTGCCCTTCCTACAGAAACAGTAACAACCTAAGGCCATTTTTCCTCTCGTAACTAAGATTTTTTTTTGCAGGATTAATTCGAGACTTGGAAACATTCTGCACACTTCTTTCCTTCTTCTTCCTGCGAGAACAAAAATCATTCACGACAGGTTTTGATATGCAGGAGGGACAAGGAGGCTGTAAAAAACTTCCTCTTTGCTCTGTTCTAACTTTATAAATCAGTCTTAAGCTACCATACGAGGATCACAACAGGCTATAACTATTTTCTGCAGGAAGATCAAGGAATGTAAAATCTTCCCCTGTCTAGATCATCCTGTAAAACATATCTAAGTTACGACGGGAATCGATCTTCAATAGGTCTGTGAATCCCACACTTGAAAATGAATATTCTTGGCGCATCTTACACCTTCAATAACACCTGTACGTAACGCCTTCCCGTAAGCGATTCACTCCCATGACGTATTCCGTAGTTTATTCTTGCTACGGTCAGCCGATTTTTTGGCTTTGGAAGACTGTGGCTCGTATTTTTCACCGGTTAATGAAGCTCCCTAACACCTCTTCCTTAGCGATTTATTTTTGGATGTGGCTGGTTAACTTTCTTTTTTACGTTATTTAAGTAGAGTTTGCGATGCTGGAAGGAGTCACTTTACACAGAAGAGGGCAAAAAGGAGTAATAAACAAAATAAATCGCTTAGGAAAAGGTGTTAGTGAGGCTTCTTCAACCGACAAGAATACAGGCTTATGTAATCGGGGGAGTGTGTAATGAAGGCTATTTCTACCTGGTACAGTCCGAATAGTCTCTCTCCGAATTCGAATTAAGTCGCCTATATGAAGAAAATACGGTGAAATAAGAAAAAATATAAAGAACACAGTAAATATATCATCCTACTGATAGACTTAGAGACAGACAGACAGACAGACAAAGAAAGAGACAGGGAGAGATAGACAGGTTGCAAAATAGACAGACAGAGACAGAAACAGACAGAGACAGAGACTGATAGAGAGAACCAGCCGAACATCACATCCCTCAGTCCTAAACACACACACACACACACACACACACACACACACACACACACACACACACACACACACACACACACACACACACACACACACACACACACACACACACACACACACACACACACACACACACACCACCCCCTGCCGCCCTGTGGAATCGATTACTATCACCTAACTTATACGCCTTTGTGGTGTCGGCCGGAGCTCTCATGTCATTACACTTCATAAGCAAGGCAAGGCGATGGACGGCACTTTACATTAGCTGGATAGGGGGATTGAGTTTCCTGGGAGAGAGAGAGAGAGAGAGAGAAAGAGAGAGAGAGAGAGACCCAATTTGATATAGGTACTATGACGCGAAATACCTTCATGGGAACAACAGCCTCTCTCACTGCCATCTGTCCGCCTCTTTGTCAGCCGCATTAAACATTTTGCTACTACAACAACTATTACAACTACTACTACTACTACTACCGTCTTTTTTTTCTCTCTCTCTCTTTTTTTTTAACGTAAGTAGTGGAAATGTGTTAAGAGGTGTCTGATGATAGTAGCAATAAAATGAAAAGAAGATCACCACAGTAAAGGAGATCAGAGTTTTAAGTACGAACGGTCTCTGCAAAGTTTAAGCAAATCTCTTGGAAGTGTCTAAAGTAAAGGGTATCTAAAGTTGTCATTTTACTGAGGAAATTAATAAAGTGTTTTAGCCACGTTACGACAGCGGGCCACTACTATCTTTCATTCTCTTTAACCTGGCCCAGATTTTCGTCCTTTTGTAGCTTATTTGACGTAGCTCAGTGGCAGAAAAAGACTATGCTACCATTCAACATCCGTTCCATAGCACTTCTTCGTGACTAGCACCATATTCTAGTGTTCATCTTTTGCTATAGCTTAGCATTCAAGATTAGGAGATGGCAGTTTTAGGCCAAGTTAAAGTGAACAGAGCTTGGTTGGGATGAAATCGCCCGACAGTACCTAGAATAAGGGAAAGAAAAGCCGGCATCTTACTGAATGGCTTAAGGAGACTAACTCTAGCCTCTTTACAATGTCACTTCTTAGTAGAATACAGGCGTCTGGAGGTAGAATAAAAAAAAAAAATACTACGGAAGGTGTTATGGGAGGGTTCTTGCAACCCCTTCACTACGAGCTAAAAAATAAACATAGCCTGGTGACAGTAAAAATAAAATGCAAGTCCTCGCTTCACTGCAGGAGTTAATGGAGGCCTTTTACACCCCTTAATTGTTTCACTATCATGGCGTCGTTATCGTCTGAGGTTTTTTTAGACGATTTTATTCATGTTACGAACGCGGTCTGTTAGTGCAGGGAGTTGTATAATGCCGTATCTAATTTCTGAAGGGGATGGAGTGGGGGGACGGGGAGTGATGGATTGGCAGCAGCGACAGGGGACAGTAAGTAGAAATGGGTCGGCAGTCAAAGAGTACACAGCGACTAGGTTGCGGGTATGGGAAGGCAGGATGATGAAAGGCGATGGTAAGAAAAAAAACAAGAAGCAGAACACGGCAAAGTAGGAAGGGAAATGGAGGGCAGACTTTGATATCCTTACCTTTGATTCAGCGAAAGTTTATATCACAGTTATAACCTATTTTGAAGCAACCAGACCTCGAAAGGACAAATAAGTATTGATTTCCTTCCCTTGCACTCGTTTGTCCTAGGAATGCATGCAGGCAAGGCGAAGAAAGGCAGTTAGGGCGATAATAAGCAAAAATATTGGCACAAGAGGCAAGCTGACAAGCAGTACTAGGCATGGCGGCCGTCAGTAGTTAGAGGTAGGAAGGTAAGCAGGCAGGCAGGGCTCCGTAGAACCGTCGTTAGAAGGCATTTAAAAGTAAGAAAACTGGAAGGCAGGATGTAGTAGGCTGCTAGAAGTAGGAAGCTCAGTAAGTACGACGTTGGCAAGCAACTAGAGGTAGGTAGACAGACAGAAAGGGCTCTATAGTGAAGGGTTTTTTAGGCAGGTAGAGGTAGGTGGATTGGCAGTCAGGGCGCAGTAAGCAGTTAGTGGTAGGTATACACTGTAGGTAACCAGGACACACTAGCCTGGTGCTGGGAGGAAGAGTGCAGTAGGCATCTAGAGGTAGGCGGATAGGTAGGGCGCAGTCGGAACGGTGGTGCTAGGCAGCTAAAGGTAATCAGACAGATAGGAAGGGCACATTGGGCGCGGCAAAGTAGGGTAACTGGAGTCAGGCAGATAGGAAGTTAGGACACAGGAGGCGCAGTGCCGATAGAAAGCCAAAGGTAGGTAGATAGGGCGCAATAGGCAGGGTGTAGTAGGCAGCAAGAGGTGGATAGATAGGCAGGCGGGCAGGCAGGGTAGGACGACTCAGGCCACGATGAATGCGGGAGTGGCACGCACCAAGCCCCTAAGATTTATGCATACCGTATTCCCCAAGTTTTAGTGGGTGCGGTCCCTAGGAGGTCACGCCATCTCCCCCTCAGCCTCTGTGCACTCCACCCGCCTGCTTTGAAAACGCCCTTTTCCTCGCTCTTGGGTCGTTTATGGAGTGCGAGGACCTATATTTAAGTACTTGTAGTTGCGTGAGAGCTGGAGTTATTATAGTTTATCTTAGTAAAAATATAGCAGGATTTGATTCCGTTTTTGCATACCAAGATCATATTTGAATTTACGAGTATCTTAGTGTACAGTCAGAGACCAATGTTTGCCAACCTTAGGGATATCCGTCACATCCCTCTCTGACGTACAACATGAGAGAGAATAACCTATAGGCAGTGTAACTTATCAAGCGCCTCTCAGCATTTCAGCTATCAGAGGAAAGTGAGAAGTAGAAGAGGTGGAATGTTAGGCGAACTTTTGTTCCCGACTGAACATCAGTCATCGATGTAAGATGGAATCAAGAAATTCGAAAGCACTGGCGGGTTTCAAACACATCTTCCCTTCTTCCCGGTAGCCCTGTTAAGGGCACTGTACATTTGTTGGAACAAGCGTGACGGTTATTTAATACAAAAATTTCTTCTTGCAAAATAAATCAACAAATGAAAGTGAGCATGGGTCACCCTTGCACAGATGGCGTATTACGGTGTAATTACTAGTGTAGAGGATTTATGGACGAGAGTATCCGAGTTGCGCAATTTCTGTGGCTAAAACTGAAACTGAGGGTCATGGTTGAGGGAATCTAATAGCCCAGCATTGACCTCCTTCACCCCGAGTGACCGCGGCATCTGGGGTAGCGGCCCTTACACTACCCCCCACCCCAGCACTACACTCTCCCCTCTCCCTTCTCTCATTCTGATCCTCTCCCCTGCCCTCACATCCCCTCCCAGCCCACCTGCCTGCTTAATTTAACCCTTTAGCCGTGCTGAATTTACCTGAACTAAGAGTCATCGTCTGACGTCAGCTGGATTTGCTTACAAAGTTCTACATTCTCACCTAGGTAATGTGTTAACCATTTTGGCTGTAGTACATTTCTCTGAATTGAAGGAAATCGTCTGATGGTAATTGCTTTTTTTTTTTTTTTTTTTTTTTTTTTTTTTTTGTCAGGCAAAAACGTGTACCGATTTTTCTTTTTTTCATTTTTACCTTAATGCTGCAACAGATTTCTATGAGCTGAATAAACTGGCCAGGCGTTATTTGGAATAAAATCACTTAGTGTTGGCGGTCTGGGGGTTAATAGGCCCTGAATCTTGGGGACAACCCATTCTGTACTGTCCCTCCTGACACCACCACCAACCCTTCCCCACGTGACACCATACATCACTGCCCCCCTGACACCATACCCCTTGATACAGCCGCCCCCTACTGACAATAACCCGTCGCCCACTCCCCGACATCACTGCACCATGGTACTGTCCTCCTGACACTAACCTCCCCTCCTGAGACTACCCCCCCAACACTGTCCTCCCCGCCTGACACTGTCCCCCCGTCCTCCTGACACTAACCTCCCCTCCTGAGACTACCCTCCCAACACTATCCTCCCCGCCTGACACTGTCCCCCCGACACATCCCATCCGACACTGTTCCCTCACATCATCACCCTTCTAACACCTCCTCCTCCTTGACACATCCACTCCCCTGACACCAACACCCTGACAGTGCCATTATGACATCACAGGCCGCTCTGACACCGCCACCACCCCGACACCGCGGCCCCCTTGACACTGCCACCCCTCTGACACCACAACCATTCCTTACATTGCTGCTCCCTGTGACAATGCCACCCCCTGACACCATGACACTCCTGATTTCGCTTTCCCAGGACGCCGCCGCCCCATCGACACCACTGATCTATCGACACCCTCCCCGTCTTACATTGCCTCTCAACCCCGCTGCTCCCCTGAAACTGTCCCCTCTGTCACTGTGCCCACCCTGACACCACTACCGCCCGTGATAGCTCCCAGACACCACCCATCTGACACCACCACCCTCTGACACTATCACTCTCTGAAACCACCACTCTCTCTGACATCAGTATCTGACACCACTGCCCCCTCTGAAAGCACCAGCCCGCCAACCCCTTGTTACCACCACTCCCTAGCGCCCCCTCACACCGTCCCCCATATCGAAACCCTTTGACATCATTGCCCTCTGACACCACTGCTTTCCCTTATACCTTCTCTGGCATCATTGTCACCCACGACACTCCCCTGACACCATCCCCACCTGACACTGCCCCTCACCTCACCTGCCCCCCGTCCTTTATCCATTTCCTGCAACAAAAGCAAGAGAGCGATGCGGTCCCCCTTGATCTCCCCCGCTAATGAGACGCATTCCTGAAACGCATAATTACTGATGAACATAATTAGACAGAGCACAGCCTCCCTACCCTCCGATCCCACCCAAATGTCCAACAAGAAACTGCCGCCGCCCACCACCATTAAGCTGATGGCGAGTCCTTCCTAAATCTGTCTCCGGTAATGAGGACGGAGGGAAAGGGATGGGAAGGATGGGGGACTTTGGTATATTATTGCGACCACCTGTCCCACGTTGGCCGCAATCCACCAGATGTCACTTCAGTCCCATTTCCTTTCGGGTCCTTGCATATGTACCCGTGAGAATCGTACCCATTTGGACTCTCACCAGCCTAAAGATAGAATCACTAAATATATGGCAAAATTTCACAGCGATGGTTTCAGCTGTTCGTCAAAAAAAAATGAAAATAAAATGAGAGAATAAATAAATAAATATGTTTGGCTCAGTGACACGAGCATTATTATGTTTGTCTTGCATCTGGACGTAGGCACAACATCTCAGCAACGGTCAGAAACATTCCTGTACATTAAAAAAAAATATAGGAAGGGAAGACCGATTTAAGTAAAGAGTGGAGGCTACAGATCTTACAAAAAATTTGCTTTTAGTTATGTAACTAGAACTTGGCCCATTCTGTTTTGAAATAATTTCCATATTATCAAAGAGCGAGTGAGCGTACGAGTAGGCCTGTTATCTGTGCACCTGGACAATTTGTTTCACTTCTTCATTGACTGGGGAATTCATCCGTTTGTATGGGTCGGGAGTTGGGATTTTGTGCGGAAAATTCAGAACATTACCTTTCAGTCCGTGAGAAGATTCTTCTTACGCTGCATGTAATTAGTTGGTGACTGGCACTGGCAGAAAGATGGAAACCCTAGCAGGCAGTTTGAAGAGTAAGCATTTGTGCCATTCTAACCTTGCCGCTCTTCTGTCCCTCTGCCACCAACTACCACATCTCTCCCTGACCCAACTTAACCTAACCAAACCTTCTCGCTCCTCTATCTCTTTTTGCCACCGACTGTTACACCTATACCTAGTTTTCCCTGCCTTACATTACCTAACCTAGCCTTACCTTACCATACCTTACTCAGCCTAGCCCAACCTGACTTGACCTTCCTGTTTGTTCACCTCCTCCTACTACCTCGACCTTCACCAGCCTCCAGACAGCTCCATCGGCTCCCAGGTCTGCAGGCGTCATTATGATTATTAGCAGGTGGTGCCGTTAGCAGGTGATGGCCGGCAGCTGAGGTCGGGGAGGCGAGGTAGTTAGCAAGCCCACCTCGCATCGTTACTGCCTTACCTCGTTACCACCTTGTCCTCAAGTTCCCGATTGGATTAAATGCTTTATTCTCGTTTGAATGGAAGATTTTACAGCACCCCTTCCTAAGCGTATTTGTTTTGCATATTGGACGTTAATATTCTCTTGTACGGTAGCTTATATCTTTTTAAAATCACCATACACTGCATCAGTAACACACAAGAGGATAGTAAGTGTGGGGGACACCGGGAGAGGTGAGGGACGTTTGCGGGGCGAGGTAGATTCACTGTTCGGATTAGAATGATTCCTCGTTCGGCCACGTCCTCCGTCCAGGCTTTTCGACGCCACCACGGAACGCGGCCCTCTCAAGCACCACACTACCAAAGACAATCCTTCAACAAAACAACAAAAGGCCCCTGGTAACAGTCTACTGGGTTCATGTCAACATGAGCCTGGTAATGCAAGAACAGCCTTGTGTACCAGGCAGATGAAATCGCTAAGAACGATGCGCTACGAAGTTACGCAGATCCACATGAATACAGCTTTATGTGCGACCTGAATGCCTAGCTAAGATCCCATGGTAATAACCAGAGTAACACTTCCTTCTTACTGCCTCCAGTGTTTGTATTTGGATTAGAAGAGGCTTTTGAAATTAGAAAGGTTAAATATAGCATTCGTTAAGCCCTGCACTACATGTTCCTTAAGCTAAATAAAATTGTGCGATGGTGACCTGATTAAGCTGAAAAAAGACGTCATTAAGTCTGAGCAAGTAAACAGTTTATTATAATTATTACTCTTTCTTTCTTTCTTTTTTTTTTTTTCTTTTTTTTTCCCTCAGGTAATAATCTTCTGCCTTCACTACCATGTCATTTTTAGTTGTCTAGCTTTCTTGGCAACAAACAGACGATTTCATTTAACTCAGGGAGGCACACTAGTAATGAAAGGGTTAATGGAGCCCAAATCTAACTCATTCATTTTGTAGGAGTCCTTCCAAGCTGAATAAAACCTTCAGAAATAAAGAAAAACAGTTCCCCGTACTGAAGGGAGTAACCAGACTCAACCATCCCTTTTACTTCTGTCTCTTTGGCACATCATTTAATCTTAACAACCCTCTCCGTCCTCTCCTATTACCCAGTCATCAAGGAATGCTAAGAATGGCAAGCAAATCACACAGGAATTGGCCGCACGAGCATTTACGAGCAGCATTAAAATCCTATCTCGTTTATACAAATGCAAATGTTCAAAGGCTTAATGAGGTGGGAGTAGATTATCGAGTTTATGAACTGTTTGGAATAATAAATAACGAATGGGTATGAAAGGACGTAGGAATTTTTGTGTCTCCATTCTCTCTCTCTCTCTCTCTCTCTCTCTCTCTCTCTCTCTCTCTCTCTCTCTCTCTCATATTCTTCACACACACACACACACACACACACACACACACACACACACACACACACACACACACACACACACACACAGAGAGAGAGAGAGAGAGAGAGAGAGAGGGGAGGCAATAACCCTAATATCTAAGAGCCCCTCCTAGCATAAACACCCCTAGGAACTGCTTTCTCTCTCTCTCTCTCTCTCTCTCTCTCTCTCTCTCTCTCTCTCTCTCTCTCTCTCTCTCTCTCTCTCTCTCTCTTTGATATAATAATCAGAGCGGGTCCTGGTCTCACGGTGGGGGCGCTGCAGGACGCGACAACGGGGGACCCACGATCTTATCCAGCCTTCGAATGATTGGCTTGTATCCTTGCTGGCTTTGGGGACGGCGTAGCACCTCTTATTTGACGATTTATTTATCCTCATTGGCTTAGTACCTTTAATTCGGTGGTTTGTTTATCTTTATTGGCTTTGGCGATGGCGGAACACCTCTTATTTGGCGATATTTATCCTCGGTGCTGGAGAGGAACGCCTTCTCGTGGTGGCACCGATCTACCCGGGTTTATTCACTGTCCAGCTATACGAACGTCCCTCATCTCCATCCCTATCTCCCAAATGGATGATGGCGGACTACCGAAGAATGACAACTTCAGCCTGCAGTCCACCGGGCCCAAGTTACAGATGAACCAGGGACTACAAAGGCTACTGCTCCTATTTATCCTGTCTCGGGAGGCTTTGTAACACTTCTCTCTGTGCCACGTTTCGCGACACCTCTTCCTCGATGATTTATTCTGCGTGGTACACCTTTATAACCATTGCTTGCGTTATTTGCCCGTATCCTCGTTGTCTGGGGAGATGACGTAACCCTTTTTCCCCAGCGACTTATTTTGCTTGGTGTACATTTATATCCTGTGAGTCAATGATAAAAACTTTGTCGATAATGCAAAAAGGTACCTAGAATATATTATTATTTTTTTTTTTTTTTTAAGAATCAAATAGGGAAGGGATGCCCACTGTGATAACTCGGGGACTGTAGGGGGATGATGATGATGATGGTGGTGGTGGTGGTGGCGATACGATAGA
Organism: Coenobita brevimanus; assembly: GCF_032717465.1. NCBI lineage: Eukaryota > Metazoa > Arthropoda > Malacostraca > Decapoda > Coenobitidae > Coenobita > Coenobita brevimanus. Next base: position 1,250,200 of record NC_137053.1, on the reverse strand, counting down.
TAATGATGATGATGATGATGATGATTAGAGTGAGGAGGAGAAGTAGGAAATGGAAGAGAAGGAGCAGACAGGGAAGAAGGAGCAGTGGGAGGAGGTGGTGGTGATGGTGGTGGCCAGGTGAGATTAGTTGAGATGATGATGATGATGATGATGATGGAGTGCGAGGAGGCAGGAGTTAATGCACCATATACAAAAATCAGTCAACAGAGAAGTACCAGCGAGCCTCTGATACCCACGAGAGTACGAGCCAGGGAAAGAGAGAGAGTTTTGTCCTGATGAAATTGTCGCTTCATCACATCTTTCTTTGTTGAACATTGTGTGGATTTGTCTCTGTAATGCGTGGCTGAATTTCATTTATTTTTCACTGAAGCTTATCGTATTACAGCAGTTTCGTTCCTCCCATTCTCTGTTACGCAATTACTTTTTTGCCGCCTGTTACTTCACTGCCCCCCTCCTCTCTCTCTCTCTCTCTCTCTCTCTCTCATTATAAGAAAATATAATTCAGAAAAAAAAAATGACGGCAGAGATCACGAGTGGAAAAAAATGTGTTGAGTGTTAGTGAATTAAATATTATATCTCCTTATTATGTGACGAGAATGGCAGTGAATGGAGAGGAACCACAGGGCATATTGAGAATTGTGTTGCCTGGACTTCTTACGATGGGATCCTTGAGGGAGCAACGAGGGAGGGAGGGGAGAAGGAAGTGGGAGAGGGAGAAGGGGGAGAGGAGGAGGAGGAATGGGGGAAGAAGAGGAAGAAGTAGGAACGGGAAGAGGTAGCACAGAAATGGTGATGAGAAGGGAGAAGTGAATGGGATGGAGGACGGAGGATGGGACGGGGAAGGAATCAGAAGAGGCATAGAGCGGGGGAGAGGAGGAGGAAAGGAAGAGGAGATAGGAAGAAGAAGAGGAAAACAGGGAGAGGGAGAGCTAATTGGAGGGGATGAAGTGAGGAGGGGTATAAAGGGGAGATGAAAATGATGGAAAGAGAGTGATAAGAGAGAAAGGGAGAGGAGGGAAAGATAATAGGAGGAGGTAAAGAGAGGATGAGAAGAGGGGATGTAAGAAGAGATGCAGTTATGAGATCCATTAGATGAGAAGGAGGGAAAGAGGAGAAAATGAGGAAGGGGGAAGACGATTAGTACGGGGGAAGAAGAGAGAAGGAAGGGGAGAGAGGGAAGATGGGATGAGGAGTGGAGAGCAGAGGAGGAGAAAAATAAGGAAAGCTGGTGGAGAATATTGGTGGAGGAGAAGAAAACAGAACTGGGGAGGAGGAAAGAGAGTGGGAGGAGGGGGAGAGAAGGAGAAATAGAGGAGAGGTGATGGTGCGGAAGGAGTGGATAAGAGGAAACGGAGAGAGAAGAGAAACTTGAGGGAAGAAGAAGAGGATGGGAGCAGGGGATAGGAAAATCAGAAAGAGAGAGAGAGAGAGAGGGTGAAAGGATGTTGAGGAAGGAGAGAGAGAGAAAAAAAAAAGTGGGGGGGACGCAAAAAAACCCACATCCCGATCAGGTACCCCGTTTGAAGTTGCCGTCTAAAATTGGCATTGTTTTTGGAGGGTGATTTTTGCGAGAGTCACGTCGCTGCTGGCGGTGGGGCTTTTAATATTGTAATGACACAAGGAAGAGGAGGAGGTGGGGAGGGAAGGAGGGGGATTGGAATGGGAAAGGAAAGGGGGAGGAGGGGGGGAAAGAAAGGAGGAGGGAATAGGATGAGGAGGAAGAGAGGGAGAAGGGAGTGAGAATGAGAGAATGGGGAGCGAGTGGGAGAGTAAGGGGGGTAAAGAGAGCGATGGAAGAGGAAAAGAAAGGGATAAGGAAAAAAAGATGAGAGAGAAATTGTATCGGGGTTACGGGACGGAAATACACTGAACATGAAAGAAAATGAAAAGGGATTGAGAGTGAAAGGAAAGGAGAAAAAGGGGAAATGAAAGGGAGAGGGAGGGGACGAGAGGATAACGTGAGGGAGGAAAAGAGAAGAAAAAGAAAAAGTGAGCGTTAGAGAAAATTTAAGAGACTGGAAAAAATAAGCTGAACAGAGTGAGAGGAAATTAAAGATGTCACTTCCACCTGAGTGTCTCCAGGATCCTTATAACACCAGACATGCTTTAGCAGGATTAAGGATTCACCAAGGATAACAAGCATGAGAAGCAAGTAAGCACGCAAACAACTAAACAAACAACACTGGCAAACGGCATACAGGTCCTCGTCCTCCCCTTCGTCCTCCTCCTTTTCCTGCTGTTCAGCTTCCCCCTCCTTCTCCTCGTTTTCGTGCTCCTCCTCAGCCCGTTTCCCAAAAGACCAATACCCCTCAGGACCGTTTATAGTCCATTAGGAAGCAAGGTTTATTCGGCCCTACATCACCTGCTCCCCAGCCTTTCATTAATAACGCCACGGATGGGCAGTGAACACAACACGCGCAAAAAAATGTCTACGGCAAAAAAAAATAATCCAACCACCACCAGTACCACCGCCAGCTCCACCACTCTCTTTACCCCTTTTTACCCCTTTTTTTAAAACTTGCATGGGACTCTAATCTGCATATGTACATGAAAATTGCCGTGTGAAATTTGTCACATATCCAGCGACCTCTCATTACGCCCGCCGCCCATAGTATTAGAAATCAATTACAAAGCCATTGAAATTAATAAACCCAAGTTTAGCAAAGGCCGTGGCTAATGGCTAATACCCAGGTTCGACCCTCTTGACTGTGGGGTCTGGGGGTGATGGGGAGAGGGGGATAGGTATGAGGGGGTATCAGGGAGGTAAGAGGGAGAGGGAGAGTGGAAGAGATGGGGGAGGTTTCTGCCGGACGCTACCCGGGTTTCACCACACTCCGCCGGGTTTCTTTCATCTTCGGACCCGCTTCTCCTTGTTTCTCCTTTTTTGTTGTCGGTCTTCTCCCTTGAAGTGTCCCGCGAGGTCCTGAGGAGACAGAAATGTGGGTTAAGGGAGTGTGCTCGAAGCTTTTAGGGTTTTTGCAAATTTGGAGATAGGTTAAACGGGCGAAATGGTTGATGTATGAAAATGGGGCCGTACAAAATATTCTCAGACAAGTCGTGGGTTTCTTGTTCGTCAGTTCTGCAACAACATCCCGTACTTGAAGTCTTACCTAGTCGTCCGTTTCCCCAGCGAGGAAAAAAAATAAAGCCTTCTTCTAAAGATGCCGAAACCCTCCATCTGCGAAACCACTCAGTTACCGGATCGTTCAAAAGTTCGCCAAAAACTTCGCCAAGACGGTCTCAGTGCCGCGAAAACGAGACCGACGAATTGACGATATGCCGCCGGAAACCGTGGCCGTATGGAGGGGATCCGGACGAGAAGGGAAGACACTATAATTACAGGCCACGCTCTTTATCCAACACCTCCAGTTGACTAGGGTGGTGCTTAGTGCTGGCAGGCCGGCTAGACCCCACCGACCCACCCACCCACCGACCAACCCGACTTCTTCAACAACGTTCGGAATTGTTTTATGCCTCACAACCCTGATTTGTACATTGTCCTAGATTATCTGATATCAGTTTTACTCCTGCATCAAAATGGCCTTCTGCAGTTATTCTTTCTTCTTGTGATCATATTTTCTGATTGCCCCGAATTCTCCTACACAACTTTGACTACTACACCTCCCGACTTCTCTACTGCCCTAAATACGCATTACTATCTATCTGTCTATCTATTGCCAGACGCCATAATCCCGTACGGGGTGGGCATTTGACTCTGAGTTACTTGTTTTACAGGGAGGGGCACTAACCCTCCACAAACCCACTTGACATGTAGGGAGCACATATGGTTTGGTTATATGGTTACCACCCAGCGTTGTAAATGGTTTCTTGGCTTACAGGAAACCATTTGGCTTGTCACTCAATGTAAAGCCACCTGTAATGGAAAGAAAAGCATTAAGTAGTGACAGGAAAGATGGGAGAAATAGGAAGAGAGGAGGGCAGGCACAGAAAAAGAATGATAAAGGCTAAAGAAGAAGTACACTGCCTCGAATATTCGTACACTGCAATTATTCTTACACTGCCGCAAATATTTTCACATTGGCTGAATATTGTTACTCAGCCTCGAATATTCTTACACTGCTGTGAATGTTCCTACACTGCCTCGAATATTCTTACACTGCGACGGGTAGCCTATTTTTACATCGTTCGGAATATTCTTTCGCCAAATATAATTCTTTTACAGCGTCTCACACTACCCTAACTTCAACACTAGGCCTACCTCAAATTTCCTCTTTAGTTGCTCAAATCATTCTTGCATTATCCATATTTCTTTTACCTCGCCCCAACTCCCACATTACACCTCCTTGACCCCCACCTCATCTCCACCACGTCCACACCGACTCCACTATATTTACTTTGTTACCACTCCTACACAGCCACCACCCAGACATCACCATCCCCACCCTCACCACCATCCAAAATAGCCTCCACCATCATCACTCAACACAGTCCCACCATCACCATCTAACAGCCTTCACCATCACCACCCTTACCACCACTCCGTCACAGCCACAAACAAAACCACAACCACTACCATCACCACGACACAACCACCACTTCCCTCACCCCCTCCCCATCACCACATCGTCATCACCATCACCCAATCACCACCGTCACGACGCCACCACCATCACCACAACAACCACAACGACACCATCACCACCACGACACCACCACAACCCCGACACGACCTCCACTGCCCTAATTTCACCCTCTGGTCGTTAACAGCAAATTGAAGAATATTGCTTTGCGCGCACACACACACACACACACACACACACACACACACACACACACACACACACACACACACACACACACACACACACACACACACACACACACACACACACACTGACTTTCTGACAGGATGTGTACGTTCGTATTTCAGTTGTGCGCTTTTTGTGTTCACCTGTTAATATTAAGTTTGAATGCAAACACGCTCCCAGATATCAATCGATCTCTTGTTCTCAGATTTTCTTTGTACGCCATTGTTTTATTTTATCTTTTATCTATACATTACCTTTTTATATAGACAGACAGACAGATAGATAGATATAGATAGATTACGTTTCCCTTCTTCTCCAGCTTCTTGCTTGCTTCCCTCCCTGCTCGTCTTCCTTCATTACCTCTCCTTTTCCCTCCTCTCTTCCTCTTCCATCCTCCTCATACTCCTTGTACTTGTTTGATTCCCCGGCCTCCTCTTCCCTTCTTCCTTCATCTGTCTCTTTCTCCTTTCCCTTCTTCCTTCCTTTCATCTCCTCCTCCCTCTTTCTCACAACTCTTCCCTCCTCCCCTCCCTCTTTCCCTCATTCCCTTTCCTCCCTCTGATCTTCCCTCTTTCCCTTTCCTCTTCTTTCCATCCTTTATCTTTCCCCTCCTTCCCTCATCTCTGTTTTTCTAGCCTTTTTCTCCTCATGTCTCTTCACACCACCTCTCTCCTCTCCTCTCTTCTTTCACTTTCCCTCCTCTCTTCATCTCTCTCCTCATCTCCCTCTTCCCACCTTCCCTAATCTTCCTTCTCTCCCATCCTCGTCCTCTCTTCCGTCCTCTCCCTCCTCCTCTCCCCTCACCTCCTCCCCTCACCCCCCTTCCCCCGTGTGGGAGCTCAGGTGCGAGAAGTTCACCTAATCAGAAGATTTTGCGAGATTGTGAGCCCCATCTGGGAGAGGTTAATGCCCCGCGCTGGCCGTGAAGATGTGAATTGTGTTGATGATCGGGAGGCAGGCAGGCAGGTAGGCAGGTACTGTAGGTAGGTTGGCAGGTAGGTAGGTAAGAAGGTTGGTAGACACGTTGGTAGGCAGGTACTATGAGTAGGTAGGCAGGCTGATTGGTAGACAATTAGACAGGCGGATATGTAGGCAGTAGAGCGGTAGGTAGATATGTAGATGGCTAGCTAGGTAGACATTTTAGTCGGCAGGTAGGCAGGCAGGTAGGTAAACAGACTGGTAGACTGGCAGACAGGTAGGTAGGAAGACAGGTAGATTGGCAGGTAGATAAGTAGGTGTGTAGGCAGAAAGATAAGCAGGCAGACAGATAGATATACGGACTTGGGATGGACAGGTAGGCAGGTAAGGTACGTACACACATGGCAGAGAAGGTAATAAGGCAGGCAGGTAGGTAAACACACACACACACACACACACACACACACACACACACACACACACACACCACTTCAGCAGCCCAGCCACTCATACAACCTGCCACTTGATATTTCCCCGCCTCTCGCACCACTTCGCTAATGGAACCGCCTGAAAATCCTGCCTTCGTACAATAATCTAGCCGGGTTTGTGCGCCATAACTCGAGCCTTTTTTAGTGTTGGCGCAGGTCCGACGGCTCTCGTCCCTCCCAGCGCCCCTGCAATGAGACATGGAGTGAAAGTCAGTGGGAAAAATGTGGTGTCTGTGTGTTGAGAGTGTGGCACCATCTATCCTTATAAACTGTCAATAATGGCATTAACAGAGCCGCACACCCGCGTAAACCAGCTGCTCCCTGCGTCCCGACCCTTCACCCTGGACCCGACTTCTGCTTCCCTTACCCTTGCGAACTTATCTTTACAATTCCCTACCCTGTCAGAATTCCCACATTATCTCACTGATGGAGGTCATACATTCGTCTTCTATAAAGTGGTTGAAATGAGGATAATGTGAGGTTGTTTTCCAAAGAACATGGGTGTTGTGTGTGCTTAGTTGACTGTGACACGCTGGCTGAGGCGACCATAAACTGGGCATCACTAGCATCTTTATGTAGTGTCACAGCCTGGGATGTTTTAATGATGTCTTCTATTCGGGGAGGATAGGTTGGAAGGAGGGATAAAGTTTTGCCTGTAAGATCGAAAGTGAATCCAAGCTTCTTTCATATCTAGCTGGGAGAATTTGTCGAGGACGGTGTGAGTGCCAGGGTCGGGAGGAGTTCCCAGTGGGCGCGTGTTCGGGGGGGAGGAGGGGGAGAGGTCCAAGTGTCGCTCAAACCCGCGAAAGTGGAGAATTCGGGCGTCTAGGAGGGTCAGCGAGCGTCCGAGGGGAGCAGGGGTGAGCCCGGTATACGACCCCGCCGCCAGACATCAAGACAAACAATTACGTGGCCAGGAGGAGGTCGAGGGCGCACAGTTACGGCCACACAAACGGCTGAATGAGCTGGAGAAGTGGCGGGGGTGTGGGTCGGTGTGGTGTGGGGGCGCGGCGGCTTCTCACGCGCCACACGTCAATACCTTGATTTCCAAACCCCGGGCAGGCACCAATCTCCGCCCGCCCAGGTGCTGTGGAGGAGGGAGGAGGGGTAGGAGGTGGGTAGGGAAGGAGGAGAGAAGTCAGGGAGGGAGGAGAGGAGTAAAGGAACGAAGGAGGAGTGAAGGTTGGTAAAGGATAAGAGCGGTTAAGGAAGGTAGGTAAGGGGAAAAGGAGAGGAGTTACGGAGTGGGGGAAGAGTAAGTGAGAGAGGGACAAGTGAGAGTGAGTAGGAGAGAAGGGGAGGGGTTGGGAACTAAGGGAGGAGGGATTTAGAAATTGGGTGGGAGAGGAGGAGAGGGATTGGGAATGGAAGAGGAAAAGGACCTAGGTAGGAGGGAGGGAACAGGGAGTGGGAGTTGGGAGGTAGGAAGAAAGGAGGAAGAGAAACTCGGTCAGGGAGGAGGAGGAGGGGAGTTGGGGAGTTGGGAGGGAGTGGGAGCTGGATAGGGGAGCATGACAAGAGTTAGTGAAGGGGTAGGAAGTAAAATTTTGGCAGAGGAGGAGAGGAGTGAGAGACGAGGGAAGGGTGTTGGATAGGGGAGGTGCAGACGAGCTAGGGAGGGGGGAGTAGGGACTGGGTAGGGAGTAGGAGAAGAACTGGGGAGGGAGAGGGAAATGGGAATGGGTGGGGAGAAATTGGGAAGGGGAGAGGGAGTGGAGGCTGAGGAAATGGAGGAGAGGGAGGAGAAGCAGGGTATCGGAGGAGGAGAGGAGTTAGGAACGGAGGAGGGAGTGGAGATGAGAGAATGGTAGGGGAGAAGGAAATGAAATAGAGACAGACAGACAGACAAAGACACAGACAGACAAACAGACAGTGACAGACAGACAGACAGATGATAAATACTGGGTGAAAGAGGAGACAGAAGAGACGAAATCAGGCGAAAAGACGGAAGTGGAGGTAGAGGAATGGAGGAGGAAAGAGAAGCAGGAGAAGCAAAGGAAAAGGAGACGCATGATAGATGGAAAGGTGTAAGAAAGAAGAAGGAGAAAAGGAAGTGGCAGAAAGACAGGAGGAAAGCAGAAGTATGGGGAAAAAATGAAAACAGGAGAGAGTTAGTTTAGATAAAAGTAAGATAGGAAAAAGAGGAGACAAGAAAGATGTAGATAAAACGAAGACATGAAGGAGGGAAAAGATGGAAGGGGGAGAGGTTAGCAGGGTGTGAGGGAGGGGAAGAGGTCAGATAAGCCCTCCCATCATAAGTCAGTTTCTTAAATCATTCACATTCAATCATTTCAGTATATTTAGGTAAATTTTGGCGACGGAAGAAAATCATTTACATTTTCAGCTTGTATTCAGATGTTTTTGTAATATCAGCATGTCTCAACACTGCAATAGTTTTTTATCTTTTATATTAATACATTATTATAGGTTTTTTGGAATTTTTTAGCGTGAATTTAAATTGTCAATATATATTTTTTTTTTTACTCAGATCATACCAGTTCCTCTGTTCGTATTTAGAATCAAACTAGTATCCCTTATGAGGACCACATTCTAAATTCTCAAGTTTCATCAGCTCTCGAGGTTAATCTTGAAAATGCATATTCATGGTTTACAGCTTTACATCATTTGTTAGGTTATTCCTATCGATGAGGTAGAAGTCTATGACCAGAAACAAAAAAGAAGAGAGCTAGATAAAAAAAACTTCGCGAGAAAGACATTGTTTTGTTAGTTAATATGAGTTTCTTTCCTCTTTGCATGTCATGGCGGCAAGATGAACTCCAGCATTCCTTTTTTGAAAACAGTGCATCACCTTTCTCTTTCCCTCCTCGTCCCTGCCTCATCCGTCCCTACCACACCCTTCTTCCTTTTTCTACTGCCCCACTATATACAAACACATATGTTCCGCTTCTGTGTTTACCAGAAGAAAGTCCAAGTCGGGCCAGAACTGTTGTATATTCCCCTCAAAATGACTTCTCCGTGTGTAGGTGTTAATACTCGAATACACCACCACATCAGCCAGACTTTTCAGCAGGCAGTTGATCCTAAAAACACATACTAATTTTTTTTCTTTTTTCTATGTTTCCATGTCGAGGTGGCCAAATGAAGACCAGTATCCCTTTTTGAAAACAGAACTCTTTGATATTTTTTAATGGGTAACTGTCCCTATAAACACCTTAGGAAAAAAAAAAATTAGAGGACTTAGGTTGATCAGTTAATACGAGGTTTTTTTTCCCCATTTGCATCTCGTGGCGGCCAAGTGAAGCCCAGTATCCCTTTAATCTGGGCGGCCGCTGTGACCCGCTTACTCTCCCTCTGAGGTTTTTCCCGCCTAAAATCCTGGTCTTGGCCTCATCTTAAGAACTCCCTGGCCACACCCTCACTGCGCCTGGGGGAGGAGAGGAAAGGAATGGGGAGAGAAAGTGTAAGCGGAGGAGGAAGGAATGGGAAAAGGACAGAGAGAGAGGGGAGGAGGGGGTACGAGCAAAAGGAAGCAGATTTTCATGTCACTTACAAATCTATCTGTCTTTAAAAATCAGTCCATTTTCTAAGATCATTGATATAAACAGTGAAAAGAAATGGTCCGAGAACCGATCCTTGAGGTACTTCACTAAATTCTGTTGCCAATCCAGAGACCTCATCACAACACTTTTTTTTTTTCTTTCTTTTTTGCAGTTATACTTATTTTACTTTAACTTGACCCAGATTTTTATCCTCTTGCAGCTTACTTCACGTAGCTCAGTGGCAGAATAAGAAAATGCAATGGCTCTACATCCTTTCCAAAGCACTGCATCGTGACTAGCATAAAGTCTAGTGTTAATCTACTGCTACAACTCGGAATTCAGCATGTTAGGTACGACAGTTTTGTGCCAAGATAAAGTGGAAGGAGTATAGTTGGCCAGTCACCGATCAGTGAATGTGCTATAATTACTCACGAGACCAAAGGCTATATGAAGACCTGGGTATATGGCGTCAGGAAGTATTTTTCGCATCAGTTATCATAATGCTCTTCAAAAATTATGATAAACCAATGAGGCACGGTCTGTTACATTATTTCTGATGTGTGTGTGTGTGTATGGCTAGATTATGCTCGTGTAATAACTAAATAATCGTCTTCAACAATACTGTTCGAAAGTTCGGTAAATACTGGAGTTAGGCAAAGACTGTAATTTAAGACTTGCTTCCTATCATCTCCTTCAGAGAGAGGCGATATGTTAACAAGATTTCATTGACTAGGAATAAGGAGAGGGAAAGGGAACGAGAGGGGAAAGAGAATATAAGAAAAGAGAGGGAAGAGGAGGGGAGGAAGAAATGAGAAGAAGAGAAGGGAGAGAAAAAAAAAAGGTGCAAGAAATTAGGAACCTGGAGGAAGAAGTAGATGAAAGAGGGAGGAAATGGGAAAAAAGAAAATGTAAGAAGGGGGATGAGAAGGAAGGGAAGGAAGGAGGGAAGGGAGGAGTGAGCGAAGAAGAGAAGGCAGAAACAGGGAGATGTCTAAGGGAGGAAGGGCAATGGAAGATAAAGAGAGAAATGTGAAAACGAGGAGAGAGGAATGGGGACAGAAAAAGTAGAAAAGAAATTAAAGGGGGGAGGGGAACTTAAGAGGACAGGGGAACAGTAAAGGAAAAAGAGGGGAAGAGGAAGCAGAGTGTAAGAGGAGAGAGAGAGAGAGAGAGAGAGAGAGAGAGAGAGGAAGGGGAGGGCAAGAGCAACATGGCCAACATAATATAAACAAATGACTTGCCCTCCACCCTGACCCTCACCCCCCCCCCCTTCAGGTGAACCGCAGGAAAGGAGGAAGAAGTGGAGGAAGAGGAGGAGAGAAAAAGTAGGATTGGGAGAAAGAAAAGTAAGGGGGGGGGGAAGATGCTGAAAAGGGGGATAGGAAAAGTAGGAGGGAAAAGGAGGATGAAAGGAGGGAAAAAATGAGTAAGAGAGAAAATGTTAGGAAGAGGATGTAGGAAAAAAAGAGGAGGGGAAAACAGAATAGGAGGAGGAGGAGGAGCAGGAACAGAAGAGGAGGGCTAGAAGAGGAAAAAGAGGAGAAATACTGGCATGAAAAAAGAAAGGGAAGAAGAGGAGGAGGAGGAGGAAATGGAAAAACACGAAGAGGAGAAGAACGAGAGGTAGTAAGGGAGAAGTAAACTTAAGAGGAAGAGGAAGATGATGAAAATGATGAGTATGAAGAAATTAAACGAATGAAAGGGAAGAAGATGAGGAAGGGAGGTAAAGGACGAGAAGAAAGAGATGATGTAAGATGATGGAGAAGGAAGAGAGCAATGAATAAAGATAGATGATGGTAAACGTAGGGAGAGAGAGAGAGAGAGAGAGAGAGAGAGAGAGAGGGAGGGAGGGGGGGAATGAGCGAATGAATAAATAAATAAATGGATGAATATTGAATGAATGATTGAATGAAGAAAGAACGAAAGGAAGGAGAGGACCTGAAAGATCACGGAACACTAACGTAAAGCAGTATTAGGTAATTTATATACTGAATTACTCATAGCAAGCAATAAAAAAAATACAGAGGAAGAGGAAGAATGGAAGAAAACCAAGAGAGGATGACAAAGCTCAAAACAGAAATACAATCAGAGTTTGAATTTTGAAGGCTGTTTCGATTAGATCCATTAAAAATACAAAGACCAGAGATACAAAATATCCAGTAGAAACAAAATACAATTCAAGAGAGCCCAGAGGTAAATTTACGTAAACCATACCTAAAGGAAAACACACAGAAAATGAATTCATAGCTACACAAACATGCAAAAGGGGGAATACGCGGGATTGGAAGCGAATACGGCAAACCCACACACATATCTCCTACTTACTTTATGGATTTTTCGCCCTCTTTTTTTCTGTTGGTGGGGGGAAGGGGGATTTTTCTTTTTTCTGCTTTTTGGGAGGTGGACGTCGTGAAAAAGGGTAAAAAATCTGCCCCTGTGTGTGGCTGGTGGGGCATAAACCAGGAAAGCCCGCTCCCCGCCTCCGATTTCCGATTTACACCGTTGGGCTGAGTGAGGCAGGGAGGGAGGGAAGGAGAGGAGGTCAGGAGGAGAGAGGGAGAGGAGGACTCCTGATAGAGGGAGTGAAGGAAGGAGACGAGAAGAGAGAAAGAGAGAGGAAAGGAGAGGAGGCAGGAAGAAGACAAGGAGAGAAGGAGATAAGAATACCTAAAATGAGTGTAGGAGTGAACAGAGGATACGAGGAAGGAAGGAAGAAGTGGTTTGGATAAAGGAGAGAGAATAGAGAAGGCTACTGAGAAGTGGAGAGAGAGAGAGAGAGAGAGAGAGAGAGAGAGAGAGAGAGGGAGGAAGGAAGAGTGGTAGACAAGAAGAGGTGTACAGGAGAAGGTTGGGAAGAAAAAGAGGAGTGTAAAAAGGGGGCGAGGGAGCTAGGAGTGAGAAGGTGGGAGGTAAGGAGTGAGAGGAGGGAAGGAAGGACGCTGAAAGATAGAGAGAGAGAAAGGGAAAGAAGCTGGGGAAGAAAGAGGGGGGGGAGGAGAACAGGGGAAGAATGAGAGAAGGAAGGAGGGAGAGACTGAGACTGAGATGGAGATAGGGAGAGAAGGAGACTGAGATGGAGAAAGGGAGGAAAGGAGGATGAAAAGGAAAAAGACAGGGAAGGAGAGGAGGGAAGGAAAGAGAGAGGAAGGATTGATGGGGAGAGAAGGAGGGAATGAGAGGAAGATTGGAGGGAGAGTTAGCAGGAAAGGGGCCGGGAAGAAGAGTTGGAAGGATAGAGACGTGAAAGAAGGAGAGAGGAATGGAAAGAGAGGAAGGAGGAGGCTGAGAGAGAGAGAGAGAGATTTACAGTGACATAATATTACTGACAGAGTTTCATGTCCACAAGTGAAGCCTACAGTCAGACTACGGCATTCTAAATTTTATCAGATTTAGAAACGATATCTCTTAATCCCATATATAGTTTTTCGCTTTATACCTGAAATTGCCAGCGATTTAGTCGGCTGAAGAGACTCCCCCCTCCCCCTCTTCCCTCGTAGTGATGGGTTAGAAATAAAGAATGGTGGACAGTTGTTGCAAAAAAAAAAAAAAAAAAAAAAAAAATGGCATTGTTTTAGTGTTTGGTGCCAAGGGTAGGGACGTGGAAGAAATTGATAGAAGTATTTTTTTTTTTCTTAACTCGTTGAATCCAAGTGAAAAGTACTAAAATTAGTTGAATAAGAGTTGTGTCTCACTCAAAAGTCACGTAACGACCTAATACAACCTTGTTTCAAGATTCATCCCAATGATTCATCTGTTACTTTTCCCCAAAACTTCCTATTTAGAAAAAAGCTGTCAAAACCGTTTACCCACCTGTCTCCTTAGCCTCAGTTATTCTACTGTATATTTCACAAGTCCGAGGGGTCTCTAATGCTGAATAAAATTATCCGGAGGTCATTCATTCATCATCCATTATCCAATCTTTTTTTTTTTTCTTTCTTTTTTTTTAAGAAGCATAGGGGCCCAGGCCTAGGCAGTTAAGGCAAGGGTGACAAACCTCACTTTTCCCTGAGTGGCATTACATAAGCGACCCCTCCCCCCTCATATGGAATCCTTTGCAGGCTCCATCCGATTGTTCATCCACTAGACCACCAGGCGTCATTTAGGTATATGGTTACCACCCAGCGTAATAAATGGTTTCCTGGGTTTCAGGAAACCAGTATGACTTGTCACAGTAGTTTAGAGTTACCTGGTGGCAGCACAGCATCGAGTGAGTGGATGATGGGTATTCCCACCACCCTAAAAGTAATACGGGGCGTCCCTTGACTAAATTAAGGGGATTAACTGGACACACTGTAACTTACTGTACACTGGACAGTAGGCTATCTCGTTTCCTATACCGTCGTTACGCCTGCTTTAAACTGCCTTGATTTACTCACTACTGTATTATTATTATTATTATTATTATTATTATTATGTGGAGAGAATGAAGAATGAAAGACTGACTAAGAGGCTGTATGTAGGTGAGGTGGAGGGAGGTAGAGGGAGGAGACGACCGAGGATGAGGTGGAGGGACGGAGTTGAGAGGTATATGAGGGAGGGGGGAGTGAGTTGGGGGGAGGGTAGTCAAATGATGGATGACAGAGCGACTTGGAGGCGTTTTGGCTGCGGCCACCCATTGCGGGATTAGGGCGTCGGGCTATAGATAGATAGATGGATAGATTATTATTTCTTTTAATTACTCGTTTCTTTCAGTTTTCTATGTAATATTTGTCAAAGAAAACGGAGAGTTTATTGGCTATCTAATTTGTTTTGTAAATAGGTAATGAGACCATGAAACGATCAAGCAAGTGCGCGCGCGCACGCAGGCCACACACGATCATTGTGTGTGTGTGTGTGTGTGTGTGTGTGTGTAATGAGGGAGTGGGGAGAAGGGCTCTCACTTAAAGCTGTTCTGAACAAGATGGAGGCAAAGGGTGGCAAAGATTTTTTCTTTTCATCATCTTCCTTCCCTTTCGTACTGACTCTCTTCAACCTCACTGTTTTTGCTGCAGTTTTGCATCTCTTTCCTTCTGCAATTGCACTTTCATTGGTCATTGGTCTGCAAGAAAAAGTGCAAAAGAAGTATGCATGGATGTCCGACATGTAAAACAGAACGAGGTTTCCAGGGGCTTCGTGTGTGACTAATTGTGTGGCTCATATCACTGGACATTTCATTGATAGTTGTCCCACTTTCAAACTTTCTCCCTATTCCAAATCCTACCATACCCCATCTTTAGGTGAGAAAAAGGTCAGAGGGATGATGCTGGTGAAATCTTGACTCTGTCTCATTCATTTATTCATTTCACAAGGAAAAACGTTCAACATTTTTCTTTTCTATTAAATGCACTTTAAATACGTTTGTGGGATAGGACCATTCTGTCACTTATGAAGTTAAAAAAAAGGGTGCAGCACTTGTCGATATGTATTCATCCATCATCCATCCATTTCAGTCATTTGTCAGTTCAGCAGCTTTCATAACTTCTATACATTTTAACGGGTAATCTCTGAACCTATTCATCCATCATTTACTGATCTTCCACAGCTGTTAACTCCAAACTTTTACACTTACAGCATACCCTTTTCGTTATTCTCTTTACATAACAACACCATTTTGGTATACTCTTGCACCTTATTGTCAGTATAATTTCTTGGTCCACATCTTCATGAGTCTCAAAAATTGCTTAATTAGTACAAGGTATTTTATATTTCATACATTTTATAATAACTTGGTGGTAGGTGGGGACGCTCACCATCCACTCATTCTATGTAGTGTTGTTCTCGGATGACTTCCACTTCCTCTCTTCCATCCTTCCTCTTCTGTCTTGCTTTCACTCTTTCTTTCCTCTTCCCTATATCTACGAGTGACTCTACACTGAGTGACAAGCCAAATGGTTTCCTGTATACGAGTAAACCATTTACTATGCTGGATGTTAACCAAATAACCAGATTATGGCACCTCGTGGTATAGTGGGCAATTGAGGTGCTCCAAATGGATTGTGCTGGTGCAGGATTATATCCATGGTGTGGTTAGGATTCATTGCTCATGAAATGCCACTCAGGGATGAGTGAGGCTGATCACTGTCATCTTAAATGTCAGGACCAACCTGCCTAACCCCGGTCTACTACACTTCTCATGGGGCAACAGTGGATTAGATGATGTGTGTGCATGTTATCATAACTACCAGTCTCACAAAAATGTATCAAAATGAAAAGGCCAAAGACTTTCAATTATTCTATTAATTTTACTTCTGGTATACAATATTTTATTTACATTTTTATAAACACTTGCAAACTTATCTGTTTCTTTAACCCATTTGTGCCCAGTGTCCTCTATAAAGGACAGCACTGGACATTTTCAAAACTGGAAAAAGAAGGAAACCCCGGGGTAGGGATTTATGAGCTTCGCAGCTATGAGCCGATGGGCAGAGGACAGTACACTCAGTGCCCTTTCAGTAAAATCCTTCACACAGGAACTCTGGGTGCTAATGGGTTAATATTTATGATAAGGAATTAACGTGATTCGTGAAAGATGCTGAGTGGGGAAGTCTGTGGACACCAGAATCAAAGAGAGTGTACTGAGATGGTTTGGTCGCGTGGAGAGAATGAAATGGTGAAGAAAGGTATATCTGAGCGAATCTGAAGGAGGGAGGAGGCATGGTAGGCCAAGAAGAAGGTGGAGAGATGTGGTGGATGAGTGTGTGAGGAAGAGAGGTATGGAAGGTGGTGAGGCTAAAGGACTGACAAGAGACTGAGCCGGCTGGATGAATTTTGTGTAGAGAATCGCATAACCAGGGATTTGGCACCCCTTATTAATGCAACAGCGTTCGGACTGACTCTATCAGATAGATATGTGTGTGAAACTACATTATGTGGTGAAATTTTTTTTGGCCTATCTGATGGAGCCAGGGTTTCAAGGGCTTGAATGATGAGTGCATGGAAGCATGACTCATGGAGTTGGGCAAACTTTAGCTGTCTGGACATTGCTACTCCTCACCCAGCCCTAGGGTGGGAGAGGTGGTCTGGATGATGATGATGATGGTGACAAATTAGTCAGTATCCCTATAAAATCCCCCAGGAGGATATTTAATCAGGAAATCTTTCACTACTCCTGGAAACAGTGCTAAGAATTTAAACCTTTGTCCCATCTGTTGAGGATCAGTCAACATCTTGAACCCAGATATTAAAGACTTTCTGTCTTCAGGCTTGCAGTGCTTTAGGAGATTCTGAAAGAAATTAAATAAAGGTACAGTACTGTATTATTTCTGAACTTTTAACAATAAGTGTCTAAATGATATATCATAATATAAATTACAGTTACTGTGTACTACAGAGAAGTTACCAAGGTATGAGGTATACATGAGTACTGTGCTTTAAATATCAACAGTTCTTCAAATATTCTGCTTATGATGTATCCTGATGATAGGTGGTGTGTCCCTATTTCTTTTTCCGTAAATGACATACCGGTAGTCAAATGATGAAATAGGGGCAACATCCTACTCATGACAGCTAACAGAAAAAAAATATACTGTATATCCTTCTAATGCAAGGAAATTAAACTTAAATGGTAGCTAAAGACTCCATGGAAAGTTTACAAAATCAATTAATTATGTAGAAGGAAATAACACTTAAGTCAAATAACTGCAAAGTGAATAAAAATGGATTGGCATTGGGCTGAACATGAAAGGGGAAGAAATCCATTGCTCCTTACCGCTAGTCTGAGCTCAATACCCATGTTGGTGAGAAATGAGGACTGTGTGACAGGGCCGTAAGTCACCAACTTGTCTTGCACATTTTCCTTCAGAAACACAAAGTCAACATCAGCAGTGAGATCAGCAGTCCCTGGTTCGCTCAAGGGGTCATGCAGAGCATGATTCTTGAATCCCTGGGAAATGATGCAATAAATTCTATTACTCATTGTAGTTTTCCTTCCACACCATGCACATGAAAAAAATGCCAAAATCCCGCCTGGTTCACAGTGTTACATGCTATTATGATACCCACTAATATTTACATATCATGAAATTTTTGCAAGTCCATGAATATCCCAGCTACTAAGGAAGCCAGTACAGAAGGCAATCTGTTTGTGTCACTAGTAAGTCATGAAAACTATCCATCCATCATCCAATCCTACACTGCCCCGTGAGGAGCATAGAAGCCCAGGGCTAGGCAGTTGGTCCCGACATTTAAGATAAGAGTAGCCAACCTCTCATCCCTGAGAGGCATTACGTGAGCAATAAACCCCAGTCACTCCTTGGATATAAACCTTCACCGGCTCAAACCGATTGGAGCACAATAATTACCCACTAAACCACCAGGTGCCAAAATTTGGTTATATGGTTACCACCCAGTGTAGTAAATGGTTTCCTGGTGTACAGGAAACCATTTGGCTTGTCACTTAGTGTAGAGTCACCCACAGGCAGAAGGAAGAGGAAAGAATAAACTACAAATGGCAATTAAAACTGTAAAAACTGCTCAATAAGAGCCATTATTTTATTGTTAATGTGGAAGAGAAAATCCCAGATTTTAGCTGAAGTCCCTATTTTGGTCCTCTTAGGAATATTTTCCCACAGTATAATACAGCATGTATAATGACCTTTTTTTAATAAAAATTAGTGACACAGGAAGGCAGAGATGGCATCATGAAAGCAGTGATCAGATGCTGGAAGGGCTCATTTCTGTATTACTGTTTACACATATCACTCAAGTTTTTGTCATGTTACAGCTTAAAAAAAAAAAAAAAAATGGCATTGAGAACTGTACTGTTCAGAATATTTTAGGATAATTATGGTACACTTTAAATTGGGATGCCACAACCTTTGTGTGGTGGATGTGATGGCTTTTTTCCCACCCAGGTCCCAACCATGACGCTTGCATTATGTCACCATGTGGGTGTTTGAATTTCTGGATATACAGTATTCTCTACCTCCAGTGCTTCACAAGCAGCGAAGGTGACCACACAAGGGTTTACCTGGGTGTATATTTGCCTCATCAATCAGACTAAAAATGTGAAAAAAAGATTTCCACAAATGAAGGGCTTACTGTACTTCATCACTCTTCTGTAAGAGATTATAAGAATTTAAAAGAGGTTTTATAAATTATACCATATGACTAAGCAAGTAGTACTAATGGTTTTATGACAACAGTTATTTTACTGTTTGATAGTGATAAAATACGGTACCGTATTATAAGCACAGACCAAGGAAACAATGGATGAACTACTGTGCAGCGTTTCAGGGTTAGGTGACTACACAGGGATGTTGTAGATCATGCATCTTGGAGAGCAGCTATGAGTTATCTAGGCTGATCCATATAAGTAGACAACAATACCTTTCTACATGTATACCATTTATTGAGTGATGGTAGTAGTGAAGAGTGACATTCAAAGCAATTTTTTTTTTTTTTTTTTTTTTTTTTTTTTTTTTATAAGAAAGATTGTGTTTGTACTAACATACTGTATATAAAATATCCTTAGACATGTTATGCCAGAGCTGTTATTGATTTTTTATTCTTTAACAGTACAGTCATTGATACCCCAAGAGTACTGTAACAGCTTGCTATTCCAGGACAAAGTATACCCAGTGTACTAACTCTGAAGGTATTGGATACTTTGCTATCATGACCATAGTCCATGATGAGGGCATATCCACCATCTTCCTCAATTCTAGTAGCCAGCTCCCTGCATAAAACAGCTGCCTCAGGGCTCACTTCCACTTCACTGCGAGTCTCATCAGGCTAGAAAACATAAAGCACATTTTAAGCATCATAACACATAATGTAACATACAGAGTGATACAAAATGAAAATATGGTAAACATAAATTTCCCTGATAGGTCATTTCACATCTCATGAACTCCTTCAATTTGATTTTTTTCCCTTCATGCTACCTCTGCATAATTTTGTTAATTCTGAGCAAACAGTAAGTAGTGATAGAGTTTGGAACAGTCTTCATTAACTGCTTCACAATCAGACATCTGTAAGATGAATAAAACTGTCTGAAGGTAGGAAGAATAACAATGAATATACATCACTGGATGGAAGGGGTTAAGCCTTGGAACTCTTTTCTAAGGTGACTCCAATTATCCTCAGGCTGATGGGGATAGTCAAGATTGTGTCTAACTCCTTCAGCATGAAAACGTCTCCTATGACTAAAACTGTCAAGCATTAACCAAAATACAACATAACAAGATGTCTCTGAGTGGCAGAGATTAACACTATACAGTACTTTTACATCCTACAAAAGTTACCTCACGTGTAAGATGTTCCTAGGGCACAGCATCCCAGCACATATTTGAAATACAGAATGATAAATTTGAGAAAAATTATTGGCTTAGCAACTCCTCTGCCATATTTCAATAATAAGAGGGAGGTATAACCTGGTTGACTGCTTTTACAAATTCATGTGTATTAAGCCTGCAAGGACCTGAGTGTTTACTGGCACACAAGAAATGACAGGGATTAGAGGGATGTGTACAGCATTTTTTAATACGAGACCTGGGGGGCTAGGACTGTGATTGAAGAGTTGAGAAACGATGCGACTTGAATGTGTTGGTTTTGCGACGACGAAGGGTAGATTGAGATGGTTTAGGCTTGTTGAGAGGATGGAGGATGACAGTTGGGTGCTGAGGGTGAGAAATGTGAATGTTAGGGGTTGGGTTGCAAGAGGCAGATCAAAAAAAGGCCTGAGATATGGTCATAGAGTGTGACCTCAGGGATGAGGAACTAAACATGGAGGCTGTCAAAGATCAAGCAGAGTGGAGGGCTGCCATTAGGTGATCAAGGCCGATGCATGCAAGCATGTTGGAACATTTATAACTGATACAAGACGGTACATAGGACTAAGAAATAGTCTTTGAAAACTGAAAGCAAAAAGATATTAAGTGCATAACTGAAAACAGTGACATATTTTCACTCGTAGCATATGAACTGCCTTCATCGAGCAACACTGACATAGCTGAGTGGTTCTTCTGCCTGGTTATGCAGACACCCTGAAAACTATTAGTACACTATACAGAATAAGAGTGATGTTGACTGAACAGAATAAGACGCATGAGATTATGAAAGATGCAGAGTAAGATAAGGTGAAAGGAAGAGTGTGTTTAGATGGTATGGTTACCGTATATAGACAGAATGGATATCAACAGAGTTGTGAAGAGGGTACTGTATGTGAGTGAATTTGGGAGTTGGAGCAAAAATGATGTTGGATGGCCATGGTAACTGGAATATGTGAGAAAGAACGGTAAGGAATAAAAGAAACAGTACCTCATAGCAGTGACAGAAAAGAGACGTAAGTGAGGAAAAGAAGCAGAAAACTAAGTGGCAGTGGGAAGGAAAGTGACTGGTACTATGAATGCCTTGATAAGAGGTCTGAGTGTGGTAGCTGAGAGAGGCTTGCAAGAAAGATTTTTAATGTTTTTGCTAACATCTGGGTGCAATACTATGGTGTGGCAGGAAAGTCGAGTGAAAGAGCAGTGGGGATGGGGTTGTTGAGGAATGTGTGTAGAATGCAGATAAGAAATAATGTGATACATGAAAGATGCAGAGTATGGAAGTCTGTGGATATCAGAGTTGCAGAGCACTTAGATGGTATGGACATGTGGAAAGAATGGGTGTGAACTGAGTGGTGAAAATGGTATATTTGAGCAAATTCAGAGTTGGGAGAATGCATGGTAGGCCAAGAAGATGGTGGATAGATATCATAATAAAAGTGTGAGGAAGAGACGTATGGAAGCTGGTAAGGTTAGGCAACTGACAACGGATTGAGCTGGTTGAATGAACTTTGTATAGAAGTGTGTATTACCAGGGTTTGACACCCCTTTTTAACTTGACAGTCATTGGACTGACTCTGTCAGATGGGTGAGTGTGATGTTACATGGGGAAAAAAAAAGTGGACATATCAGGTGAAATCAAATTCCAGGAGCTCAAATGATGAGTGGATGAGAGTGTGGCCCATTCAACTGGGCAAATCTTGGATAGTATTTCTTTCCATTACATTTTTCTGACTCTCTGGACCCTACCTTACCCCACTCTGAGGTGGGAAACAAGGACTGGTTTATGATGATGATGAATTCAATACACAAATGATTGTGATAGATGGATGAAGTATGCATGAAGGTGTTTACAAGGGCAGCCCTCTTTATTTAACTTGGTATTCCATGGAATGATAATATCACATGGGTAACTGTGAAGCCTATCTTACAAAAATACATAATAGTATGTGTAGATGGTTTTAGCTTGTGAAATCAAAGTAAAACTCTGAAGGCTTGAATGATCTATCAATGACTGTGAAGCCAATTTCACAGGGCATGCTGTTTGATAGTTCCCCACCCTTTGTGTTTTCCCTTTTGTGTTGCTGGATCCTGCTCATTTGTTTTCCGAAGTGGGAAGTAGGGTTGAGATGATAAAGATCCAAATTTTGTATCAAGCTTGATATACCATAAGTTTAAAGTTTAACACATTTCACTGTATTGTACAATGTATTCAATGTACAGTACCTGAATGAAGATTTTTGTGGCAGGCGTGGGTGCCCTGGACAATATGTATCTAAGGTGGTGTGGTCCATCTTCCTCATCCATGTCAATCAGAACCTCCCGCCATCCTTCCTCTGTTCGTCTAAACTTGTGGATGGGCAAGACATCAAAGAATTCATGGGCTAGGTACACGGAAAAGGATCGTGGGATGGTGGAGAGGTGTCGGTGCCAATACACAGGGGACCCATCAATTGTGGTGCTCATTTTGTAGAATAGTTCATCCTGGCATGCATCTGCCGAAGGAAATATACTACAGGACCGGTAAGTGAAAGCTTAACTAATTTTCACAGAATGTGTTAAGCACAAAACAGGAAAAACAGCATTATGGTCATCACCATGATCATTATCCAGTCTTTTATTGCCCCATCAGGAGAATATGGCCCTGGGGCCAGGCTACAGTATTCAGTACTGACTTTTAAAATGAGAGTAATCAATCACATATGTGCAGAGTAACATGTTAAACACTTGGTAACATTTCAGAATAAAAAGAGTACAAACATTATAGTTTCCTTTATATACAAAACAGGGAAATAGCCCACTGAATGAGAAAGAGATGGATATGTATGGAGACATGACAAGGGTGGCACCCTTTTTTATACTCCTCTGAGGGCAAGGGCTTGCCTTATCGATGCTGTTGTGCTTAACCCAGGTCAGTCTGGCTAAGCAGACCCATCAAGTACTGGTAAGCAACAGCTTCTGTGAGGCCATCCTGAAAGTACAATATAGCACATAAACCATGCAGGGAACTGGCACCCCCGTGTGGCAGACAACCCCTCACCAGGGTCAGACCAAGGCTCTTCCCTGGGGTGAGGTGCAGGGAAATATGAGGAGATTTGGTTCCTGGGTGGATGCTGCAGCTGCCCACCCAGGGTGCACAGCACCACCATGTGTTGGCTCCTCATTAGCACCTCCCCAGCCAAGTAAAATAATCAGGTGGTATCCAGAATAAAATACTGAACCTAAATAGATTCTTTTCCACTAAAGAGATAAAACTTGGTAGTCGTCATCATCATCTGGACCTCCCTTCCCATCCTAGGGCTGGGTGAGGAGTAGCAATGTCCAGACAGCCCAAGTCTGTCCAATCCAATGGGCCATGCTTCCATTCACTCATCATTCAAGCAAGCCCCCAGAATCCTAGCTCTATCTGATATGCCATAAGCTTTCACCACATTCTGTAGCATCACATAAACGTATCCGACAGAGTTAACTTGGTAGTCAGCAAAATTATTTGATTCCTCAGGTAATGCTGAGTGACAGTCCTAGAAAGAATGCCATGTCCATGTTTTTGGTGTGTGAGATGGAGCCTTGATATTTAAACACTTGAATGTCCTATACACCTAATGTTGTTAACCTACTGCTGAATCCTACCAATCAGTTTATAACACAGTAACAGTTTACCCCATATTATGCCAATAATTATGCCATAAAATGAGGTTATGTCAATGATTATATTCTACAATGCAAGAGGGTTTTCCTCACCATTGTTTGATTTTATACAGCCACAAAGTCTCTCCTCCTGCTTGTTGCTTAGTTCATCAGATAACTCCACAAATTGCACACACAGATTGTCCCCAGACAGGCCAAGCTGCTTTAAAACCTGCAAAAACACATACCATATTGAGAGCAGACTTGTTTAAATATTATTCATTCATTCATTCATACTAATCCTGTGTTGCCTCATGAGGAGCGTAGGAGCCCGGGGCTAGGCAAGTTGGTCCTGACATTTAAGATGAGAGTGACCAGCCTTAGTCATCCCTGAGTGGCATTACATGAGCAATAAACCCTAACCACCTCACAGATATAAACCTACACAGGGTCAGTCCGATTGGAGTGCCATAGTTACCCACTAAACCACCAGACGTCATAATTTGGTTACATAGTTACCACCCAGTGTAGTGAATGGTTTCCTGGGTTACAGGAAACCATTCGGCTTGTCACAGTGTAGAGACCATAAGGCAGCACTACAATCAGTGAATGGATGATGGGCACCCCACCTACCACCCACTGAAATTTCCATTTTTCCATATGGAAAAATTTATGACCAAATAATAATACAGTACTGACCCGAAGGACATCGTGCATGAGGGTTCCCCGGCCAGGTCCAAACTCAACCAGCTGTAGTGGTTTGGGTGATCCCAGCTTGTACCACTCACTGAATATCCACACACCAATTAGCTGAAATGTACCGTATAATGGAGATGCTTAAATCCATGTAGAAACATATACTCTTATGTGACACTGGCTGAAGTGAAGAATGCTGTGGCATAACTGAAGAATGGGAGTGCAGCTGGTGTTGATGAAGTGTATACAGAGATTATAAAAGCATACAGGAGGGAGTAGCATGAAGTGTTTGTCAGAGATAAGTAACAAGGCATGGGTAAGTGAAACTTTACCAGCGTGGAAAAAGGCTGTGATTGTACCCCTACACAAGAATAAAGGTGAGAGAAGTAAATGCTAAAATTATCATGGCAGAAGTCTCTTGAGTGTTCTTGGACAGGAATATGGAAACATCATCAGAGGGAAGTGAGGAATATATCAGAAAGCTTAGTGAGTGATGATCAGGGTGGCTTCAGGAGTGGAACAGGGTGTGTGCATCAAATATCTGCAATGATACAGATTGTGGAGATGGCTTGTGAGAAGGATTACAAGGAATTTATGGCATCTGTGGATATGGACGAAGCATGTGACAAGGTAAACTGACATGAACTGTGGAAGATTTTATGTACTAATGTGTAAGGTGGTAATAGATAGCTGTTGGATGACTGCATATTGCTCACATATTTTTCAAACATCAGACTTTGCACAGAACATTGTTAACTTAACTATCCATCCATCCAATGCAGTACCTGTAGTAACAACAAAATCTTACCTCACCAAACATCTGACAAATCTCAGGTGACGTGATGTAGTCTCCATGGGTTCCAAACATGTCCTGACCAGCTGAGTAATAGCCAGCAATAGGATTTATGAGAACTTCCTTCATGTATTCATGCACAGTGAGTGGTCCTGAAAGGAAAAATTATACCGCTCACACCTAGAGAAAAGGCTCTTGTACAGTATATTCATCAATATTGGTTAGCTCTATGTGAGAAAGTAATAAACTAGCATCAGTAAATGAATCCACACTTCAACCTCTCTCAGCCTAAAAAGGTTAAAGTTCATGCACAAAACTGAACTGGTACCAAATATCATTTAATGTACTACAAATTTTTATTCAGTGATTGAACCAATTCATCATTCTCAATAATGAATTTCCCTATATACTGTATATGACATGGCAGCTAATCGCAGTCACTGCTTGTAGTGCCTAATGTTTGTAACATAACAGTCATATGTCATACCTGCATCACATGATGATGATGACAATGAATATGATGATGATGATGTCAATGACAGTTGATGATGATGACAGTGAATATGATGATGATGATGTCAATGACAGTTGATGATGATGACAATGAATATGATGATGATGATGACAATGACAGTAACAGTGATAGCTCACACCCCCTTGGCAACCTATTCAGATGGCTTGCCAACCCAATTCTCGGTCACAAACCAGGGGTTAAGAACCAATGTGGTTAGGGATGGATATATGTTTCAAATATATGCATTAAGCAGACAGAGGAAAAACCACACAGGAAGAATTGTAATACAGTAAGCCCTCAATATTTCGTTGTACTTCAGCAACACCCAATACTGAATAATGTGAAATGCCAGATATTGCATAGAACCTCCCCATTGGCACAACAGTCAGCATTGAGCCGGATACTGTGTTAATATCTATCTCGACCCTCTATCCTAACACCTTTCCCATGAATAAAAGATGAAAATTAAGCATAAAATAACAGGACAGTAAAATAATGGTAGTACTGTACAGTAATACAGTGCCTGCTGGCTACCAATTATGAGCCGGTTGATACACTTCAACACCAGACATTACATAAAACCACCAGTTATGGTACATCCCATTTCAGTGCTGGATACTGCCTTAATAGAGCCAAGCCAGCAGCACCGGATATTGCACTGAGCTGGATACTGCAACCACGGATAACTGAGAGTTTACTGTTTGTAACATTTACAGATCAGGAAGAACCATTTGATACAGTCATTGTTAGGTATTAAAGAATGCCTTACTTATAAACAGCATGGATAGAAAGTTGCTGAATTCTGCAATTTCTAAGATATGCACAGTAAAGGGTTGATGGACTACAGTACTGATTATGTAGCTTAATATCCATGTTGTAATTTCACCCTGGTTGTTAAAAAAGGGATGAGATTATAAGAAAACTCAAAACTAGAGCTATGAAATGGGGAATGAAGCTCTTTATGAATTCTGAAGGTTGAAGTATTTCAGGTATGATGTATCAGGATAATGCTATGCTACTTTATAATGCTGAACAGAGTCTTTGCCTATTAGTCCAGAGTTTTGTGAATGTCTATGAGCAGCATGGTTTGAAAGTAAATGTTCATATGAGTAAAATGATAAATTGCTGAGAAAGAAATTAGTGATGTGGTTGTGAAAGGAAAGAAAGCTGAGCCAGTGGAAAAGTATTTTAGTGCAGTAAAAGGAAAAAAAGAGAGGTAAATCTGTTCATGATTTTGGGAGTAAGTAACTCAAGATGAGGGCCTTGATAAAAAAGAGGATCAAGTGTGGAGGCTGTGTGAAGATTCAATAAATGTGTGTTTGTATCATTAATATATGGATGTGAGACTTTGGTATGGCATGAGTTTGAAAGGTCAAGAAAGGAACAGTAAAAATGAGACTGCATACAGTAGGAATATGTGTGGGTCGAATATGTCGGACAGAATAAGAAGCACAGAGATTCATGAAAGATATCGAGTAAGGAAGTCCACTGACAAAAGGGTAGCTAGATGAAAAGTGTGTTTAGATACATAGTTCAGTACAATCAAAGAAAATGGCCATAACATGGGTGGTGAAAAGGATATAGGCTATGCAAGTGAAATTAAACGTTGAAGGAAGTGTAGTAAACCATAAAAAAAGGGGAATTAAATGAATGTGAGAAAGTGAAGTACGGAAAGTGAGGCAAGCAACTGACCAGGGATCAAAACTGATGGATGGAGTATGTATGAAAATGCACAAAAGGACTGCACTTCCTTTTTAAAGTGTAATTCACAGAGTAACCCTACACCTCAGATTCATGTGAAGCAAATCTATAAGAGGAAAAAAAAAATGTGAAGATGGTTTTTGCTCATAAAACGGAACCAAGATTTCAAAAGCTTGCGTGATCTGGGTATGACTCTGTGGCACATTTTGGGCATGTTGTCTGACTGCTTTCCCACTTTTGTGGATATTTTTTCTTCTTTGTGGAGGAATTAGGGTTGGGTTATTATATTGACAACATGTACTCTGTACAGCTCAAAACTTTAAATTTCCCTACAACTTATGATCTTGCTGCTGGTAAGAATGAGGATTACAGGGTTTAATAGGTACCACTGTTCTGATGCCATACTACCTGTGAACTGGTGTCATGTTGTTCTTACAAAGTTTTGAGTGCTAAAGAATTCTTTTGAAGAACTGGTGCTTTTGGCATATAAAAGATTAACCATTATTACAAAATTATTGATAAATATGTATTAAGTACAGGTAGTAAAAATTCTGTCTATCTAACTGTCTATTGCCAGACGCCTTAATCCCGTAAGGGGTGGCCACAAACAAATCGCCTCCATGTCGCTGTCCCCCACCATTTCACTGCCCTTCTCCCAGCGCACCCCCCTCTCTCACATACCTCTATAACAATACTTTCTTACTTTAAAAATGGCTTTTCTCTGCATCCAGCAAGTGTTACTAATATGAATTATATTTTTTTAAATGAAAACATAATGGAAAATAGTTGTAAGATTACTACTACTTGATGTATTTCAGAATACTTCTTATACTACGAAAGTATAGTACTGTACAACCTGTAAATTTTATTCGAGCTTGCAGCTGCTTAAGTAAAGGTGTTTCTGGAGACTTTGTTGGAACTTTGTCTGCCTGTTCAGTTAGCATAAACCATGAGGTAGAGATATTTCGTATTTGGCAGTAGGAGGATGCAGCCATTCTTGGGATTATTCGTTCTTGATACACATTCTCTGAAATATAAGGGTATGGCTAGTGCAAGCACAGAAAAAAATGTTTACAATATTCTATCGTATATGGTAGGAAATTATCATGACAAGAAAGTGTAAGGTTTGTGCTTGGTTCAGCAGAAATATTGAGAATGCTGCTTAGGAAAGGAGAAAATACTGTATTGGAAGAAAAAAAAAATTATTAAATTATATACAGTACTGTACCACGGAAAGACAGAGAAAGATATGGTATGAGATACTGTATGCTTTTTCTGCCCTTCTTTGACTTCAACTGGGTTCACATAAGGAGAGGTAGGATGAAGGTTTGTAACCACTGATTACTGGTGCACTTGTGAAATGTAATAGTTTTTTTTTTTTTTTTTTTTTTTTTTTTTTTTTTACATTGTGTTTCCCTTTTCTCGATAAGGACTTAAGCGTTGCCCCTGGGTAGAGGATTTTTGGTTTGGAGCATGTAGCACTTTAGGACCGGATGCCATTCTTGATGTCTACCAGTGACCCTTGGGTGAACTCATACCTCTGACCCTTTGACCCATCAGTCAGAGGCTTCTACATTAATGAAGAACATCCTTTTTAAAGCTCTCCTCTGCACTAGGCTACCAGAATATTTTTTATGATAGCTTATATAATAGATACTTTACGCCTTTCCCCCACCCCCAAATGAAAAACAATTTGTACTGTTATTCATTCCTTAACACCATGAATCTGCTCTTACCTTTTAAGATCATGAAGCCATGGGAGAGCAAAGGCCTATTCATTACTCTCTTCATTATTTTCCAGGAATAACTCATTACTGAAAAATGTGAATCAGTAATTACACGCCTTTTACACCACTGTAACGATAGCCTCCAGTTGATCCAGCCAACTATAATTCTTCAGCATAATAAATCTGGAATAAGAAGGCAGACTTAATTATATTCATGCATAACAACTGCCATAGCATTATGGAACAATTTAAGACTAATATGATTGTTTCTTTTTACACATAATGATACATATTGACATGTCAAACATTTTTAAAAACATCAACTGCCATAATACCAACGGCACAGCCAGAAGTGTGGCACTAACCGCCCTTGAATTACACCTATCCCAGATTCCACGGGATTAACTGCAGACCCTCCAAAGGAGGTTTTCTCGGACCATCCCATAATTGAGCTTGGATACCCCTTGGCCAGTCCATTTTAAAAATCCCTGCTACACTCCTGCATTATACAGAACAATTAGATACCATATGTAACTAATTACAGTAGGTCCCTTTTTTTTTTTTTTTTTCAATTAATACCCTGATACATGTACAGTATTAAACAAATTTTCTTATGTTCATATTTCCTGGAGCTGCCAAAGGAAGAATGATTAGAAGAGTGTGAAGTCTGCCATTCCTTGGATGATGAAGGACTGGAGAATGCACACCTTAGACTAAAAAGGCTGAGGCAGTGGATAGTTCAGGATTCCGGAATGCCAGGGGATATGGTAAAACCTGTTTCCAAAGGTTTCAAATGATCAGTCATATGGGTGTTGCATCAACTGGTTTCCTATTGGATTTTCTTTTTCAAAATGTAACCCCGCATACCCTTCCTTTTATGCTTTGATGATGCAGACACCAAGAGATTCAAGGCTACTAAAGGGAATTATATCTGCTTTGTCAGTCTTTTCTACATGCCTTCTGCAACTTAGATTTGGAGCATGGCTAGCCACAGTGGTTTCACAAGAAGCCTATTTGGCATGTCTTGCTTCACCAGTGGTCCAAACCTTTCCTGGACTGTGCATTTGGAGATGACAGCTGTCTTCTCAAACTCTTCTCACCCTAAGTGGGTTCTAACCGGTGCACATGTCAGCTCTAGATCTCGGTTTTCAAAGCTGAAATTCCTCCTCAGTCTACAGTCTTCTCAGGGTGCATATAAACCATCCCTTTCAATTAAAGTCAAATATATAGTCAGCGCATAGCAGAAAAAGTGGTTAGATAAAGATTATAGAACATAAGAAATTTTTATATTTAAATGAACAACAAAAATGCATAATAAAACAGCCTTTTTCAAAGAAATGAAATACTAAGGATTTTTCCACAGAATATCTCTATAAACTTTTACGGCTGTCCATGGACTTCTTCATGTTGTGTGGAACTTTATCAGATGCCTCTTGAAAATCAGGATAGACAACATGAGTGGCTTTGGTCACATCATACAAATTCAATATATTGTCAGAGAATGCAGGCGGTTCATAAAGCATGAGTGGACATGCCAAAATATGTTGTGGATCTTTGTTTGGATTATTTATTTCTAAATGTCTCTGCTAGTTGTATCCAACAACTAATAAAATATAGATGCTAAGCCAGTTAGGTAATAATTTCCTAAATATTAAATATTTTATATTACTGGAAGTGTGAAAGATGAGCAGTACTGTAGCCTATATCAGGGAGGAAGCTTTGAATGGTGGATGGGAGTGCCGAGTGGCTGATGGCTATGACAGGAATGTTTATTCCTTTTGAATTGACCTCCGTTAGCAAAAAAGTTTTTGTTGTATTGGTTCTGTTATCGTTTCAACCCCTATTGGAATTCATTATTTTTCTGTTCTCCAATGGAGAGTTCTCCCAGTGAAAAGAATTTGGAGTACCAGTTACTTTAGTTAATACAGCACAGCCTCATATAGGTTAGGTTGGATTGGTTTGGTTATGGTAGGCAAAAGAATAAAATAAAATGAGATTAGGGGCTTGAATGATCATTTTACTGTCGTGTTTAACAACGATTATAACTTACCAAAACATTATATTTCTACTCTACATTTCTCTCCCTGATAAATAACCCAACGTACTGTAACCTAATCAAGCCATAAGCCTACATGGAAGCAAAAATTGTGGTACAATAACAGCCTCAACATGGGACATGATTTTCAGTGGAAACAAATTAGTCAGGTTGTGAGAGAAGCGTAGGCTATACAAAATGAGATGGTGACTGTTCTAAGCTGTAGTGCAACCAGCTTAATACAAAACCTGGAAAATCTGTGTACCTAAATTTCCGTTGGTTTTCAATGCCTCATTAAGAGAAATTGGGCCAAAGTGGCTGGCTCATTAAGTTTTAGGCCACCCATGATGAATTGTATTCCTGTAGTGGTGAACTTCATATTTCCTTCTAAGTAGCACTATCTGTTAGCTTGTCTGTCTTTCATAGTTTCTACAAACTATGGCGTTTAGTTATTATTGTATCACTAACTTTGTTCTTAAAGGTTTTACTCGAGTTTTGCAGAGAAGATGGAGTCCTAAAAGCGGCCCGGGAGCCCCATGAACAATAGAATAGACAGGAAGGATAAGCCCTAAATGTTGCAGAAGGAATTAGTTCTTTTTATTTTATTTAAATAAAAGTTCTTACTACTATATCAAGATCTTTTATTGCTGAGCAGCTGAGCTGAAGCTTGTGAGCCGAAACAACTCGTATAGTGGCAGATAAAGACTAGAGTAATACCTTATTTTATTAAAAATTGTCGAGATATATTCACTTAATTTTGGTGCGCAAAGACATCAACTATCATCAATATACCAACCACGCAAGCCGAAATATTTCATACATCGAAGTGATTGTGTACGTTGTGATAACTTCAGGACAGGTAGGATAATTTTGCTCTAAAAAGGAAATAAAGGGTTAATTTTGTTAACTATATGTCATTCTGGACACATCACTAAGAGGTTATCATCACAGGTCATTCCATTACTATGGCAACATTCATTTTATGGCTTGTGAGCAACTTTCTCATCTTTAACTGAGGCAGTTAGTGTCGCCACCATACATTTGTGTAATGTGATTTACCATTCTGATAATTTTTTTCGACAGCCTGCACGTACTACTGAAGGGAACACAAAGCACGAATACGTCTGGAATGGCAGATACAGATATGGCAAATGAATCCAAGGAAGAGGCCATGGATGCCACAGTGGAGGAAGCGAGTAGTGGTTCTGACTCGGATCAAGATGTATTAGATGATCAGGAAGAAGAGCGACTAAAACTTAAGGTCAAGGAGTTAAGGGATCAGGTAAGGTTGTATGATATACCAGTTGGTTTGGGAGGCTGTCTTAATCTATCCAAGGCAAACAAAACAAATGTTTGTAAAATTTTTGTATATGGGCATCACCAGAAGGAGCTTACAACTTCCTATTTCTTTACAGAAGTCTTCTGGCATCTTTTTAAGTATGTTGTAGTTGCAATAGTGTTTATTGATCATGAGAAGAAAATTTTCTATTATGTTCGTACCAGATCATTCTTACCATGCTTTCCCGCAGCCTGTATGACATTATAGAGTGGGTGCTGCATTAGTGTATGGTCTACCTTGACATTTACACTATAGTGTGCAGTCTACCAGGATATTTGCACTATAGAGTGCCGTTATGGTAGGATAGAATAAGATTGGTTAGGTTAGGCTGAGATAGGATAGGTTAGGTTTAGTTAGGATAGGATAGGACAGGACAGAACCTAACCTAACCTGACCTGGCCTGTCTTATCGTATCCCATACTGTCCTGTCCTGGCCAAACCGATACTATTCTGTCCTACTCTAGTTGCATGCTATATGGTAGCGTAAATGGGTAGACCGCAAACTATACTAGCACCAGTGAATGAATCTGCGGTCATTATGTGTTTGTAAACAAAAGAGCATTGTTGCAAGTTACAGAAACCATGTGCTGCATTTGTATGCTTTCCTTTTCCTATAGCTGTGGCTAATTGGTTGGATTAGGCCAGGTTCAGTTTGGTTTGGTTAGGTTAAGTTGATTAGATTGGATTAGGATAGATTAGGTCAGATTGGGCTAGTGGCCATTTTCATGAAGTTCCTTTTTTTTTTTTTTTTTTACAAAGCCATGTTGTGGTTACATGAAATATGCAGTGTGTTGTTACTAAAAGGTGCAAATAAGGAGCTGGTAACCTTATCTTCAACCTTAAAGTAGGGTGGTAGTCTGATGGTAGTTTTCAAGATTTTTTTTTTTTTTTTTTTTTTTTTTTTTTTTTTTATAGTCTGCTTTGTTAAAGTTTGGCATTCAGTAGATACGTGATTTAGGTGTTGCCGAGGGACTGCAATTAGGAATTTGTACATGCCAATAATAGAGTATTTTAGCAATCTACATTTTTTTTTTTTTTCACAGTGTCATATAGCCTAATCCTAAGGACATGTACAGTATTTATGTAATCGAGCATCAGTTATTTAATATATCAGTGGAAGTTTCAAAACCACATTGCCACCAATGTTGAGTCTGTACTGTAGTAATTTTTAGTGAAGTTAACCTATTATAGTTGAAGGAACTAGCTGGAAGGAAGGAAAGTAGGAATTAACTGCTCATAGTCTCACACATTATAGGAAACAAGTAGAATAATATAAGTTGTATATAGTTCAGTAAATTACTTTAGTCTTTTTAGCTTGCAGATAATGTATTGTATTATGATGGTCATGTTAACCTGATAGCAGCCCTAAGAGAATTACAAGAGTTGGAAGAAACTAGAAAAGCTAGGGAGAAAATGAACGAAGTCTACCCTCTGACTGCAGGTAACTACTCCTCTTATAATATATTGCAGTACTTTCTCATTAACTAAGAATATTTGCTACATATGGTATTGTAGTTTGATTGATCTATACTTATTGATTGATCTATACTTATTGATTGTAATATAATGTCATGTGAATACAGCCAGTGGTAGGTGGTGGCAACCATCATCCACTCACTTGATGTAGTGCTGCCTACTTCTTCCTTAGCCTTTATCATTCATTTTCTGTGCCTGCCCTCCTCTCTTCCTATTTCTCCCATCTTTCCTGTCACTTCTTATTGCTTTTCTTTACAGGTGGCTTTACATTGATTGACAAGCCAAATGGTTTCCTGTAAACCAAGAAACCATTTACAACGCTGGGTGGTAACCTTATAACCAAACCATACGTGCTTCCTACGTGTCAACAAGTGGGTTGGTGGAGGGTTAGTGCCCCTCCCCATAAAACAAATAACTCAAAGTCAAATGGCCACCCCTTGTGGGATTGTGGCGTCTGGCAATAGATAGATAGATAGAACTCAGACAGACTGCTTTAATGGAATATCCTACCAGTAATTCTTTTAGGTGTGTAATATTTTTTTTATATGTGCCAGTAACTTACCATCGCCTACTTTATCAGTGTTCTTTTAACTGTAAATATTTGGGAATGTGAGAAGTGAAGGATGACGGGGCCTGGGAACTGCCATTGGATCGAGCTATTTGATATCTGTCACTTCACCCACAGAGTTGTGGCTGGATTGGATTAAAGATGAGCAGAAGGTGTCCACAACACAGGAAGAGAAACAGTATATCATGGAACTTTTCGACCGTGCTGTTAAGGATTACATGAGTAAGCCTCAAGAAATATGTTTTGCTCATTACAGGTAACTCGCATGGAACACGTGGGTTTCGTTCCTACCGTGCCGTGTTCGGTGCGAAATCGCGTATATTTAAACTACTCCGTATTTTGCTCCCTAGACCCCCCAAATGTGTTGTTTTGCTGTTATCTGTCACTGGTAATCACTAGAAAGCACTTTAAGTGGTTAGAAGGTTTATTTAATGTTATAACTCACCAATACAATACTCCAGAGCAAAACTTCAACACACAAATACTGTACGTAAACACAAGGAAACATTCCGACGCCGATCATAGGTAATCATATAAATCAGGTTAACTGGTACCAGTGCTTTAACTTACAAGTACAAACCAGAACAATACATATTTAACTTAGAAGTGCAGTACTGTGATATCGAATGATTTCAGTACATAATCTGTTAGGAATGGCTGAAAAAAAAAAAAAATGTTATGAATACATTTTCACCTTTTTGATATATGTTTATGGTAGTTTCGAGTTATTTTTTACGTTATCGTTGTGCCCATGCTTGGAAAAGGGAGCGAAAGAGTTGAATTT
Organism: Coenobita brevimanus; assembly: GCF_032717465.1. NCBI lineage: Eukaryota > Metazoa > Arthropoda > Malacostraca > Decapoda > Coenobitidae > Coenobita > Coenobita brevimanus. Next base: position 1,215,021 of record NC_137053.1, on the reverse strand, counting down.
TCAGTCCTAAATGAGAAAACTGCACGTCCTCCAAGGCTAGACTCTGCCATGGGAGAATAAAGTGGAGGGTCAGTCTGATTAGCAATAAGGAAGTTGTGTCACAACTTCCAGCTCCCACACCACGAGAATGGCTAAAAATAGAATCGTAATGCAGTTTCAGAACTAACAATAGGTCTAATTATTACGAATACAGATACAAAGCAGAAATAAATACGTTTACAGACGGGGAAAACGTACTTCTTCCGTCATAACATGTTCATCTTTATCATTTTACGTTCATCTTTATCATTTTACCTTGTTATTTTCGCAATATATATTGCTGTCTCGTAAACAGGGTGGTTGTTTGTGTTTTGCAAGGGAGGAAAAAGATTGTATTTTCTGCCTGGGTCGAGATAATGGGTGTACCTATGTGTGGTTAGGCATGGCCACGAGCGAAAAAATCGTACATCCACTCATCACGATAGCAGGTGGTGAACTGACAGATGATACATGAGAGGGTGAAGTCAAGGTCAGTCTCATGTCCCAGATTTTCGTTCACTTCCCGAAAGTTTATTCACAGTTTTCTACAAGTTGCATTGCATTAAATGATCCAAACCATTACAGTAAACCTGAGCAAATAGGTAAAGATACCAAGACAAAAATGTATTTTTCTTTTATTATAAGTCTTTAACAAACAAACAAAAAAGGCAATATTCCGATGCCGATCATGGGTAATCATATAAATCAGGTTAACTGGTTACAAGGCTTTATTTAATGCTTTAATTGCTTACAAGTACATACCAGAACAGTAAATATTTAACTTACAAATACAGTACTGTAGAAAAGCAGTACAGTAAGAGTTTAACGAACAAACAAAAAAGGCAATATTCCGACGCCGATCATGGGTAATCATATAATTCGGATTAACAGGTTACAAGGCTTTATTTAATGATTTAACTTTATTCAAGTGCTTACAAGTACAGTACATACGAGAACAGTAAATATTTAACTTACAAATACTGTACAGTATTGTGGAAAAAACGAACAAATAAAAAAGGCAATATTCTGATGCCTATCAGGTAAACTGGTTATAAGACTTTATTTCTTGTTTTAACGTTATTTAATAGTACTTTAAGTTGCACATAAACTTACCATAACAGTACAGTACTGTAAATATTTAACTTACAAATACTGTGCTACTGTACTCGGGAATGTCTCACTCACTGAATAATTTCCCGCTTAGATCGTCACGTAATCAAAACAAACCGCGCGCTGCGGTGACGTTCGAGGATTTGATCTTTCAAAGACCTCTCCTGCGTTAATTTGTAGTTTTCATAATGGTTTTTTAATCTTACGTTGTCTTATATGTATCCCAGCCCTTACCGTGTATAATTGCGAGCGCGTTCCGTGAGATCGTGTTCCGTGCGAGTTACCTGTATTTATCAAATACCCATTAGAATTTTTTTTTTTTGTGTGTGTGCCAGTTGTAATATATTTCTGTACATCGCTTTTTAGCTTGATAATGATGTAAAAATTTACTGTACATGATTAAGTGCACTTTTTAGATGGGTTTGTGGAAACATTTGAGAACTTTTACACTGTATATAATATAGTATTATTGATCCTTTTGACAGTGTTATAAGTGTCTGATGTTGAAACAAGTGTTGTCTGTCCTAGTAAATATCAAACAAGAACGTTCTCCCTACGTGTCAAGTGGGGTTGGTGGAGGATTAGTGCCCCTCCCTGTAAAACAATAAACTCTAAGCCCTTGGCCACCCCGTTCGGGATACATGGCATCTGGCAATGAATGAATGAATCTTATACAGAACTAAGATTTCAGTGATTACAAAGGATGTAGTACTGTATTAGCAAAAGTTAGTTATTAATGGTTAAGAGGTTAAAGAAGATTACCTCTTATCCTGTCAGCCTTGACTCTGTGCAGTCCACACAGATTCTTCAGCAATCATATTTCACTGCTTTTACTCTTGACACTATCCTTTGACGCCCTGCCAGTATCACACGCATACATTAATGTAGACGCTGACTCATCTTAGTGCATCCCTCCTGCAGCCTCCTCACTTAAGAGTATTAAAACATTCATAGCACCAGCTCTCCTGCTTTCCATTTCCTTTCCATGTTTACTTTTTTATTCCCCCCCAGCACTGCACCAGGATACTCAATACTTAACAGTGCCTCGCCAGTTCATCTCCCTCCATTGTCCACCACTTTACACTGAGAATCTTTCAACAACATTCACTTTACTTTATAAATTTACTTTCAAGACAGGATGCTCGCAAACATTCACAAAACTCCACACCAGTCAGCAAAGAACACTGCATTATCTGCATCTGTCAGGTCTGAAATCATTTCTTCACCACAAATTACCATTTCCACTTTTCTCCACAGCTCAAATCTTGACTTCTCTCAACAGCCTGTCTATATACAGTAAGCCTTGATATATCAAACTAATTAGGGGAAAAAAGCTGACAATATAGCTGATATTCTTTAAGGAGGGACTATAATGATCCCTGATTGTGATGTATACCAAATTTTGTTTGGTGGATGCTGAACAGAATTGTACATGTTCACAGTTTTGTTGAAATTTTGTTTGGGTTTATACTGTGTCCTTTGATAATGTATGAATAAATTCATGATATTTTCAGTCAGTAACAGACAGCAAAAAAAAAAAAAAAAAAAAAAAAAAAAAAAACAGTAAAAATTACTCGTTATTTACCTTTCATTTGGACTGGTGGCTATGTCTCCTCATAAATCAACCTTTTTGATATATTTGAAGGTAGTTCAGTAGGCTCAAAGAGGTTGATATAGCTGAAATATGGATTAACAAGGTTAATATAGTGAGGATTTACTGTAAATTGAATAACAATGAAGACATACATATCCTTGACTCACTTATGCACTGTTACTGAATTACTCCATTTACACTTACAGATCCTTCTTTACCATCTTGAAAACTCTACAGCATTCAGTAGCTTTCTGGCCACACCATACATATGTGAAACTTTCCATTATCCTTCTTTGTTCATCTTCTTAAGCACCTTTACTTAATCCATAAATGCCTAAACACCTTAAAGTCTCTCAGATGCTTTCTCCACTAATTTTTGCTGCAAATAATGATCCACACATCCCCTGTCATCCCCAAAACCATATTCACACACCCTGTATTTTAATATACTCCATACCTTCTTAATAATTATGCCTCCATTCAGTTTTAAAGAAACCCTTTTTTTTTTTTTTTTCCCTTAGATGTGGGATTGTGGGTGGAGTATGTTATGTTCATGCTGGGGTGTGGTGACCTGGAAGCCACAAGGAGTGTGGGTGAACGTGCCCTAACTGCTGTTGGCACACATGTTGCAGAGGGCATTCTAGTTTGGCAGGTTGTCCTGATGGTGGAGAAGCAGGTAAGTTCTGTAGGAACAGTAACTGAAACTGGTAGGGATACACTGGAAATCTGTTGGATGTCTGGTAGCTGTTTAGGTTGTCTTTGTAGATAGCTGGAAAAGCACTCCAGTATTTAGACGTAACTGGATGTTTCCAGTGTGAATTAGTGTTCATTAAAAGCAGCTATATTGTAACCAATAGGTTATTCAAAATAATTTGATGAATATCTTTATAGTAATGAATTTATTTATAGTACTGTACTGATTTTACTCAGAGTTACTCCATACCAGAAATATTCGTCACATAAATGTATTGAGAGAATAATTCAAAACTTCGGCAGGCTCTAGTCATCTTGAAATTTGTCTTTAATCGAATTTTAGTTAATGCATTGCTTAAAATAATATTTCCATTTAAATGTGTACCCATTATGTTTCATGAGCTGGGAAAAGAGCAGCAAAATGGCAGCTGACTGGGCAACATGGAGGCAGTTTATTTGTGGCCACTCTTTTTGGGATTAAGGCGTCTGGCTATAGATAGATAGAAAATAGTATTTGTACCAGTAGCTGCAAAGTGAAAATACTGATGTTTTCATCATCATTATCATCACCATGATTCTTGACCCTTTTTCCTACATCAGGATGAGGTAGGATCCAGTGATCAAGAAAAGATTAAGTACAGAAGTGTAGAGCTATCAACAGTATCCCCAGCAAAATAGGCCAAATATTCTATTACTCCTCAATCAAGCTCACAGAATTGTGGAACCACTTCTCAGGTCCAGTCTTTTTGACTAACTTTCTGGTAACTCTCCTTACAAGTACTGTACACCAAAAGTACAGCTTCCAGACAGAGTCAGTCTGCCATTCATCAAACCAGAAAGGGGGTGGCAAGCTCCTGCCACACAATGAAGAATTAGGGAATGTCCATCTTAGACTTTGTGGTACAGTACATTCATTTCCAGTTTGGAATGTAGTCACTGACAGTATATCTGTTCACAAGCAAACTTTCCACAACGTTTAATTGAGGTGTATATTTTATCTGATTCCCTGTCAGTAGTGTTGTTTACATACATACATTATCTAATCCTGTGTTGCCCCATGAGGAGCATAGGAGGCCGGGGATGGACGAGTTGGTCCTGACATTAAGATGAGAGTGACCAGCCTCACACATCCCTAAGTGGCATTACGTGGACATTAACCCCAACCATCCCTTGGATATAAACCTGCATCAGCTCAGTCTGATTGGAGCATCTTAATTACCCACTACACCACCAGGTGTCATAGTTTGATTATATGGTTACACCACATAGTGTAGTAAATGGTTTCCTGGTCTATAGGAAACCATTTGGCTTGTCACTCAGTGTATAGTCACCCATAGACAGAAGGAAGAGGAAAGAAAGAATGAAAGAAAGACAGAAGAGGAAGGAAGGAAAGAAAGAAGGAAAAGGGGAAAGGGCAGTCACACGAGAGCAGCACTACATTGAGTGAGTGGATGGTGAGTGTTGTTTTAGAAGGCAAATACTGTGTAGTACTTTCATAGGCTATGGAATGTGCATTCTTGTACTTTATACTGTTCAGTACGTTTAATCAGGCTATGTAATGTGTGTTTCCTGTACATTATATATAAAGATGACTTAATTGTTTTATTTTATTTTATTTATTTTCAGGTTTTTGCAGGTCTTCAGAAACCTTGTGCAGTTCCATCAGAACAAGATCTTAAGGATCAAGAAAAGCAGCTTTGCAGAATCCAAACACTTTACAGAAGACAAATGAGAGTTCCTCTTCTAAACACTGACTCTGATTCACTCATAGAGGAAGCAAATGATTACTTTGAAGGTGGTATTGAGATCCATATGAAGGATGACTTAAAGAAGTCTCAGAATAAACTTCAGGAGAAGGTCCCATTTGAAGATGAACTAGTAAGTCTATTTTACCATATTGTATTTTGTTTTTGATGCACAGTATTATTGAGGTAGTTATGTTTTGTTGAATGAAGAGACAAAGTGGTGAAGGATTTTGTGTACCTACAGTAGGTGCAGTAGCAGTAGAGAGAGAATTGTGCAAAGCAAGTGGAAACTAGAGTATCACAGGGAATGAAATTGGGAAAGAAATGGATGTTTGAGTTTGGAGGCTGTAAGAGGATTGCATAAAAATGTATTATCGCCCACATAAAAGTATGGGTGTGAGATTGAGGTGTAGCATGAGTAGCTACGAAAAGTCAGGGGTAAGAGCTATGGAAATGGAATTATTGTGTAAAGTGTGTGGAGTTTGTAGAGTGAATAGGATAAAAATTAACTAAGGTGATTCATGAAAGATGAGGAATAAGGAAGTCTGTTGGCAGTAGTGTTGTAGAGCATGTGCTTAGATGGTATAGCTGTATGAAGAAAATGGATGTAAATTGAATAGTGTAGCAGGTTTATGTCAGTGAGTCTGAAGGTGGGAGGAGGTACGGTAGGCCAGAGGAAAGTGGATAGATATGGTACTGTATATAAATTTGTAAGAAAAAAATGTATGAAGATTGATGAGACTAGAAAACTGACAGAGGATGAAGTGTTTGGATGAATTATATATGGAGGAGCAAATGACAAGCCCCCCTCCACTCTCCTTTTTTTTTTTTTTTTTTTTTTTTTAGCTGGGCTCTTATGTGATGAGTAACATGAAGGATATCTGTTGAAATCTCTTCCAAAATTATGTGCAGATTGCTACATCTGAGGTGGTCAGGATTTTGGGGGTTTGGATGGTAGGTGTATGGCCCATTTCACCGGGCTTGCTGTTTGGTTTTCCCTGTGTTGTGTTTCTCTGCTAATGTTTTCTTGGCCTTACTTCATCCAGTTCTTAAGTGGGGGAAAAAAAGCCAGGATGATGACAATGACGATGGAGACGCACAAGATTGTTACTAGATTAATACCACAGGGAGCAAGGTATAGTTCAGCTACCCCAGACCTTACACTGTGGTCATTCACACTTGCCACACAAACCATATAAGAAACTGTATGTAACCTATCTTCAGACTGGTCTCATAGTCATATCCCTTGAAACTGACAGTGCAGCCCAAGAACAAGAGTGCTTACAGAAAATGCAAGACCATTTAGGAACAGTACACACACACACACACACACACACACACACACAGTTAGAGGAAGGTCCAGTGATAATGATGAGGAAAAGGAGATTAAGTACAAAAAAGAAAGAAGGCAAGATGATGATGTGGCAGGCTCAAGGGGTTGGGTATTCTGCATATATATTAGAAAATTTGTATTAACTCCTCAGTATAGTAGTCAGCACAACTGTCTCTAAAGGAACAGACCTGGTTTAGACTCTGCTGGTAGGTGAAGGTACCCACCGTCCACCCACTCATTGTAATGCAACCTTCAGATGGAAATATTGAGTAATAAGCCAACTGTTTTGCCTATAATTGCAGAAACCAGGTACTGTACTGTGTTGGATGATAATCATGCAACCAGAGAGATACCTGGTTATATAGTGGGTTAAGGTACTCATGTTGAATGGTGCCTTTAAGGGTTACCATTTGAGGGTTGGTTGGGATTCACTGCTCACTTAATGCCACTGAAGGGATAAGTGAGGCCAGTCACCCTGCCATAAATGTCAGAACTGAGTAGCCTAACCCAGGATGCCTACACTATGATATTGATGGGGCTAAAAAGAATTGGAAAATTAAGGTAAATAGAATTTTACCATTGCTCTTACCTGTCAATGATAGATTGCAGAAATATTTCCTTAGTCTGTCTGCCACATTACTGAACTTTCATCCATTATCACACTGACATCTTGACTTCATATCACCTCCTCACATCCCTGGCATACTGATTTTTTCCTCTGGCTTCCCGATTGCTCAGTAGTGCTACTGGTTCCCCATGAATGGTAATGTTTCAGATTCGTGCAACTGATGACACTGAGAAATTGGCAGTTTATCGTCGGTACATCACTCATACCAAAGAAGTGGATAATCCTGCAGCTGTGCAGAACCTTTACGAAAGGGCCATTGCAGATCATTGCCTTGATGCTGGTAAGAGTTAGAGTGTATGTGACATGATTGTATTAAGCAACAGTTAACATTATTAAGAATGAGGAATGTTGTGTAGCTTGAACACAAACAAATCTGAAATCATCTCAACAGAACTGTTGAGCTGCAAAATATTATTGTTAATACAATATAGCCATGTGTTAGATGATGGAGAGGGACATCTTCATGCAATGGCACAGATATATATATCAGTATATAGTGACCCCATTGTATGTGTGGCTCCCTATGGTTTGATTCTAAGTACATGGATGAAAAAAACGGTGCCAAGAGCGTCGTATGCATGGGAAAAGCATTCCAGTTCATCACACTAGTATCATACCAGTGCCTGTGTTGGCTTGGGTTTGGGGACTTTTGAAGCTATCAACACAATGATGTCACGGCTGCCTTGGTGGTCAAGATTCCTCTGTGCATCCTTCTTCCCATTCCATCACATGAAGTGATAATGCTGACTAGAGCTAACTAGCCATGCTGATGCACTCTGTCTTTTTAACTGTGTTACAGTACTTTTACTTCACTGTGTCTTGTGGCACTAGCCATTATCATGATTTAGTATGGCTTCTCAAGAACATGACGGACCTATGTAAAAAGGCTGTTCTCTAGCAGAAAAGACAGAAATGTTACATCACCTGAACAGGCATGAATGAGTTTGTGATGTTGCTAAGGTCTTTAGCTAATGTGAATAATCTACACTGCAACTGTGCAGAAGAACTGTGAGGGTATTGAGCACACCTTACAGTTAGAAGCTGAGGATGTAACTGAAATGCTGAAGTTGGTCATTATTCTAATCATTTGTGAAAGGGAAAATATTTTTATGAGAGTATTGCATGACCAGAGATGGTTAAATACTTGTGAATGCTAGTAGCTACCCAAGAGGAAGATGCTAAAGAAATTTATGGAATGGTGTTTTGTGTAGTGCAGTTTCAATCCTTCTGTATATAGGCTATTGAAGAGGCGGTTTCAGAAGTTTGTGCATCACTACACGTGAGGAACTACAGGGGCAAGGCATGTAGCGCAGACACGGCAGCGGCAGACTCATTTCCTCCCAAATTTCACAGGGCTTGGGAGGGAATGAGGTGTGCCAGATTTTTTACATAGGTGAGACTGGTTTGTTCTGGAAGCACCTGCCTTTCTCTCCATTCCTGACTCCAGTTGAAAGAGGGCTGTCAGGCTCAAGGCTAGTTAATAATGACTTAGAGTGCAGAATCCAAACTTTTTCACTGAACTGAGATATAATATTGGTGATTCTAGCATATTTGCTAATACCAGACTGATTCCAGTATTTGATCTCAGAATTGGCAAATAAGATATTTAAAAAACAAAAATGGTACCCATTTTTTTAAAGCAAATGTATATTAGCATTTTTTTTCTAATCCAGTTTGCAAATTCATAGCTCAGATGTTGGAATCAGTTTACAATTGGGTGCAGAAGGTGAGAAGTGTGAACATTGGGGTTAAGCTTGTGAGAGGCAGACCAAAAAAAGCCTGGGGCAAGGTTATAGAGCGACCTCAGAGAAAAGAGAGTAAATAGGAAGATTGTCAGAAATTGAGTAACATGGAGAGTCGCCAGTAACCCATACCGCGCTAGCGACCTAGATCCATGATGTCATCATCATCATCCGGACCTCCTTTCCCACCCTAGGGCAGGGTGAGAAGTAGCAACGTCCAGACAGCCCAAGTTTTCCCACTCCAATGGGCCACACTTCTATTCACTCATCATTCCAGCCCCCGGAATCCTGGCTCTATCTGATACGCCCCAAACTTTCACCACATTCTGTAGCTTCACGTAAACGTATCCGATAGTCAGTCCAAATGCTGTCATGTTAAAAGGGAGTGCCAAGTCTCTGATCCTTCACTTCTTCTCACAACATTCATCCAGCCAGCTCGATCTCTTGTCAGTCACCTTGCCTAACCGACTTCCGTACCTCTCCATGTCCCTCTCTAAAATGCCAGTGACGTGGATCTCCATCCTGCAGCATTAAGAAGTCATTGCAATTAAGCAAAGTAAAATGGAAGGTGCAGTAATAACGTATCTTGCTAACTTCAGACATTTCTCCGTTACACCTGCAACACAGATTTAGGAGTGCAGGAGGTGAGTGATAGTCTTCACAAGCTCACTCTGCAGTCAGTAACCTTGAAGATTTCAGAAGTCGAGTGGCACAAACCCGACTCGATTCAACCAACTTTCTGGCTTTGGCGATTAGTTTTGTTAGTGCCAGGGATCTTATTTTGATGTATTAAGCCTATTTAGCCACAAAAAAAAAAAAAAAAAAAAAATCTAATATCGGTTCACAAGCTCACAGCTGCTCTCTGCTCTCGGTAACCTCAAAGATTTCGTAGGTAGAGTGGCACCAATCCGACTCGATTCAACCAACTTTCTGGCTTCAGCGATTACTTATATTAGTACCAGGGATCATATATTGATGTATTAAGCTCATTTAGCCGGGGATAAATAAAAACAAAATCAGCCAGCGTAGAGGGATATCATTTCCCCCCTCCCCATTGACCAATGCTGATGCATGTAAGCATTTTGGAGCCTTCATAAACAATAAACAATTCATTTACTATTTTGATCATTGTTTACAGTTGCTGTTGTTACATAACACAGATCAGTCTGGCTGAGCAGACCCATCAGCCACAGTTATGCAACTGCCCCAGTGGGGTAATTCTGTAGATTCCCAGTACCATTGATGTGTGTCTGTGGCTTAGTGTAAAAACACTCCTCAAAAATTTTGCTGCTCTTCTGTGACATTACTGCTGAGGGTATATGAAATTGGAGGGGGAGTGAAAGAAAGGGAAAAAAGAACGTCATTCACTTTCAGGCATAGATCCATGGTGGTGTTACAGTGCTAGTTTTGACTTGATTTTATCCTTATATAAGTCTGGATAATTGAATGAATGATCAAGGTGGATAAAACAGAAATAAAGGCCTTAGATGATAAAACATTGTTGAATGGTTGCATGATTTAATAACATTTGGATAAACAACCATCCAGTGTATTTTGCTAATTTGCCTTGTGCTCAGCTCCACTCCTGTTAAGTTTGAATTTATTATATACATATCATATGCATTACCAGGTCTGTGGGAAGAATACGTCAGATTTGTTATGCATCAGTTTCCGGGAATGGACTACGTGGTCTTACCAGTATGTGAACGGAGTCAGAGAAATTGTCCCTGGTCAGCTGTTCTCTGTGAGCTCCACATTACAGCTCTCCAAATGTTTGCCGTTGAGGGACAGGAAGAGGCTACTGCTGCTAAGATTAAAGGTCAGAGTAACTATAATTTACATACAGTACGGTAGTTGGCAAAGTGTGTAGGTGCTGTGTTTAGTTTGTGATGGTTATAATTGCTGGGGGTAAAAGAGTCTGAAATTTAATTAGTGTAAATATCTCAGTATAATTATTTGTTATCAGTAATATAGAGGTTTAATAGAATCATAGTCTACTTACACAAACCTCCATTCTTCCTGTTTCTCACCATTCTCTCAGGAATGCAGTGGAAAGAGTTAAAGGTTTTTGTTTCTTCATATTCCAGTAACTCATTTTGGGTACTTGCAGCCTAGTCAGAACATAAAGAAACCACATTGTTCTCCAGTATGTATGAATCCACTTTTTGTAGACCTCCAAAAAATTTTTACTGTTATTGTTTCCTGGCTTCTATACAGTTTTCTCTCTACCTTTGTTCTGTGTAGCCTCCCACTGTAAAGTAAGGTAAATCTCTTTCCCTCCAGATATTAAGAGGTCAATCTGACTGCTTAGAGGAGGTTGAGGAGAACATATGTGACCAAGAGTGCTGAGACAAAGAGTGTAAATATGCTCCCTGAGTGTCTGTAGTGTAAACTTCCTGGTAACATTTGTGGGTTCTGTTTTTCAGCGGTGTCTTGAGAGTGGGATTACCAAAACATCATTCATTTGCACTGTAAATGCTTACAACACACCCTGCATCTACACCACTGAATTTTGTTCGTTTTCTGCCTTGTGTTTAACTGTGCCTTACAGTTCTTGCTGTTAGTTTATATACTATACATATATACTGTGGATTCTCGAATTTTGATAGTTCAGAATTTGATTAATCAAATTTCAATGCATTTTGGAGTGGTCTGCCTACCTCACTTTTCGATGCAAAGTCGCGTATTTCGATGCTTTCAGGGCCAGACTCCAACCAAAACAAGCAAAGATAATATTTTTGATGCGAACCAAAATGCTAGAAGTGAAGGAAAATTATAAGAAAAAGTATGAGCCTAACCTAATATCGTATGTGACGTGTCAAGAAGAGAATGAAAATCAACATCAGTTATTCATATGTGGAGCACACGATGATAAGGTTCTGAGACAATTCAACATCGTCAATTTGCCGTCAGATAATTCCCCATCAAAACATGGACGATTTCCTGTCAGGACAATTCACACCCTGGACTATTCCAGGGTGTGATACCTACAGTATCATTAATTAGTAGTCAATACTTTAATAACTCGAAGATATAACAAGAGAAGTTAAAGGGAAAGTATCAATAATAGAAATACTAAAACAAAATGAATCACAGGTGGTAGCGAATACAGTAGGCAGAATACTGAAACGAAGAGAAGTACAGTAGTTATGAATATAAGGAGCAACATGGAAATGAACAATAGAGACAGAGAAAAAAAAAAGTCATGTTGTTTAAGGACAAGAGCCCCCGGGTGGGAGTAGGCACCAACAACAAGCCATGTGCAAGGTGATGTTCTTTTGTCGGCGGCCATCTTGCGATTGTCCTGCCAGCAGCCAGCCCTCTACAACCAAGTGCCTCACTTTCAGCCTGTATCTTCCATGTATGGACGTGCATTTCACTGCAATTTAGTTGTATGTATTTTCTTTGTATTTTTGTCACAACTCACTTGTTTCAAGATGGCCAGCACGGGTGGTTCTTTGGGTAGCAGTGGTAATGGACAAGAGCAGCCTGTCACCTTTAAATCTTCGCAGCCAAAGGAGAAATGGCAATACAGGAAAGGGCAGAGATACACCAAGTATACACTTGACAGTATGGCAATACAGTGCAGAACTACAGTTACTTAACCACAGTTATAGTTTATAAAGTTTACAGGGGGTTTGGGCAAAAAATCATGATTTTACGTAGTTTGGTTCAGAGGCCCCGGATCCAAACTAATTTTTCCCATAAGAAGTTCAATTTAAATTTCGATTATTTGAATTTCGCGGTGATTTTTAGGTACCCATGCCCATCGAAATTCAAGAATCCACTGTATAGAGAGAGAGAGAGAAAGAGAGAGAAATGTATATGTGTATGATATGTATGTATGCATATGCTGTGTATACTTTGGAGTGAATGTGGATGTGATAGAAAGTGTTAGGAAATATACATTGAGGTAGTTTGGCCATGGAGAGAGGATGGAGAGTGAGAGACTAATGAGGAGAGTGAATGCGAGTGAGTTGGAGGGGAGGAGAAGGAGGGGGAGGCCGAGGATGAGATGTAGGGATGGAGTGGAGAGGTGTATGAGAGAAGTGGATGTGAGCTGGGAGCAAGGCAGTGAAGTGACATTGAACGGGGCGACATAGAGGCAATTTGTTTGTGGCCACCCCTTTTGGGATTGAGGTGTCTGGCAATAGGTAGCCTCGATAGATCTATTGATAGATCATTGATAGGTATTTTTTTCTTGATTTGAATGATTGGTGTCCTTTATTTTGGAAAAATATGCTGTGTTATGGGAGGACATTGTTGATTTCCTCTTGCTTCTCATTTATTGTGAGAGGTCTATAACAGTTGAGTTTCTCACATCATTTTTGTACCCAACATGCTCTGTTATGTTCATTGTTTTTCATTGATGAGCAGTTAATGTGCTTTGTGCAGGTAGCATAGTCTGGTTGCACATAAACGCTTTATCACTTTCAAGAAGATCGCAGCTTATTGTGGGGGAAGTCATTATCCTCTTGTCTTATTGCTCAGCATCTCATAGTTTACCCTTCCTGCCATCATGTGTTATAGATGGCCTTGTACATTACACATACCTGTGTTGGAATGACCTTTAGTCGGGATCATTCACTCTGGAGTAGCTGGGTTTCATTCTCACTTGGCCACCGTAGTATGAATGAAGTGGTCCTTGCCAAGGGTCATAGCCCTACATTTGTCACCTAGATACAGTCCTCTGAAACTCATAGCCGACAGGTTACAGAAAACACTCCCACTCACATCCATTGCAGCGGGGGGTTGCATAGATCAGCTCTGCTCCATCAGACAGTACTCAGGGGACGTCTTCTTTTTGCAGTCTAGAGATTCATTCTGAAAATCAAGCAATAACATATTTGTTCTCTGTACAGTATAAACTTCCTATATGAAAGTACTGTGGCATACTTCATACTCTGTCCAATGAAATCCATCTTGAATTGTTTAGAACTTGAATCCACATGTAGCACCATAAAGTATTCATCTTCATTTCGTTCATGTTTTTTAGTCACTGCAGAAGTCAATGTTATTTTTTTCTTCTTTTGCACTTTAGGAGCTCTGGAGAAAGGTATTGGGTGTGGCATCCAATCTGGGAGTGATGCGACATGCATGTGGATGGCTTACCTGGTATTCTTACGACGGCAGATTAAGTGGGACCAGCCACATGACTCACAGCTGACATTCTTCAGAATTGCAGCTGTACAGGCTATAGACTTTATTGATAAATGTAAGTACAGTATAGGAGACAGATATGGGAATGACAGGGGTGTACTTTAACCCTTCCACAACAGTGGTACCCTTTTTATTTTGTTCTTGCTATTGCCAGAGAGATGCCTTTCTGTGGTAACACCAAAATGCATACCTGAGTGACTCCAGTGCCCGGTTATACAAGTGTACCTCATCTCTCTTCCTATCACCTGAAGTGAAGGATGGTGGACTGCCTGAGGACAGCTTTAGCCTGTAGTCTGCTGGGTTCACATTTCAGATGAACTTGGGGCTACAGCTACTGCTACTGCTATTTCAATTATCCCTAAACAGTTTTAATCCGATTGAGAGAGGCTTCTAGTAGTGAAGTGAGTACGGTAGTAATTGTCTCTATTATCCTCATCGCTGGAGGTTATTTGTGTTTCATTCTACCTGCTGCTAGATTATTTTATGCAGCATGAAAGAAACACCTCATGTAGGAGGGGTCGGGTAATGAAGCTTTTGAAAAGATGACTGTTAGAAGTATAATAGCACTGTGTTGTAGCAAACTGGGAGAAACATTCCGCTCTTTAAGTTTTTATTGAAAATTAAATGTAACTGGTTGGTTGGGTTATGTGAAGAGATGAAAGATAGAGTTTTGGGATGAGCATCTTATTTCTGAATTGCAATTGTTGAACAAGTTTATGGATATGAGAGTGCATTGTGGGCCAGAATGTAGCACTGGGAGTTCTGTATGCAAGAGAATACATGTATTCATTGATGCATTCTGTATGATTATTTTCAATACAGTGTTTACAGAAAGACCATGCATGCTGATTACATAGAATTTGGAGTTGCTAGCAATCATACTGAATGTTTCTTAGGTAGAAAAATCTTCTTGGATGTGTCTTAGGTAGAAAAATAATCTTGGAAGCATGTTAAAGATGTGAAAGTAATTGGTGGGAGGAGTGTGCCCCACAGCACAAGTTGTGTGTCTGTCATATAGTACTGAAAAGGAGGAGGGACAGGGAAAGAAAAAAGTACGGATCCCGAGAAGATTGAGTATAGAGCCAGAAGAATCAGGAGTAGGATGTATTTGATGATGAGATGTGCAGAATGGAGGAGACTGCATGGGACAGTGTTTATGACAAAAGGGTGACAGTAGGGCTCACCAAGACATGGTATCACCTCCTAAAAGCAGTGGACAGAGATTGTGGTAAGAACTGTCCATATGGTATACTGTTTTGCCAATTTCATCATTTTATCTGATACCAAACTAATATCAGTATGTATAATCTTCACCAGATATTTTTATCTACCTTACTTTATTCCATCCAAAGACACTTTTTAACTTTGTGTCAATGTTTCATTTCTTCACTAATTTACTTCAGACAGGGTACAGTTGTTTCTTTGGCTAGTACACTGGGGTGCCTGTTTTATTAAACTGTTTTAGGCATTTAATAGGGTTTATGGGCCATGGTGTCAAAGGTCAAACCATACAAGCAAGCACATTTATCAGCAGCAGCAGTAGCAGTAGTAGTGGTAGTAGCACCATATTACCATAGTAGTAGTAATAATAGCAGTAGGAATAGTAGTAGTATTAGTTGTAGGAGGAGGAGGAGTAATAATAGTAATAGTAGGAGTAGTTGTAGTAGTAGTAGCCTAGTAGTTACAACCCAGTCTCATCTGGACATGAACCCCGTGATCTGCAGGAAACTAATACTGCAGTCCACCATCTTCATTTTGGGAGGTGAGAGTGGGTTAGAGAGTTGAAGGACATTGTGCATTTTAGCAGCATCTCCATCTGGGTGCATCGTTACCATTGTGGGTTGATGTTTCTCTCCAGCACCCACATATTTTGTGAAATTAGACAACACAGATCTGTAGTTTACTTTTATTTTTTTCCAACTAGGAGATGACAGCTAATTACATAACAGGCTGCATTACAAAAAACATGTCAGTTGCTTAGAGAAATTGATAATTTTTATTTATGTATTAGCTGTTTTCTACCCATCCCTCATCTAGTTCTTTATTTCCCCATCAGAAATGTAGGGGCACGGGGTTAAATTAATTACCGTACTCCATAATTGACTCAATCAGATACGTTTTTGTGAAGCTGCAGAATGTGGTGAATGTTTTTGGCGTATCCAGTAGAGCCAGGATTCTGGGGGCTTGAATGGTGAGTGAATGGAAGTGTGGCCTATTTGGACTGGGCAAGTTTGTGCTGTCTGGACATTGCAACTCCTCACCCTGCCCTTGGATAGGAAAGGAGGTCCAGATGATGATGATGATGATGATGACTCCATAATTATACATTAGGTGAAAGTGATAAGTTGCTAGCCCTTGAACAGTGACATGCAGAACTGAAGAATACTATGAAAGGTTGAAGAATGGGAATGCTGCAGGTGTTGATGATTTACAGTATTTGCTGACATAGTAAAAGATGATGGAGAAAGTAGGAATGAAAATTTTGGGTTATACTGTACAGTATGTGCTAAAAGGTCTGAATCAGCAGAGTGTTGCCGGTGGATTAGAAAGCTGTGATTGTGTGCTTGTGCAAAAATATAGGTAACTGAAGTGAGTGCACATACTGTCATAGGATCAGTTTACTGAATGATGAAGGGAATTGTTATCTCATTTACATACTGTAGTCTACATTGTGTCGGGAGCCAATGAGATGACCCCATAGAGGCATTTGAATAGCTGTTGTTGACAGATCTTCCCAGTCAGTCAGACCAGGATTGTGCAGCAACAACAAAGTCCACATATTCGTCAATTAATTTATTAGTTTAGGTCTCCCACTTGAATGCACATACTTATGCCAATTTCCTATGTCAGCTTACATGACATTATCTCCTAGCATGATAGTACTGCATAGGAAAATCTTACAAATAAACGTTTGAGCTTAAAATGCCATTAAGTTCAGTGACTATTATTTTTCATAGCATAATGTTCAATAATTTTTTTTAATTATATTCTTTGCTTATCTAAATTTTGATGTTGCCAAGCAGTAAAATACATAGTTATCTAATGAATATTTGCACTCCTTACAGATTTTGGTGAAGAAGGAGACATTGAGAGCAAAATTCCTCGTTTCTTGGCTCAGATAGAAGCTGAATATGTTCATGACCCAGAGAGGGCCAGAGAAATCTGGAATGATATAATTATGAAGCGCAACAATAACTTCAAAAGTGCAAACCTGTGGCTTGAGTTTATTAATTTAGAAAGGTAAGTACTAGTTCATTTTTGTTGTTCCATGTCACCAGCTGTAGCAGAGAACCTAATTTAGGATATACAGTACAACAATACTGATTTTGAAGAAGAAAAAAAGAATGTGTTCATTAATTAGAAGAATATGAAAATCTGAATGTGGTACCATATATTTTTATACTAGTGTTTTAACTCAGTTGAATAAACAGCTTTTGTATGCCAGTAATCATTGAGTATTAGTTATAGGCAACCATACCAGACAAGATTCTTTCTTAGCAGTAAGATGAAAAATTAGCCCCTTACAAGTTGAAAAATTATCCCCTCAAGTTGAAAAATTATCCCCTCACAAGTTGAAAAATTATCCCCTCACAAGTTAACCATGACCAGGCTAAATGGAATAGAACTCTCTCTGCCTCAATGGCAAGTTCCATCACTATATTACTAGTTGGTGAGCTAAGGAAGAGGTTGCTGTATGGCCACTGCACCTTTGCCAGATCACTTCACCAGATGACAGGTGATGTACTGGCAGTAGATGGCTAGGACTAGACCAGATTATTGGAACCTGATACTGTCTTTGAAACATCTTACTTCTTTCTGACAATCTCTGCTCTTTTCAAATATCACTTATGCAGATCATCATCATCATTATCGTCTGGACTTTCTTTCCCACCCTAGGGCAGGGTGAAGAGTAGCAACATCCAGACAGCCAAAGTTTGCCCAATTCAATGGTCATGCTTCCATTCACTCATAATTCAAGTCCCTGGAATCCTGGCTGTATCTGATACAACAAAAACATTCACCACATTCTGTAGCGTCACATAAACATATCCAATGGAGTCACGTTAAAAAGGGGTGCCATATCTCTGATCATGCACTTCTTCTCACAACAGTCATCCAGCCAGCTCGATCTCTTGTCAGTCCCCTAGCCTCACCGACTTCCATACCTCACTTCCTTACACACTCATCCACCATATCCCTCCACCTTCTCCTTGGCCTATCTCACCTCCTCCCTCCTTCAGATTCACTCAGATATACCTTTTTCACCACCCTATTGTTATCCAATGTCTCCACATGACCATACTGTTTCAGTACACCTTCTTCGATTCTGGTGTCCACAGACTTCCTCTCTCTGCATCTTTCACAAATCACTTTATTTCATATCCTATCCACTCTCTGTACTCCATATAATTCCTCAGCAATCCCTTCTCCACTGCCCTCACTCTTGACTTTTCATTTTCATGCCACACCATAGGCTCACATCCACATGTTAAAGTTGGCACTAACACTCCGTCATATAGCTATACCTCACGCGGCTGCAACACTCAAGCCTCTGTTTGTTATGAAGGCCTTTATGGCATCAGCTGCTTTCCTTCCTTGTGTCACTCTGCTTTCCCTTGCACATTTTCCTCTCTTTTCTGTCACTGTACCTAGGTATTGACCTCTCACCAATTCCATTCTCTCTCCATTCACTGTAACATCACACTGGAATCACCTTCTTTCATGATAACCATCATTTTACACTTACTTATGCAGATACCTCTGGAAAATGATCTGACATAACACCTCTCATTCCCTATACATTGCAGTAGCAAAGTCTGATCTCCTCATTCAAGCATCCAGACGTAATCAGTCAATGCGTAATATTCAGTCAACTCCTCTTCCCCTCTTCCATACCTTTTTCCATGTATACGAGTTTATCATTTTTGCCAAAAGAAGGTCCTAGTTATTACCGAACTCCTCCCAGTACAAATGTCCACCAAGGCACTACCATTTTGATCCACTTCACTGGTTACACTTCAGTGGCCAACCATCCCATGTGTTCTTGCATTTTCCACTTTACCATTCGTATCTTAAAATAAAAACACACTTCTGTCAAAGCTTTTCCATGTATGCTTAATAGCCTCCCAAAACTCTGTAGCCACTCAGTCCTCTGTTGGAACAGATCAGTAGTTGCCCATTTATGTATTCTCTCATTAAGTCCCATACAGTACTTGATATGACTGATCCATAATCCAATATATTCCCCTTCCACCCCATATATACAGCAATCTGTTAGACATTTATCCTTCACATTGGTCTCATTCAGCTTGCATATATCCACGTTGTATCTTCAAGTATGTGCACAGTCTCTATATCATCATCTGTGACTGAAAAGGCTGTTCCACGATAACCGGGCACCAGTGGTGATCAAACTCGCTGCTCATCAGTTTCAAAGTATGGTGATGATACGTGCTGAAAACAGAGGGCCAGAAGCTGGGATGGTGCTTCAGTCTTCATACAATCATTCTCCAAGCATTTTCCTTTACAGTACCATACTCCAACACGACTGGTGCCCACTGATTGTGTGGAAGGACCTTAGCAGTCCATCATCTAGTTCTTGCCTATCAGTTGTTGGTCTGTTCATTTGTGATGCCCCTCGTCCCTTCTTTATAAACAATAAGTAGGCTACTGCCTCTTTACAGACCCATTTTAGTTACTTCCATGACATGCAGGGAACACGTGGTTAATATTGATTTCCCCTGTCGCAGGGATCATACAAAGTCCTTCAGCATTTAAAAAAAAAAAAAAAAGAAAAGAAAGAAAAAAATGATTTATTGCAGTCCAGTGGAGTTCATGTTCACACGAGTCTGGAGTAACAACCAGAAAACTTGGATGCAAGAAGTAATATCTTTCCTACCATTACCATTTAAATGCCAAGGTGGTGTGGTAAGATTGCTGAATGCTAGTTTCTCAGGTGCAGATAGATCTATGCCACTCTTCATATTTGTATTATAGAGAGGAAGTTGTTAAAAAACAATACAAAGGTGAAGAGATCACTCATTATAGATGTGAACATTGCAAAGACCACTTTTTTTTTTTTTTTTTTTTTTTTTTTTTTAAAGCAGCTAACTGTTATTCTATTTTCAGGAGTTACGGTTCTGAGAAGCATTGTCGCAAACTCTTCAGGCGAGCAATTGAACGTGTGTGGGACTGGGTGGAAGTGATTGGTACTTCATACCGCCGTTTTGAAGAAGAAACCGGGACCTTGGAGTCAATGGAAGATTTCCATAGGAGATATGAAGATAGGTTAGTAGTGAGTACATTACATTTTATTTTTTAAAACTTAATGTTTTCTTTCTTTGAGAGAAGTGAAGCCACTGAATGTACAGTGAGGCTGGATGATGAGGGAATTGAAAATGTGAGTGCCTTTAAGTACTTGGGTAGTGTGGTGAGTAAGGATGGAAGTTTAGATAGTGAAGTGCTTGAATGGGTACAACAGGGAAGAAAGGTTGCTGGTTCATTGAAAGTGGTGATAAGTAACAGTGAAGTGAGCATAGAAGTAACAAAATCACTGCATGACAGTATTGTGATAGCAACTGTAAAGTATGGAAGTGAAGCTTGGGGCTTGTTGGAAGGACACTGGTTAAGAGTGAGAGCAGTGGAAATGAGTTATGTAAGAGGAGCATGTGATGTTACATGGAGAAACGATTGACAAATGAGGATGTGAAGGAGCGTTGTTATGTGGATGTAGATATGATAGAAAGCTTTATGAGAAATACATTGAGGTGGTTTGGCCATTTCGAGAGGATGGAGAGCAAGAGACTAATGAGGAGAGTGTATGCGAGTGAGGTGGAAGAGGTGGGGAGGGGGAGGCCGAGGATGAGATGAAGGGATGGAATGGAGAGAGGTATATGAGACAAGGATGTGTGAGCAGGAAGCAAGGCAGTGAAATGGCGTTGGACAGGGTGACATGGAGGCGATTTGTTTGTGCCCACTTTTTTTTTTTTTTTTTTTTTTTTTTTTTTTTTTTTTAAATAAATAAATAGCCAGTAAGCCAGTATCATATTAGCCCATTTGCACACAGCAACAGTATACAGAGGCCTGGGTGAGGGCAACTGTAGTTTAGAACTTTTTATCCCTGAATTTCCATTTTGTCTTTGGATTGCATGTGAGAATGCTATTAGTATCCGTTTAGGAGGCTTTGTCCAAAGCTCTTGGCAGAAAATAGTAAGCACTCAGTGTTGCAAGCTATCTGTAGGGACCCACTGCTCCTTATTTTACTGCTTTAAGAATGTTAGGATATAAGTTTGGTTTTACACAAATTACCATAGTTCGATGCAGTTGTTTTTACTATTATGGCATGTTGCCTTAGTTAAGTAGGAAAAGTTTGTAGTTTCTTTATTATTAATGATATTTTTAGACATTTTACTGCTACAGCTTATATTTATTTATTTATTTATTTATTTATTTCCAGTTATTGCTTCATCCAACCCACAGGTATCCTGGTAGATGCAGTTTATTTTTGCAGCATGTTATAGTACCGGTACTAGAGTAATAAAATTTATAGATTTCATAGTAGGTAGGTTTTTATCATACTAGACTGGCTAGTCAGTTCCTTGCCAGCATATGCTTCTCTTGTACATGACTTATATATTGGCAGAATCCGTTTTATTATCTGAAAAGCTATGAAACAGATAGATAGTAGACTTTGCCAGGAAAGCAATGATTTTAAAAATTTGACCCATCCCTTTTAGATATTTTGAAAGTCATCTGAGAAAATTGTCCTGATGGTCTTTGTTTTATACCCACAGGATGGTGATTGTAACAAAAAAGAGGGAAGAAGATGCTTTGAAAGAAGAAGCTGAGAAAGTGGGAAAAGATAGCAGTTCTGGAAGGAAACCAAAAGAAAAAGCAAATAGAAAAGAAAAGAAAAAAGATTGGATAGAGAATAGGAACAGCAGTGATTTACAAGTGAGCAGCAATTGGAACAGTAATAAACTTTCCTCCCTTAACCTTTCACTCTCCTTCACCTATTCCTCCACTTTTTTCTCAGTTTCTCTTGTTTTCGTCTCTTTCCACTGTTATACACATTCCCTGTCTCCTCTGCTTGCATGTCATAACCAACTCTCTACAGGGTACTTAGGTAATTCCTTCATTTCTTTCCATTTTATTAGCTTGCACAGTACATTCCCCACAGGTCTACTCATTTATCTGTCTGACCCTCCATGAGACTTGACATTCACTTCCAAGATAATTTGTTTCTTTTGCCTTCGCTCTTGGTTTATGTTCTGTCGGAGATCAAGCAGCATGGAGAGCTGCCAGTAGGTGACCAAGGCCAATATATACAAGCATGTTGGAGCCTCCAAAATTGAGAACGATGTATATACATACATACTGTACATACATACATACAGTAATCCCTCATTATACGATGGGGTTCCGTTCCTGAAAACCCCATCGTAAAGCAATCCATCGTATAGCAATCCCATTATAACATGGAGTCAATAGGGATACGTTCCCAGACATGCCTAAACTCTCACATACACACACCTTAGCACTCACATACATGAAATATCCTTATGTTTAAACATTTGAAGTAACACATTAATAGTGAATAAAGAGAAAAAAACATGAAAACTACAGTATACAGTAGTTCTTACCTTTACTGAAGCAAGCAAGGGTTGTTTATGTGATTCCTAGACAATTCGCCATGAAGTCGACAATCCGCCGTCATAATATGGACATTCCCAGTCAGGACAATTCCCTGTCATTCTATAAATAAACTTATTACTGATTAACTGATACTTTAATAACTTATTTTCAGAGGGATCTATCAAAGTCTATTTTCATTCAATAGCGTTGGCTTTGGATATCATTTGTAAGTTGCACTTTTAGACAGTATTTAACTTGTTTCTACCTTGCTGTAGTTGACTTTGAATTATGTTCTAGCATCACCCATAGCTGTTTTCATTAATTTCCATTGGTACTACAACATCCTGGGTATATTTTAAAACGACTTTGAAGAGGTACAAGTACAGTACTAAAAAACTAGTGTACTCCTAAATAAACTGATATGAAAATAAACGACAGGGAATCATCCTGACGATGAAAAGTCCCAATGGCGAATTGTCTTGTTATTGTTGTGATGGCGAATTGACTTGATGGCGAATTGTCCCGAAACATTTATACAGACGTAATATGAAGATTATTCGTATAATTCCAAAGTATGTTGATCGTTCACTTAAGGTAATTAGGCATTTATATAAATGCCAGTGTCTCATATGTAGCCTTATGCTAAGATGAAGGAACGATCATAAATCAGCTGAGTCACGTTTCAATATACTGTATTATTATTTTTCATTTAATGCCCATGATTTGATGCCATATTTTACATTTACTTTATAAACAATAAACCACCATCACTTTCATAACTTACATAATTCAAAAACTAGTGTACTTGCTAAATAAAATGATAGGTAAATAAATGATGGGGAATCATCCTGACGGCGAATTGTCCTGACTCGGCCTCACAGTCACAGCCCTCACTCATCAGTATCAGAACTGGCTGGCTGGGCAGGACTGGCTGGCTGGGCAGGACTGGCTGGCTGGGCAGGGCTAGCTAATGAGGCTGGACTGGTGGACAAGTGTGTGTGGTCCAATGCTGACAGTGTGAGGACGTTTTTGTTGCGTTTGCACATTCGCTGTTCACTGAGCCGCGGATGATCCATTGTTGTAGCAAATCGTTCCCATTGTATAGTGGGCATAGGGTACTAAAATTTTGACACTGTATAAGCGAAATATCGTATAAAGAGGCATCGTATAATGTGGGTTTACTGTACATACATACATTCATACATACATCATACATACATATATATATACAGTGAGACCTCGATATACAAGACTTCAGTAGACCAGAATTCGTTTTTATCGGAATTAAGGAGCTACCAGACTAAATTCCTATATATCGGAAACTGTCTGATAAAGCCAGAAGCAGTCCGGACTGCCTGATCACTTCAGCTATGTTCACCACAATAAGGTAAATAAAAGACACGTGTATCAGTTTACAGTACAGTATTATTATATATATTATACCATTTGATTAATGTATTGAATGTATAACACAGTACAGTACTGCAGTGGTAGTGAAGACAGTTTAAAAACCATTGGTGCAATCCGGACTAATGTCTGATATATCGGAAAAAGTCCGGATTAGCAGGGGGAAGTCCGGATGTCGCTTTTATCGGAATTTTGTTTTTTTCGGACTGGCTTGGGCCCCAATTAGTCCGTTATAGTGAGGTCTTACTGTATAGGCATATGCAATATATACGTACATATGTATGTAAAACAGCCAGACCTAGATTGGTAAATGGATTTCCTACCTTGATTCCAGTCCATCTTAGATCATTATTGACAGGCTTTATTATTACTGGAATGGGCTTTAATTTCAGACATTAAATTTTCAGTTAATGAGAACACAATTCAGTAAGAGTGTATTTGAAATGCATGGAAGTTGGGCTGTCAATGATTATTCTTGTTTGATTGAAAACTGTAAATTTTCTCTAATTACAGGACTCTGAAGTGTTTAAGCCTCCTCTTCCAGTTGCCAGCCAAACAAAAGGTATTTCATATAGAAAAGTTTGTAATTTGGAGTACAGTATTCAGTTGAGAGCAAAAGTTAGGTTTGTGTCTCCCATAAGCTAGAGATGTGATAACACTCTGGTATAAAGAGAAATAACCAGGTATTTGTTAATCTGAATTGGCATTTGGCTGAAAATAAACTTCTTGCATATAACATATCACTATGAAGTGTATAAAAAGCAATAGAAGAATAGTGTCAGAAAATAAAGTGTGATGTAGGTAACACCAAAAACGGAAGTCGTGACCAAGATTCTCAAATATATTATAAACAACAGCTGTTATATGGCTGCTGACAGTGAGCATATGTAATGATTTATGATAAATTCTTTATTGTTCCTTTTTTTTTTAACCCCCATATCATGTGGACATAAAGCCAATAAACTGCAGGAGCCGGTCACTTCAGATTGGCACTCCTAGAAATCTTTAGTAGGGGTTTACATGTGTGGAGGGGATCATTTTATATACTTTAAAATTTCTCAACGCATCTGTTAAAGATTTACTGTATTATATTACAAAATCCTAGCTCTAGTAACATGCTTTGTACTGTGTGTCTTGAGTAATGAAGGTTCATATAGAAAGTTGGTGTGATTTTGAGAGTAAAATGAATATCAGTAATACAGTAGCTTATCACAGAGTGAATATTAAAATTGCATATAACTCATGTTCCAGCTAAAAAGTTGAATGTTGCAGTACAGCCAAGTTCCAGGTCAAGTGACACAGTAGAATGCATGGATACCTCTACACCAGCCTCAGCCACTTCTAGCCTTCGTGTCAATGTTCGTTCATCTCATCAAAGCAAGAAGGAAGTCGCTCCACCACCAGGCTACTCAAGTGATATTGCACCACCACCAGGCTTTCGTAGTGATGTAGCACCACCTCCTGGCTACCACACGGCTGGTTCACCCCCACCCACTAACAAGCCTACACACAAAACTTCCACAAATAAGAGAAAGGCAGAGATCTCTGATGATGAATGTGCCAAAAAATTAAAAGGTCAGTTAATTATGTTCAGTATTTAGTAGGCTATTTAACCTAAACCTATTAATTGTTAGTCTCGTAGAGTCCAGGGATCTTTCTTAACATAATAAATAATTCAGCCCTTTATGTATGCAACAGGTCATCTCTAGAACTCTCCCCCTCTGTCTGTATTTCCTACTGCCTATGATCTCCAGTCTTTAAAATTCCATGTGTTCAGGCATCTCGAAATGAACGGATCTTGAATCTCTCTTTTATCTTGTTTTTTTTATTTTTTCTTGGAGGGAACAGTTTGTGGGTTGCTGGCCATTGGTTCCTTCTTTGCATTAAAAAGAAAAAAAGAAAATCACAATAGCCAGCACATGAGTATATATTCGTGGAATAGATTAATGTGCTCTTTCATTATGTACCATATGAAATGTGCATTATTTTTTATTACTATTTTTTTTATACCAGTACTTGCTCTACTTCCATATAGGAGTAAGAATATTGCCCATTTCTTCTTTACCTGCACCATACAGTGGGCAGAGAGAAAAAGGTGGATCCTCTGCTCTCTGGTATATATTCCCATTTGCAAACATCTTGATAGCCTTGGATCTGGATCCTCTGCTTACTCAGGGCAAGTGATCCCTTCCTCCCTCCAAGAGTTGTAATTCATCATCTCTGTTCTAAGCCTTTCTTTCGTCTTCTTTTCTTTGAATTGATCTTTTATGATAACTTTTCTTTTGACATAGTTGTTGAGGAACTTAGGTTCCTAAGGTCTTCTTGCCACTATATATGATTTCCAGCATCTGTTCCTGTGACTCTTCATTCATCCATCCATCCATCATAGAATCCTATTTTGTCCCATGAGGAGCGTTAGAGCCCAGGGCTAGGCAAGTTGGTCCTGACATTTAAGATGAGAGTGACCAGCCTCACTCGTCCCTGAGTGGCATTATATGAGCAATAAACTCCAACCACCCCTTGGATATAAACCTACACCGGCTCAATCCGATTGGAGCACTGTAATTACTCACTAAACCACCAGGTACCATAATTTTGTTTTATGGTTACCACCAGTGTAGTAAATGGTTTCCTGGTGTACAGGAAACCATTTCGCTTGTCACTCAGTGTAGAGTCACCCATAGGCAGAAGGAAGGGGAAAGAATAAAAGAAAGAAAGACAGAAGAGGGATTGTGTATACTCATATATATTTTTTTCCTTTTTCTATGCCTTTCTTGTACAGTGTCTGCCACTTTTCAATACAGACTTACTTGATTAATGACACAGGATGATCCTTCCCTGAATCCAAACAGTTTTTCAATTATTATTTTGTAGAAAATAGTTGTTGTTTTTTTTTTTTTCCCAAAAAAAAATTTACTGTTAAGGGATCCTTAATCAGGTTACCTTTGTCATCTCTTGTGTAAATTAGCACAATATTCACTCTTTTCCAGTCCATTGGCACTTCTTCATTGTCCAATGAACAATAATATGGTTGATTTGTCACACCAGCCGGTATGCACATTCTTCAGCCACCTCCTTTGGTTCCATTGCTCTCCTCTTATCCAGATTCTTCATTATCTGCAATATTTCATTCCTCTCAACTACTATATCAGAATATGTTGGGTTGTCATTTCTTCATCTTTTCAATAAATTGATCTTCCACCAGCAAATATACTGACTTCAGTCTGTTTATATGTCAGTCATTTTTTTTTTCCATCTCGTATATTATTTTCCCATCTCAGTCTTATTCTGTTCTCTTTTATTTTCATTTTGTCAGTAACAGACCTTTAGAACAATATTTCTTTTTTTTCTCACAATATACATCTGATAGATAATTTCTTCTCCCCTTCATATATAGCCTATTCATTTCTTGCTTCCTTGTATTTATTCTGTGCTCTTTTGCAGTATCTACTCCACACTCTATTCATTATTTCAAATGCCATCCCACATCTGTTGTTAAATCATGCTTTCCCTTTTTTGATTCTTCCAACAAAGTTTGAAACATGTCTACTGTTGCACGCTCAGTTTATTTTCATCAAAATTTCATGCTTCTCATGAGGATTCTTTGTCATTTCCACTCCACTTCAGTCATTGTTTGTAGGGAGTCAATATTTGCTCTTCCATGATTGTAACTTTCCTGTTTATGTTTTTCCTCTCGGTCTCATACCTCTCACAGACACATCCATCTCTTTGATCCAAGAGGGAACTGGTACTAAATGTTACGCACATCTTTGAAATCTCTTGAGAATATCAAGTCCACCATCAAGGTTCATCATTCCCTTTTATTCTTTTGTATAAAATGTAACATACTGTTGTAGAGCAAAATTTCTACCACCATTTCCATTAATCCCATGCCCCAGGATTCTTTATTGTTCCCTGCATCCATTCCTTCTCAGTCAGTCTCTTTACAGTTGAAGTCTTAAGTCAGCATCTGTTAACCTTTTCTCAGGATCCATTTCACTACCATGTACAGGGATTCTCTCATCAGCTTTCCATGCTCTAGTTAGATAGTGGTGGCACTTAAGACACAGCTATATCCAATGTGCTCACCATGTTCTTGTATTTTCACTCCCAGCACATTTTAGTTGGCGCATTATTTCCAAGATTTATCATTCTCACTTTTTTTTTTTTATATATATATATATGTAGTAAGCCAGTCATACTCATTGTACATTCAAATTGGTAACACTTCAGTTTAGTTTTGATTAGACATATAACTTGGATTTTTCTCTTTAACATTCAGGTAGCCTCCCAGTTTCATTTTCTTGGCTATCAGCCTGTCCACATTACTACATATAATCTAAAGTTTTTCTTGACTCAGTTACCCGTATGTTCTCCTTTGTTACCCTCATAATCACATCCATTTCTGTTATCCGTTTTACTTCATTGATTTTACATGCTGCTTCCTGGTTTTCATCACTTAAAAAAAAAAAAAAAAAAAAGTTCTGACGGTCATCATCTGCTTAGATTCAATTATCAGACGTGTGCTGGAGAGTGATGCCTTCACACTGTGGCATCAATATACCTGGTCAGTTCTCCTGCCTGATGAAGCAAATGTCCCTCAACTCAATAGGGATGGTGGATTCTAGAAGAAGGGCAACTTGAGCCTGCAATCCACTGAGTTGATGTTCACTTTAGCCTGGGAATACAGCTCCAGTAATCCTCATGTAGTATTGTATATTCAGATGTTCCTAAAAATTTAAATTACTGCATTTAGTAAATTAAAATTGAAATGATTATTTTGCCGCTAAATCTTTACAGTAATACAGGTATTGTAATATATGTAATAATGTGTAAAGCAGATGTGGCCACATCTTTTGCATGTAAATTCTCCTAAATGGAAATTTTCTCTAAGTGAGGGCTTTGTTCCAGCAAGAAGAATTATCCTCTCAACAAAGCATATATGGCCACATCTTTTGCATGTAAATTCTTCTAAATGGAAATTTGCTCTAAGTGAGGGTTTTGTTCCAGCAAGAATTATCCTCTCAACTACAAGAAAGTTCATTGAGGCAGATGATATCTGTGTGTATCTTATGCCATTGGGTGTATATGTATGTGTTTAGTCCATGATCAGTTTAAAAGAAATAAGTGATATATGAAGATAAATGTTGGTGTAAATTGTTTCAGCCTTGACCATTCATTGCATGAGCTGACCCCTTGGTAATGAACAGTGGCCTTTTATTTGTAAAGGGCTCATAAGTTAATGAACAGTTTTGTAGTGAAAAATGTATTAAAATGTATTAAATGAGGAATCACTGTATAGCTAGTACTACAAAGATGACTTGTTATTGGTATATTCCTTTCACTTCTTTTCCAGCAGAGGAGGAGATGCGTGGAGTCCTGACAAAGAATAACCCCAGAGATGACATGTGTACAATCTTTCTCAGCAACTTAGACTTCCATGCTGACAAGGATGATATATATCCAGTATTCCAGCAGTGTGGAGAAATTGCTGACTTCAGGCTAGTGAAAGATTACAAGTGTAGGAGCAAAGGGTTTGGATATTTAGTGTTTAAAACACGTGAAGGGGCTGTAAAAGGTTTAGAACTTGATCGAGCCCTTATCAGTGGACGGCCTGTCTATGTTTCTCCCTATGATCCAGAAAACCACACTCATAAATTCAGGTACTCAACTTCTGAAGAAAAGGAAAAGCTGTTTGTGAGAGGTCTACCATTTTCCATGACAGAAAATGAAATTCGGGAAGCTTTTCAACTCCATGGTAATATAAAAAGCTTACGATTGGTCACATACCGTAATGGCCACTCTAAGGGAACCTGCTATATTGAGTATGATGATGCTGCTACTGCAGAGAAGGTGCGTCAAGCCATGGATGGAATGGTTCTTGATGGGAAGAAGATAACTGTACTCATTAGTGACCCTTCTACCAAAAAAACAGCAGCAGCTCCAGCAGCAGAAATATTAGGCGCTGGCAGCAAACTTAAGAAGAGTGATGGTATGCGACGAAAGGGCATGTTCAGTCTGATGCCACGGGCTTTGCAACGTACCTCGGAAGCCTCTTCACTTCCATCACAAACCTCTGATTCCTCCTCAGAGCACCAGGGAAAAAAAATGTCCAATGATGATTTTAGGAGTATGTTTCTAAAGAAGTAGATTCATGAAGGATGCTGGCAGTATATTCTTCTATGAAATTAGTTATTTGCAAACTCAGCTTTAGTTTCTGATATAGTACCTGAGTACAAGTGTGCACGAAAAAAGTTTTATAATGGTTTCAGCATCACACACGTAATTTATCTTGTATAAAATTATTTTTGAGTATGTGGTCATCATTACAGCAAGAGAAAAGTAAGCATACCTTGTCTTCAGATAATTTTTAGGAGGAAAAAAAGAAACACTCCTTCTTCTGTCTTTCTTTCATTCATTCTCGCCTCTTCCTTCTGCCTGTGGGTGACTCTACACTGAGTGATAAACCAAATGGTTTCCTGTTCACCAGGAAACCATTTACTATGCTGGATGGTAATCATCATCATCATCATCTAGACCTCCTTTCCCACCCAAGGGCAGGGTGAGGAGTAGCAATGTCCAGACAGCACAAACTTGCCCAATCCAAATAGGCCACACTTCCATTCACTCATCATTCAAGCCCCTGGAATCCTGGGGCCTGGTGGTTTAGTGGGTAATTAAGGCGTTCCAATCGAATTGAACCTGAGTAGGTTTATGTCCAAGGGGTGGTTGGGGTTTATTGCTCATGTAATGCCACTCAGGGATGAGAGATGCTGGTCACTCTCATCTTACATGTTAGGACCAACTTGCCTAGCCCCGGGCTTCTACGCTTTTCCTGGGGCAACATAGGATTGGATGATGGATAAAAAGAAAAAAAAAGATCTTTTTAACTGTATTGTATTATGATCTGGGTCTTCAAGATAAAAGAGATGAATAGAGGTTGTGAAGAACCCTTGTCCTCACAAAGGTAAGAAAGGACAGTTATGGTACCGGTATTTATTTCCTGGTGAACAGTGTGTAGACAGTAATTATTGATACAGTACAGGCAGTTCCCTCTGCAAATCAAGCATGTATTACAAATTATCACAACATTTTCCATACAGCTAATACTAGAAATTGAGGGAACTAGTAAATTGGCCCTGTAAGTATAAATTAAACTTTTATGAGTTATTTTTCCTAAAATTATTGGGGGCTTAATGACAGGAAGTTTGAGGACACTAGAGTCGATGTACAGTATTGTGTGATAGGTGGTATGGAGTGTGGAGAGAGTGGGTGTGACTAGAATGGTGAAAAGACTATATCTGAATGAGTTTGAAGGTGGGAGAAAGCATAGTAGACCAAGAAAGTGGATAGATATGGTAAGTGAGTGTGAAGGAAAAAAGGGTGAGGCTAGAGCACCGGATGAGGGATCGAGCTGACTAGGTGAGTTTTGTATAGAGAAGTGTGTGCCCTGGATGTGTCATCCCTTTTTTAATTTGATAGTCATTGGATTAACGCTGTCAGATAGTTAACTGTGACACTGCCTGCATAATAAGTGTGTATATCAGGTGGAGCTAGGATCTGGGGGGCTTGAATGATGAATGAATGAATGTGTGGCCCATTTCTTTGGCCATGCTGCTAATTAGTTCTCCCACTGTCATGTGTTCTGCCTTTCATGGCTTACTGTACCCTACCTGCAGGTGAAAAAAAAAGAAATGAATGGGGACAAGGTGATGATGATTATGACTTTTGGGCAAAAAGAGTTTATGAAAGACGTATACATACTGTACAGGGATGCTAATTGGCATTGTAAAGATGACATAATAATCTTGTGTAAAGGAGAGCTATGAAACTTTTTAAAAGTTTGTGTTTTATTCAGTGGTTTTCAATTTCACCAACATGATGTTTGATTTTTGACAGAACTTAATGGTATCCTTTTAGCATACTGTACTGTTAAAATCACTTAGAAGTGACATGGTAAATGATAAACTCATGCTTGTGGAAAGTTGGGTATCCAAGCAATATTATCCTCTCCACTTCCCTTTCCTTCTCCCTTTTGAGACAAGAATAGCATATGTCATAAGGTGTTCCAAGGAGGACAGCTTTATTACTTTTGCTTGTTGTAGCTTAACTATAGTAGTTATTGACCTTAAACTTTGCATACCCAGCATGTCCTCTTCCATTTCATACCCATAAAACTGGTTTTTGATTAAATTTGTTTTTTTCCTACTAAAAAAATACCTTCACAACACTAACAGCTACACTTTGGCACACGTTGACCTTAGAATTAATACACAGGTACTTCATCTCAATCTATGAGCCAGCACAATCATATATATATATATATATACACACACACTATGATTTTTTTTTTCCTGTGCCAGGGACATGGCAAATTTCCTCAAGTTGTGTGATGTCCCCATGGTTGTTCAATATACTGTATATATATGGATGGGGTGATGAGAGGATTAAAGACACGAGTAATGGAGAGAGGGATGGTGTTGGTAAATAATGGTGATGGATGGAGTATCTCAAACCTCGTCCTTCTGCCTACGGATGACTTTACACTCCCTCTTCTGACTATCCTTCCTTCATTCTTTCCTCTTCCTTCTACCAGTGGGTGACTCTACACTGAGTGTCAAGCTGAATGGTTTCCTGTACACCAAGAATCCATTGACTATGCTGGGTAGTAACCATATAACCAAATTTTGGTGCCTGGTGGTCTAGTGGGTAATTATGGCACACCAATCAGATTGAGCCAGTGAAGGTTTATATCCAAGGGGTGGTTGGGGTTTATTGCTCACATAATGCCACTCAGGGATGAGTGAGGCTGGTCACTCTCATGTTAAATATCAGGACCAACTTAATTTGGGGCTACTACTGTATGCTTCTCATAGAGCAACATAGGATTGGATGATGGATGGAATGATGTATTCTGATGATGCAGTGCTACTTGCAAATACTTGATGAGAGCTTGGTAGACTAGTGCAGAGTTTTGTAGATGTCTGTGAGCGTTGTGCCTTGTGAGTAAATATAGAAAAGAGTAAAGTGATGATGATTGAAATGCTACAGTGAATGTAGAGAGACTGGAATTGGTGAGAGAGTTTAAATACCTAGGTACAGTGATAGAAAAAGAGAGGAAAATGTGCAAAAGAAGTGGAAAGTAGAGGACACAAGGAAGGAAAAGTAGCTGGTGCTATGAAGGCCTTGATAAGAAACAGGCTTGAGTTGCAGCTGTTCAAGGCCTACATGAAGGAGTGTTAATGGCAACTTTAACATGTGCATGTGAGACTATAGAGTGGCATCATAAGCTTCCTCAAGGGGGGGGGGGGAAGCTAGAACAGTCTCATGACAGAGAAAGGCCTGTCATATGTGAGTATCCAGAGCTAATAAAGGATTCAAGGTACAATAGACATGTCGAAAACCATGATGGAGATTAGACAGCAACTGTTAATTGGATTCTATGAGCCATGTGAGACAACTGTTGATGTTCAAGTAATTACGCCAGCAGCTGGCGAGAGCAATAGGCCTGTAATCTTGTTTGAAATCATACCACCATTAATATTGGTGTAATCATCACCATCATCCAATAGATAATGTGTGTGTGTGTGTGTGAGAATGTCCTGAAAATACCGGATGTTCTAGGACGACAGAGAGTGGAAGAAAGAGTTGAAGGGGAGAAAGGAAGGAGTGGGAGGGTGGAAGGAAGGAGGGATGGAGGGGGAAGGAAGAAGGGGGGGGGGGATGAGGGAAGCGTGTTTTTCAGGGAGGAGGAAGAGGTGAAAGGAAGGAGAAAGACTAGAGGCGAAAGGACGAGGAGGAGAAAGCAAAATGAGAAAAAGGAGAGGGAATGGGGTGGAGGAAAGGAGGGGAGGAGAAAGAAAGGGTGTGAAAGGAGGAAGATGATGGAAACAGGCAGGTTGGTGGAGAGAGGGGGGGGAGAACTAGGGGAGGGAACAAGCGGAAGGAAAGAATTTGGAGGGAGCTGGAATTCGCCGAATCGCCGGGCTTCGATCAGTCTGGCATGAACTGTGGCAGGTGGAGGATCTGTACGTTTGGTAAGATATTATTTCCTTTTTGTTCGCATTAAGTGCTTTTATGAAGACATTGATTATATATAGTTTGTTTTCTAAGCACTCCTCAGTAGTTTTAAAGATTACTTAGATTAATGAAATCGTAATAGCTGACAACAGAAGGGCAACAGAGCTGTATAATTATGGAGTTTGGGGTGGGTTGTGTGTTTGGGGTCAGTATGAAGTTCAGGTTTGGGGCGTGGAATTTTTAATTGTTTATGAATATTTTAGTACTGATTATTTTGTGTGATGGCTAATAAAGAATTTTTTTCAGCATGATGGCGAGAAACAATGAAATGGAGGCTAATAATTTTTGGCCACCCTTTCCGGTTTCAAGGCATTTAGCTACTGAGGGCTATCACCAGCACAGCTACCACAACTACCACACAATGCTACAACTACCACACAATGCTACAACTACCATTACTATCGCAACCACAGCCATCACTTTGGAGGAAGCTTTTGATTGGATACTAATGTGGTGAGTATGGTAAAGCCTTATGTTATTACTGTTATTATTTTATGCTTGCTCATCTACATTCCGTTTCTGGAAGGTGTAGGTTTATTCATTTTCACAAATTTAAAAATATGGTACTGCAAGTCACATCTAACAATGATCCCTAGCCCCTTTTTTTTAAGTTAATGACCAAGTGTAGTCAGACGGAGATGATAATTTTGACTAGTAACCAGCGAGAAATCCGTAACTCATGACTAAAATTAAAGATCCTCAGCCCTCTTTCAGTTCATTGACGGCCAAGTGTAGTCGGACTTTTTGATCATACAGAAGGTCTTTCACAATAA
The DNA here is from genome assembly GCF_032717465.1 of Coenobita brevimanus. Taxonomy (NCBI): domain Eukaryota; kingdom Metazoa; phylum Arthropoda; class Malacostraca; order Decapoda; family Coenobitidae; genus Coenobita; species Coenobita brevimanus. Next base: position 1,180,104 of record NC_137053.1, on the reverse strand, counting down.
CTTGGCCAAATTTCCATTTTCGTAACTTGTATCACATAGCTGATTGGCAGAAAGGCTATGTTATGGCTCTATCCTTCCCATAATACTTCATTCGTGACAAATATTCTAGTATTAATCAAGTACATTAGCTACTACAACCTGGCAAGATGGAGAGATGGCAATTTTAGGCCAGGTTAGAGTAAAAGCAGTATGATAACCAAGGACTCTTCTCCTAACTGTGGCTAATTAAAGTCCATGCAACCACATTATTTTTTGTGGGAGTGACCCATTGTCAGAAAAACCAGCTATAGGTCTGAAAGCGATAACTCCCCACTTCAGCTGTCACAGAAACTTATTAGAATATGAATTTTATCCTGTACTGTACACTTTAACCCGCCCCGTCCCGACGACGTATGGGTACGTCACCACGATTTGCATTTGCCAGTCCCGGCGACGTACCAGTACGTCGTGCAATTGCAAGGTACCTAATTTGCACAATTTTCAATTTTTGCACGTGATTTTTCGTATGTATACACGGGACACCTTCCTCTATTCCTGTACAAGATACCAAGCAGGGACAATGCCTTACACTGCATAACCTCCCCCCTCCCCCCCTCATGCCATTGTCTTGGCAAAGGACCTGTTACCAGTGACCTGGCTAGTAAAGTTATTCAGGGCCAGAGTGATTCCCCAATCGATGACAATGTGGAGGACAATGTTTACATAGCATTAGAAGAAGAAACAGTCAGAAATAATGATCAGGTAGTGTGGCAAAAATAGGTCAGGTATGGTGATTAGTTAGTGAGTGAAACAATGCTTATAATGCCTTTATTACTGCTTGAAAACCAATATACTGTCATACTACATATACATTCGTATCAAGTAAATAAATAAATATCGTTTATGAGTGGATAAAATAGTTACCCTCCCATAGAACTCGTTTTCTTTGGTGCCAGCATGTTAGAAAACCCACTCAGGTAAGGAGGAACTCCTACCTGGATTGGGCACTTTAAACCTCAGGTGAGCGATTTCTCTATGAATTTTCGATGTTTCTCACCAAAAGCGAAGGTTTTAGCCAAAAAAAAAAAAATCGAAAATACCTCGGGACTGGGGGATGTCAGAGGTGCGGAAAACCTCGGGACGTGACGGGTTAACTCTATCTAAATTTTCACGTTATCATGTGGATTGTAACAGTACGTGAATACTAGAATATGATCATCACAAAGTTCTGTGGAAAGGAAAACTACCCAGTAGATTTCACATTATCTTGTTCTGGCACCAAACTATGTGAAATAAACTGCATAAGGCAAAATCTGGAGGAAGAAGAAGTACAGTACAGTACTAGTGTTATCAACTGCATAATTTTCTGCCCTGAATGTAAATAATTTGTTCTTTATTTCTGCAGTCATTGCAGTGGAGTACCTGTGGTGGCACACAGTTCGTGTGGATGAAAATGAAATTCAGTATAGTATCAAGATAACCTGGTTCTAGAGAGGGCAGCCTGATTCTGGTTCAAGAGGAGCAGTGAGAGACTCCCTGGAGAACTCTAGTAGTAAGGAGTCTTGACTGCTTGAGGGAGAGTGACTGAAGCTCATTCAGATAAGTGCGGTACTGTATTGCATTTGTTTGAACCTGATAACTTCCCTTAGCATTTTCAGCTGGCAATGTAGTCGGGTAATCATGGAAGGCTGAATTGCCTAAGGACTCTCATTCCTTCATTAATCATATAACCAAGGATGAGATGGAGGGATGGAGTGGAGAGAGAGAGAGAGAGGAGAGAGGGGGTGAGTTAGAGGGAGGGCAGCCAAATGGTAGAGGACAGGGCAATGTGGAGGCAATTTGTTTGTAGCCATCCCATACGGGATTAAGGTGTCAGGCAATAGATAACTGAAATCAAGCAGCGACATTATTGATGAGGGAGTGTTAGATCAGTCCAATGAAAACACTAATTACAGTAACCAAGGAGACTCATTGCTACATCCTTAACTATAAAGTTAATGAAATTTTTGTGTATTACATACTAAAGTTCTGGGAGTGGACCAGCTCCATCAGTTAAAAATTTTCAATTCAAGAGTGAGAGCAGTGGAAATGAGTTATTTAAGAGGAGCCTGTGGAGTCACATGGAGAGACAGGCTGACGAACGAGGATATAAAGGAGCATTGTGGTGTGGATGTGGATGTGATAGAAAGCGTTAGAAGGAACACACTGATGTGGTTTAGCCATGTGGAGAGGATGGAGGGTGAGAGACTGATGAGGAGAGTGTATGTGAGTGAGGTGGAGGGGGGGAGAGGGAGGGGGAGGCTGAGGATGAGATGGAAGGATGGAGTGGAGAGGTATATGAGAGAGGGGGGTGTGAGTTGGAAGCAGGGCAATGAAATGGTGGGCGGACAGGGCGATGTGGAGGCGATTTGTTTGGGGCCACCCCGTATGGGATTAGGGCGTCTGGCAATAGATAGGTAGATACTGTAGATAGATAATTTTTCTCATGGTTAAGAAATTGAAATGAGGATGAGGTAGTTTGTTATAGATTTTTGTCCTCTTCTGCTTTAACATATCTTAATGTCAGAATGTCACTGCCTTTGCCATAGCCTTCTTTGAGTATTGTAATTGCTAATCTCATCATCAATTTAGATACTGATGTTAAAGGTGACAATATACAGTAGGTTATGAAAGAAATATTAGAGGAAGGTTGTGATTGAAACTTTGATCTAACTGTTTTATCCAGTGTGGGTGAGAGTAGAGGTAACATAAATATGTAGGTGCAGTAATAGAAATTTGTGGTCCATATCTCTGGGCATGTGAAGAGGATGGAGGATAACAGTGGAGAGTGAAACATGTGAGCACTGAGGGTATAGTTTGGAGGCAGACTGGAAAAAAGACTTGGGATGAAGTCAGTGCGACCTCATGGATAAGGGGCTGAACAGAGAAACTGCTAGAGGTTAACTGGCATGAAGAGCTGCCATTAGGTGACATAAGCTGATGTATGCAGTCATCATTGAGCCTTTATAAATGAACGAATGAAGGAAATGTTAGGTAGTTTTCCCCCTTTTTTTTTTTTTTTGAACTGTGCCTCATCCCAACCAGAGGTGGGTAGTGATGAGATGATTTAGATATGCATATCTATTCCACTTATGTGTTCTCTATTCTTGCTTCCTGCACCCTGCCTTATCCCATCGTTGGGTGAGAAAAGATCGGGATGAATTAAAATTAGATTGTCATTAGATAGTTCACATACTGTTTGCATTGGCTTCACTTAAATTGGGAAGTACAGTAGCATTATATTGCGTAGGAATAGATGCATTGGTTATTAGGCTATGCAAATTTTGGCAAATATTTTTAAGTGAGAAAAAGCTGTTTACAAGATATCATGCTTATCCGCAAGTTAATCTGGGTGCTTCTGCAGTCCACATTCCTCCTTTTGAGGGACAGGTACATACCTGTATGGCAAGAATAATAATAGCTGATAGGCTCCATGATGGATGGGTTAGATACAGCCTTCAGTTATGTCCTTCAGCATAATATTTATCTAGTGTTGAGCTAGCACTGTCATTGTAGTTAAAGGGTTAATGAGGTCAAAAGCATATTTGTACTTAGGGCAGTTGGAGGCAAAGGGCAGCTTGATCGCAGAGGAAGCCGCCCCTGTAGGGATGGTGTCTGGTGGTAGATCACCACCACCTTTGGTATGGGGGAGCTACTCATCTGGATACTAAAATAGTGAGTACACTTGAATGTGTTCTAGCTACTTAATCTTTTAGATGCCAGTCTGTTGCAGTAACTATTGATGGGCCTAGTGGAGTGTACTATACGTAAACTTCTATGATTTTCTTTGTCTTGTCCTGGCACTAGCTTTTGCTGCTTGCCACTTGGTTGCAAAACTTACCTCAATAGATGCTGGAATGTTAGAATGCACTAAAGCTTTTAGTCAAATTGCTTAGACAGCTAAGTTTGCCAAAGTATTGCCGAAATTTGTAAGCAACTCGCTGTTGCTAAATGGAATACCTTCATTAGGTGTAGTTAAAATGGAAAGCCTAACAGCCATCATTTTCCCCCCTTCCACCCTGTCTTAACTATTTAGTTTTAATAAGCTACTAGTTTTGGAGCTGCAGAAGTAAGGTATAGCCTTTTTTTTTTTTTTTTATTCCTCCACTGCAAGTATATCTCCTAAGCTGGATAAAATCATTGGGAGTTGGCTGGAATGAATTGACATGAAGTTCCCCAACATCACTTCCTTAGTGATTTGTTTTAGGAATTAAACCATAATCAGCTTGAGCAACCAGAATTTAAAAGGAAGCTCCCTTTCACCTCTTCCATGGCTAATTATTTTAGGGACAGCAATGTTGGTAGTAAAGCCTTATCATTTATACAAATTTGTTTTTCAAAGTGCCATTAGTACTTTGAACCTCGTACAGAAATAATAATTTCATTCTTGCTGTTTCCAGTTTATAGTCATCATATATATTTTGAAATGAAACATAATAGCCTTCATTAACCCATAACTTTTTTCTGAGCAATTTACTGTATTATCCCTGTTATACCTTACTGTTCTGTTGTCATATATATCCTTCAAACATCAAAGCCATAGGTCCTCCCTAAGTTGTAAAATTGCCAGGTGGTAGCAAGAATAAATCAAGGAATAGGTGATAGGGGAGTTAAGGAATTAGAAGCACATCTCAATTTGAAGTTATCACTAGGTTATCAGAAATTTGAACCAGGTGGACTGCTGGCATAAATTTCACCTCCATGGACCACCATCCTTCTTTCAGGGACTAGGGAAGTTAAGAAATGTTTCTATAATCAGGCAGTTAAGCAGCTGTTATATCAGGCCCGTCACATTAAAAAAAAAAAAATCTACCTATGATGTTCATGCTTCTTTCAATTACCGTACTATAATGGATCTTAGCTTAGTTTTTATTTGGAATTTTTTTTTTTTTCTTTTTTTTTTTTTTTCTTTTTTTTTTTAATACAGCTTTCTCATGTAATATGTCATCTAAGCTTTAAAATACTGTCTCTGAGAACTTTTTTTTTTTTTTTTTTTTTTTTTTTTAACACATCTAGAAAAATACAGAGTAATAGAGACAGAGGGATGGACAGATAACTTAAGCACACAGGGAATATAGTGAATTATCTTTAGGTGTATTAACAGTGTTTACAGTTTTTGCCTGCCTTTAATTCTTGAATGAGAGCACCTGTAATTTGGCCAGCATCATCATCGTTGTTGTTTTAGTGGGTTAATGAGCTTCCAGTGACTAATGTTTGAGATTTGTTAAGTGGATGTTTGCTACTGTCTACTATTTACTGTAGATCCCTGGTGGTCTAGTGGGTTAACTTGGTCCAACTAGCTGTACTTTGAAATTTTAGGTCTTTCTCTCTGACAAAGAGTGTGTGTTTTCACCCCTGTTTGTTTGTTTGTTTGTCTGTTAGCAGGATTACTAAAAAGGTAAGAGATTTGGACCAAATTTGTGGATAGATAACCCATGCCCTAGTGAACAATCATTTAACTTTTGGGACCAATCTTGATCATATGACATATTTTGGATCTGGAAATCACGTTTTGTGAAACCTTAATCAGTGATAAGAAAGTCTAACCAATTATGAAGAGTGCTTTGGAAATGTTGTCCCTGTCAGAGAGATGCAATCCACGGAGTGTCCCTTTAGTTTAAGGTATGAAATTTAACCTCCTGATTTATAGATGATGTAGGTGGCAGGTGTTTGAATGATAGATGTTACTGTGTTTAAGTCCCTGGTGGTTTAGTGGGTTTAAGCACCTAGTAATTTAGCAGGTTTGGGTGTCCTAGTGTTCAGGTTCTGGGTGACCTGGAGGGTTTGAGTGCCTGGTGACATGGAAGGTTTGGATGCATGATGGTCCAGTGAGTTTAGGTGCCTGCTGCCTCAACAAACACAGCTTAGTATTTCAGTTTTGGGAGTGGTTCTGTTCCATCAGATGAAAACAAACCAGTTAATGTCTATCTGTATTTGCAGGAGGTGAGTTTACTTCTAACAAGATGGTTGAAGATTGTATCAAGACAGCAAGAGCAACCCTCTTGTGCAGAGAAAAATGCCTTATGTGCCAAGAAGATTGGTAATGTGTTAAAACTATATCTCGCTTTTTGCTTTAACTTGGCCTAAGATCACCATGCAACTAACGAAGAAGTGCTGTGGAAAGGGTTTAAGTTTGGCCTAAAATTAGTCTTTCAATCATAATGTATTTAGCAGTGACTGTAGATTAAAATTAGCGATGCTAATAACCAAAAAGTGCTGTGGGTTTTTTTTTTTTTTTTTTTTTTTACTGAAGTAAGTTGAAGTATGCTGCTAGAGGATAAAGCATGGCCAAGTTAAGGTGAAAGAACTATAGTTGTATATACAAAAAGTCCTCATTTATGTGCTAGTCATGGAGAAGTGCAATGGAAAGTTAGTAAAAGAATTATAGTTTTATATACAAAGTCCTCCTTTAATTATTTTTATTATTTTTTTAAATATAATCAAAGTTTACTCATTTTGTCCCCGGGCTTGTTTATATGCCAGTCATGAAGTGTTTTTGTCCCCAGGCTTATCTGAGCATGAACATGGTGGACTGCAGGCTGAATTTGCCCTTAACCTGTAGTTCACCATTATCCTTTGGGAGGATAGGGAGATATATGACTAGTAACTAAGGAGACTCAAGAAGGCAACCCTTTTCAGTGCCTGTGAAGTGGGTTAATATGACTAGTGACCAAGGAGACTGCTGTAGTCCACCATTGTCCTTAGGGAGGATAGGAAGGGAACTGAGGGATATTTTGTTTAATGATATTGTGAGCCGACCAGCTGTTGATTAGCAAGTCAGTCAGGCCAAGCAGACCCATCAACCCCAGGCAAGTCACAGCCTCTTGCAGGGCCACCCTACACAGTGATCTGATGTTCCCTTGTGATTAACAGTGCCCTGCAACAGCAAGGTGCAGGGAAAAAATGTGGAGGTTTGGTTCCTGGATGGATGCTGCCTTTCTCTCCACCCAGTTAATAGTGCACCATACCAGACTCACATCACCCAGTTTTCTGATTATATGATTACCACCTAGCATTGTAAATGGTTTCTTGGGTTTGCAGGAAAACCATTATATGATTATATGTTCACCACCCAGCATTATAAATGGTTTCATGGATTGCAGGAAAACAATTATCTGATTATATGGTTACCATCCAGCATTATAAATGGTTTCATGGATTGCAGGAAAACAATTATCTGATTATATGGTTACCATCCAGCATTATAATTGGTTTCATGGATTGCAGGAAAACAATTATCTGATTATATGGTTACCATCCAGCATTATAAATGGTTTCATGGATTGCAGGAAAACAATTATCTGATTATATGGTTACCATCCAGCATTATAATTGGTTTCCTGGGTTGCAGGAAAACCTTTAGCTGCTTATATGGTTACCACCCATTATAAATGGTGTCCTGGATTGCAGGAAAACCATTATCTGGTTATATGGTTACCACCCAGCATTGTAAATGATTTCCTGGATTGCAGAAAAACATTAGGCATGGCACATGGTGTACAACCACCCGAAGTGGAAAGAAGAGAAATGAAAAGTGACAGGAAGGAAAGGGAGAAATAGGAAGAGAGGACAGACACAGAAACAGTATGATAGAGGTAAAGGAAGTAGTGGCAGTACTACATGAATTGAATGGGTGATCACTACCTACCACCTGAGTGACTATTAACCAAGGAGACTCATGAAAGCAAGTCTCTTGTGCCTGTAGTCTTATTTCTCTACTGCATCGATTTGACTAATAACCAAGGAGACTACAGTACATCTTCATGAGAGCAGCCCTCTCCAATGATTGTAAGTTTCATTATTATAGCATGTTTTCAAACCTGACTGATCCCTATTCCCTTTTGTCTCAGTTTTGGCAGTGTGTAGTCAGATTGGAGGGTTGATGTGCCCAGTAAACAAAGGTGGTGATTTCTAGGGCTGGTGGCGGTACTGTCAGAGCAGAGGGAGTGTGGCCATGTGTGGTTTGCTGCGAGAGTGTGGGAAGTAACTGCATCTTGATCAGTGTTTGATAAGTGGGTGCATAAGAGATGTAATTATAGTAGAGGTAGACTGTGAAAAATGCTGATCTGGTGTGTGTAGTGTGGGGGAGAGCATATGGAGATTCAGGCATGAAAGGAGTGATCTTGCTAGTGAGTCTTTTGTGTGTGTAGAGGATTTTTATTTTTTTTTGGGGGGGAAGACATATGTGCTGGAGGTGGGGCTGGAGTTTGCACTGTGGCTAGTGTTGAGGAGTGGCTGGAAGAAGTTTAGGGAGCTGTTGCCTCTCCTGACAGAGGACTTTGTCAGTGCTAAAGGATCTTTGTATGCAGCATGTGTTAGGAGTGTAATGCTGTATGGTGGTGAGATCTGGGTAGTGAAGGAAGAGGATGTTCGTATGGTCAAACATACAGACCGTTTAGTGCATCCTTGAATGACAGGCTTTGGGGTGTGTTAGGATTGCAGTTAAAGAGTTGGGAGGAAGGGTGGGACTTGAATATACGGGTTAATGATGAGGAGGGGTAGATCGAGATGGTTTGGACACGTGGAGAGGATGGAAGATGACAGTTGGGTATGGAAGGTGAGAGGTGTGAATGTTGAGGGTAAAATTGAGAGGGGGGGGGGGGAAAATGGGATGAAGTCATACTGAGACATCAGGGATAAGGGACTGAAAAGGGAAACTGCCGGCGATTGAATAGCATGGGGAGTTGCTGTTAGGTGACCAAGGTTGATTCATGCAAATATGTTGGAGCCTTTGTAAGTAATACAAAAATAAACGAAGTAAGCAAAGAGACTAATTCATACCTCATAACTAAGGATTATCAAACAGTGCAACCCCCCCTCCCCTCCCCATTTCTTTTGGCCCAGTTCTATCAGCTGAAAAGTGTTCCTACAAAGCTTAGTCAGGTTACAAAATTTTCACTACCAGTTGTATGGAGGAAATAGTTTAGGTCATAGATGTGACTTTAAATGAGGACATCTGTATATACACTGTCAGTATTTGTGGATGTGGGAGCATCACTTTGCCTTTCTATCATTCAGATCCTTTGATTGTTCAACAGTTCATGTATATTTTAGTATATTGTGGCCCTCATGATCCCACATCCATTACTTATATATTTATGTGATGACCATAAAATATTCTTTATCTCAATAAATGACCTTTGTATATAAATGTTTATATATTTTATCTAGTGAAGTACACTTTTTAGCCTTCAAGACTTTTGTGATATGAGAAAACGCTTGATTTTGGCAAGGCAGTCGTAGAATTTCAGATATTTTGGAGGAAGTAAAATTAATTTAGGTTTTTAAAATCTTACGTCAGTTGTTTTGCCAATGATTGAAGTATTTTTGCAAATCTTAGTCAAAATACTAAACATGTAACCCGAGAACTGCATTAAAAAAAAAAAAAAAAAAAAAAAATCCCAGTGCTGAAAAAATAAATAAATTTGAAACTTATAGACATTTTGAATAGTGCCACATAGTGATGCGGGGTGCCAGTTTCTATTCTCTCTGACTACAACCGTCGCGTCTTTATCATTTGTTGCTACGTCAGTGGTCACTGCTCCTCCGAACTATCTGTTTTCATCTTTCTACCACTTAAGCTGGTGCGTAGCACCTGTCTGTCAGCAGTGTCGTCCCATTTCTGTCCAACTCCAATGCAAGAGTTAAGTTATTTCCAGTCCTTAATGTATGCAAATGGTCAACCCTGGAACTACCTTCCTCTTCATTTCCTACTGGCCATGACCTTCCAGTCTTTTATATGCCTTTATGTCCAGGCATCTCAAAATTAACGAATCTTGAATTCCGCGCATACCTTTTTATTTCTTGTTGGAGGAGATAATTGTTCACACTTTCAAGCATCTAATTCTTCCTTCCTTGTATTTAAAAAAATAATTTTTAAAAATTTAAATTGGTTTGGGAACATTGCCTAAAAATTAGCTGTTATAGTTTTCATCTAGCATGTTTGACTTAAAAGACCTGTTGAATGGGTATGAAATGGCTGAGTAGGTCTGGAACAGCATACTGATTTCATATACATTTATTAGTTGCTTACTTGCATCAGACCATGAGTGATGAATTTAAACTTCAGCCAGTCTTGAAGATGTGCGTGTCTTTGTTTATTACATCAAACTTAAGTGGTGTAAACTGTTGGAGGCTGTTCTTAGGCCATTAATAATTTTATATATATATATATATATATATATATATATATATATATATATATATATATATTTTTAGAGAAAGTCTTAAAGGCGAGAAATGTTACTTCATAACTCAAAAAATATATAATTTGTGGCCAAGCATAACTGGAGTGAAGGTGGGTTTTTTTAAGGAAGATCTGTTATTGATAGATATGTGTGCATTCCACATCTTAGTCAAGTCAGAAATAGGTACTTGTCTTTCGCTCCAAAAATTAGAGTTGGGAAACGGGGGATGATATGGAGGGATGGAGAGTTAGAAAATTAACTAGGAAAGTGTATGAGATAGAGGGATGTAGAGGTATAGGGGAGAATGATGCAAGATGGGTGGGATGGTGTGAGACTAACCAGGAGTGTATTTGAGTGAGGAAAAGGCAGGGGTTGACTGAGAGATGGAGTGGAGAGGTATATGAGAGGGGTGTGGAAGTTGGGGGAATGGGAGAGGAGGAGATTAACTGGGAGAGTTTATGAGAGTGAGATGGAGGGATTGGAGAAGCATATGAGGAGGGTGTAAGTTGGGGGGATGGAGAGTGACAAACTAATAAGGAGAGTGAGTGAGATGGATTGAAGTACATGAGGAGGGTGTAAGTTGGGGGGAATGAAGAGTGTATGAGAGTGAGATGGAGTAAGTACATGAGGAGGGTGTAAGTTGGGGAGGCTGGAGAGCGTGAGAGGTGGGGGGGGGGAGGCAGGGGGTGGTTGAGGATGATGGAGGGAGTGGAGAGGTATATGAGAGGGGGGTATAAGTTGGGGGGATGGAGAGTAGACGACTAACTAGGAGAGTGTATGTGATTGAGGTGGAGGGGGGAGACGGATGATAAGTTGGAGGGATGCAATGGGGAGGTATATGAGAGGGGGGGGTTGGTGGAGTGCAGGGAAGTGGCGGGGGACAGGCAATTTGTACAATTACAGGATAAATGAATGAGGCAATAGGCATAGATAGATAGCTTGTCCACACCTTAACAGTTTCGGTTATAGCAATATTGCCATGCGTTATATATTTTTTAAGATTTATTTGTTTGCCATATGACTATACTCTGAACTTTAACTTGGGCCAAAATTTTAACTTTTCCAGCCAGAAATAAGAGTTGTAATAGAATCTTAAAACATGATACCTGTACTAGTCAAACATATTATGAAAAGGATTTTGAGCCATGGCATTGGTTTTGTGCCTGAGTCAACAGCTGGAAAAAATGAAAAATTGGGCTAAGTTAGTGAAGAGTGTAAAATAGTTGTGTGTAGTGGAATGTGATTTTATTAATGGATACATAACGTGCATCATAACCAGTGCCTGTTAGTATCTTTGAACCCTGTCAGTGCCGAGATGTCCTTTTTGTCACATGGTTCTATTAAGGTTTATTCTTGCTGCTGCCATACATTTTATTAAGCTTAAGTATTTCTCGTACCATCCGTACATTGTCCTACTCTCCTTCCCAGCATCTTTGCTATACCCAACCATGCCCTCCCATACCTGCCATTCTTGTTCTGCGCTACCCCTCCAGTATGAAGTCATCCCCTTGCTGTACTCAGCCCTACCCCTTCAGCATGAAGTCACCCCCTTGCTGTACCCAGCCCTACCCCTACAGTGTCACACCCTTAAGCAGAATAAAATCGTGTGGTGTAAGCAGGAATAAAATGTCCTCGTACTGAAGGGGTTAATTGACCCTACTCAGTCCTTTGACATGCCATTTTGACTGATATACATACACTACATAGTAATGGATACTGAAACTGTGGCATGTCATATGAGTCGGGTGTAATTTCTGTGTTTGAAAATATTTTGTATTGATCTTTAACATGCATTAATGCAAACACAGGCTGCATATGGTTGCACAGAGTGTTTAGCAATGCATGTTAATACAGCCCTCCTCACCACTTGTTATATGCCATTTATACTTGCATAGCTCTGCTCAGCTTATAGCTGAGCAGAGCAATACAAGGCATGGCATCTAACAGGTGATGAGAAGGGGTCGCTCATGGAAGTATCTTGGGGAAGGGCGCAGAACCTATCTCGATAAATCGGCCACGAAAATACGGACTGGCAACCCTTTGGGTTACCAATCAGTGTTTTCTGGGCCGATTTATCGAGATAGGTTATTTTTGCTACTACTCCACCACTTGTGTATATCTAGTGGAAATAAAACCAATGTATTATTACTATGTCTTTACTATATATCCTTTCTTTGTGCATATTTTTTTTCTTACATATATTTAATTGTGCAATTGGAAAAAATATCAAAGAGTAATACCAAGACATATATGAATAGTACGAAGACATCACTTCTTACTATTCATATATGTCTTTGTATTACTCTGATATTTTTTCAAAGTACACATATTGTACACAAAGCAAGTAAATGAAAATAATAAATGAAATATATAAAAAAAAACAATTTACATAAGGAGGAAGGGAAGAGAAGAGCAGCAAAGGTAAGTATAGCAGACAGATGACAGGGTACAACACAAGAATAACATGACACAGAGATGGCAGGGCAGGACAAAGCAAGCAGAGATGGCACGGTAGGACACAGCAAGGCAAAAACAGCAGAACATGGCAGATATGACATGGTAGGACAGCAAGGCAAGAGCAGAACATAGCAGAGATGCCAGGGTAGGACACAGCAAGGCAATAACAGTAGAACATAGCAGAGATGACAGGGTAGGACACAGCAAGGCAAGAACAATAGAACATAGCAGAGATAACAAGGTAGGACACAGCAAGGCAAGAACAATATAACATAGCAGAGATAACAAGGTAGGACACAGCAAGCCAAGAACAGTAGAAAATAGCAGAGACAGCAAGGCAAGAACAGAACATAACAGGGCAGGACATAGGGTAAGAACAGTAGGCATGGCACGGCACAGTAAGGGTGCAAGGGAAGCTATGACTGGGTATAGCAAGGGAGGGTATGACTAGGTACAGCAAGGGAGAGTATGATGATTATAGCAAGGCAGTGTATTGCAAGGGTGCAGGGGAGGGCATAGTTGTGGATTGCAAGGGTGCAGGGAAAGTAAAAGATGGCAGGACAGGACAGGACAGAGATGGGATGGCAGGACGGGGTGAAGGACAGTTGGCAGAGCAAGGAAGGACAGGACAGGACAGGGATGGCAGGAATATCAGGGCATAGCAAGAGTACTAGGGAGGGCATAGCTGCATACTGCAAGGCCGCATGGGAGGGCATAGCTGCATATTGCAAGGGTGCATGGGAGGGCAATGCTGTACATTGAAAAAGTGCATGGAAGAGTATAGCTGTGTTGCAACGGTGCAAGGGAGGCCATGGCAGGGCACAACAAGGATGCAGGGGAGGGGAGGACAGGGGTGAATGGACAGGGATGGTAGGACGGGTGATTGGACAGGGGTGACAGGACAGGGAAGAATGGACAGGGATGGTAGGACACGGGTGAATGGACAGGGATGGCTGGACAGGGGTGAATGGACAGGGATGGCAGGACAGGAGTGAATGGACAGGGATGGCAGGACAGGGGTGAATGGACAGGGATGGCAGGACAGGGGTGAATGGACAGGGATGGCAGGACAGGGGTGAATGGACAGGGATGGCAGGACAGGGGTGAATGGACAGGGATGGCTGGACAGGGGTGAAGGGACAGGGATGGCAGGACAGAGGTGAAGGGACAGGGATGGCAGGACAGGGGTGACAGGACAGGATAGGTATGGAAGGACAGGGATGGCAGGACAGGACAGGAGAGGTAAGGTATGGCAGGACATGTATGGGATGGCAAGAATAGCAGGGCAAGGGAGATATGGCAGGGCATTGCAAGGGTGCAGGGAAGGGTATGGCTGTGTTGTAAGGGTGCAGGGGAGGGTATGCCTAGTTACTGCAGGGGTGCAGGGGAGGGTATGGCTAGGTAATGCAAGGGTGCAGGGGAGGGTATGACTAGGTATTGCAAGGGTGCAGGGGAGGGTATGACTAGGTACTGCAAGGGTGCAGGGGAGGGCAGGGCTGTGCACTGCAAGGGTGGTGGGGAGGGAATAACAATGATGGCAAGGTAGTGCTGAAAGGGGGAAGCGATGGGCAAACTGGGTAGGGAAAGGGTGCAGGGCAAGGATGCAATGAGGGGTAGGCCAGGTAAAGCAGCAGAGCAGGGTGGTGGGAGGGTGGGTTGCAGGGTGGTGGTGGTGGTGGTGGTATGGTGAGTTGCAGGGTGGGTTGCAGGGTGGTGGTGGTGGGAGGGTGGGTTGCAGGATGATGATGGTGGTGGTGGTAGGGTGAGTTGCAGGGTGGTGGTGGTGGTAGGGTGGGTTGCAGGGTGGTGCTGGTGGTAGGGTGGGTTGCAAGGTGGTGGAGGTGGTAGGGTGGTTTGCTAGAAGAGTGGTGGCGGTAGGGTGGATTGCAGGATGGTGGTGGTAGGACAGGATGCAGGGTGGTGGTGGTTGTAGGGTGGATTGCAGGGTGGTGGTGGTAGGATGGGATGCAGGGTGGTGGTGGTGGTAGGGTGGGTTGCAGGGTGGTGGTGGTGATAGGGTGGGTTGCAGGGTGATGGTGGTGGCAGGGTGGGTTGCTGGAAGAGTGGTGGTGGTAGGGTGGGTTGCAGGGTGGTGGTGGTGGTGGTGGTAGGGTGGGTTGCAGGGTGATGGTGGTGGTGGTAGGGTGGGTTGCAGGGTGGCAGTGGTGGTGGTAGGGTGGGTTGCAGGGTGGCAGTGGTGGTGGTAGGGTGGGTGGCAGTGGTGGTGGTAGGGTGGGTTGCAGGGTGGTGGTGGTGGTGGTAGGGTCGGTTACAGGGTGGTGTAGGTGGTGGTAGGGTGGGTTGCAGGGTGGTGGTGGTGGTGGTGGTGGTGGTAGGGTGGGTTGCAGGGTGGTGGTGGTGGTGGTAGGGTGGGTTGCAGGGTGGTGGTGGTGGTAGGGTGGGTTGCAGAGTGGTGGTGGTGGTGGTAGGGTGGGTTGCAGGGTGGTAGTTGTGGTGGTGGTAGAGAGGTTAAATGGTATGGAGGAGGAGGAAGGAAGAAGAGGAAGGATGAGGAGACTAGGAGGGAAGAGGAGAGGAGGAGAAAATAAGAAGAGGAAGGAAGAGGAGAGGTGAAGGAAAGAAGAGGAGAGGAGGAGGAAGGAAGAAGAGGAGGAGGAGGAAGGAAGAAGAGGGGAGGAGGGAGGAAGAAGAGGGAAGGAGGGAGGAAGATGGGAGGAGGAAGGAAGAAGAGTGGAGGAGGAAGGATGAAGAGGAAGAAAAAGAACAAGGAAGAAGAGGGAGGGAGCCTAATACAATACTTAACAATAAACACACACACAATAACATTTACATCGCTATTTGTAGTGTAATGCCAATAAGGGGTATCATTAGTTTAATCTTCAAAAACTGCTTGTTAGTCAAACAATAATAATAAAAACTAACTGTGAAACCCTTATCAATATTTCCTCATTTAAGATACTTTCACTAAGCACAGTTTCTCTACTGATCTGTCGGTAAAAATACAAACACTTTTCACATAATATACTTCTTAAATAATCTCAACATTCTGCTGTGAAAGATCAACGTTAAGATCAACGTTAATTGATCTAAAAATATTACTAAGTAAAATTTAGCATTAATAAATATCTTGACAGCTGATGTCTTGCATATGATCCTTAAATGCTCTAGAAAAAGTCCCTCTTGCTGGGACCTAACCCTAACTTCAAGCAATGTTCATTTATCAGCAAATTACTGGAATATATATCAATTATTAAATGAGGAATTGCTTTCTGCTGGCATTATACACAAACAAAACTCACAATTTTTACATATTCAGTTTGTAATAGTGTGGAAAACGTGCCATTGGATCTCAGATGAATTAGTTTTAAATATATTTCAATTCTATGCATATACTGTATATATATATCTATACTGAGGTGATGGGGTAACCTTGAGATTCAGAAAGCATGATGAGCCAGTTCAGTTCAGTATTTTCGTATCATAGCGTTTATGAAGGCTCCAGTATGCATATGTCAGCCTTGGTCACCTAGTGGGTGGCTCTCCACGCTGCTTGAACTCTGGCAGCCTCCCTGTTCTGTTCCTTATCCCTGAGATCACACTCTACGACCTCGCCCCAAGTCTTTTTCGGTCTGCTTCTCACAACCCTGCCCCTGACATTCACACTTCTCACCTTACACACCCAATTGTTATACAAATGTGCTGCTGGGGAGACACTTTCATGTGGTGGCACTGATATAACAAGGCCATGTCCAGTGAAAAGGGCCAGTTGCTTACTCAATGAAGCCTCTGGACTCCTGACCCTACCTCACAGGTCTAACTATCTGCACATATTTTCTCTACTTCATAATATCTACTCCATGACTTTCCTCATTCCAGACCAATGCCAATGCAATAACAGCTGGTGTTCTCAATGTCAAAGATCCCTCATGCCTAAACACAAAGACACAGGACAACCAAGGGACTCTCAATCCAGAAAAACAAGAACACGTCAACATCGTAAACAACCACCACACTCAAACAAGACCTCCACATAGACTAAGAAGCTGCCTCTTCCCCACAGACTCACTATGTACCTCTTCACAATGTTAGTTTATTTTTGTCTGACAGAACAGGACCAACCCCACTACTTGTACAAAACTAAGTGAACCTTAGTTATGATACAGAGATAAATCTCCTTGGTTACTAGTTAAACTGACCCTCCAATCTGATTCCACACTATATTTTCCTCTTCTTCTTCAACACAACACCTCCCTCTTCCTCCTCTACCCAACACTACACTTCCCTCTTCCTCCTCTAGCCAGCATTACACTTCTGTCTTCCTCCTCTACCCAGCACTACACTTCCCTCATTTTTCTATACCCAACACTACACTTCCCTCTTCCTCCTCTACCCAGTACTACACTTCCATCTTCTTCCTTTACCTAACATAACTTCTCACACAATTTTTTTTCCCCTACCTGAATGACCTCCATCCTAAAGGGACTGTGTTCTGAAAAGCATATTATTTTTTTCATACTGATGAGTGGCTAAAACAATTAATGTGCATACTACATGAGAAGGAATTTTTTTTTAATGCAAAGAAGAAGTAACTGAAGGCCAGAGGCCTGCATGAGTGTTCCAAAAAAAAAAAAAAAAACAGAGCCAAATTCAAGATCCTTTCATTCTGAGATGCCTGGAAAAACTGCCTTAACACTGAAGATTTAGGGTGATAATTTCTAGGGCATCAAGCTTGTAATATCGTCAACGCTTTATGACATTATTCACACTAATACATTTTACGACGCATTAATCTTGTAAAAGCCTGGCCTTCCATTTTTGTAGTGGCATACATATTCCAATAAATGGTAACCACTCTTCCTAAACAGTATATAATTTCTCTCTCTATTGATATGCATCTGATATGGTACCCTAAATAAGTGTTAATACTGTGAAATGTGATACTGCCACAAGCTGGTCCTGGCAGAGCTCTGGCAGTGGCATGTTTTGTGAATCAGGTTCCTGAATAACAAACTTGGTCTTATGATTCAATTATTACGTGGCATTAACTGTCAAGGCAATCTGTATACACTAACTCCAGGGCTATATTAATCCACTGTCACTTTTTATTACACTTCTTTCCTTTTCAGGTGGTATTACATTAAGTAACAAACCTAAATGTTTCTTGTAAGCTAGAAAACCATTTACAACACTGGGTGGTAACCATATAACCCAACCATACGTGTTCCCTGCAGGTGAATAAGTTCTTGGCGGGGAGTTAGTGCCCCTCCCCATAAAATAACCAACTCAAAGACAAATGACCACCCCTTACAGGATCATGGTGTCTGACTATAGACAGATGGACTATGTACACCAAATATTAGCTGTGGTAAGAACTGTCTCCCTATACTGAGAGACAGTAATCAAATGTAATACTGTTCTTGCATGGTAACACTAAAGACAGGTGGGTCAAATCATGTATATCAACCCCCCTGAGATATCACTTATTACATTTTGACTTTTGGAAACACTGACCCTCCTCCTGCAAAAATACTTGTTTTAGCTACTGTGCACAGTCACCCAGCACATACATCCATTCAAAACCTACACTAGTTCTTCAAAAACATCTGTTCTCATCCTACAGCCAGCACTAAATTTCACAAAAATATATTTGATACATTTCTTTTTTCTCCCCCCTAAAACAGCCCCCATTCAGAAGAAACTGTGCTGTGCAAATATATGGAATTTCACAGTACAGGTCATCAGCTCTGACCACCTGCACTATTCGCAGTTTGCCGATGGCTGTGGTCGTCAACCTTATTTATTTATTTATTTATTTTTTGACATATATCATCATCATCATCATCATCATCCAATCCTACATTGCCCCATGAGAAGCGTAGGAGCCCGGGGATAGGCAGTTGGTCCCGACATTTAAGATGAGAGTGACCAGCTTCACTCATCCCTGAGTGGCATTACATGAGCAATCAACCCCAACCATCCCTTGGATATAAACCTTCACCGGCTCAATCCGATTGGAGCGCAATAATTACCCACTAAACCACCAGGCGCCAAAATTTGGCTATATGGTTACCACCCAGCGTAGTAAATGGTTTCCTGGTGCACAGGAAACCATTTGGCTTGTCACTCAGTGTAGAGTCACCCACAGGCTGAAGGAAGTGGAAAGAATGAAGGAAAGAAAGACAGAAGAGGGAGTGTAAAGTCGCCCGTAGGCAGAAGGACAAGGAAATAATGAAGGAAAGGAAGACAGAAGAGGATTGAAGGAAAGGAAGACAGAAGAGGATTGAAGGAAAGGAAGACAGAAGAGGATTGAAGGAAAGGAAGACAGAAGAGGATGGAAGGAAAGAAGAATGGAGGAGAGGACAGGGAAGACACCCGACAGCAGCACTACATCAAGCGATACTGCATACTGCACAAAATAATCTGCTCATCACAATACTGCTGATTTCTGAGATGCCATGGGTTAATGGATGATAGGGACCTGACAGGCAAATTAGTTCTTGCACATGCTTAGGAAAACATGGCAAATGACTGTGTGATATGAAGCAGTAGTTATATCAAAATAGTTCAGTTTACCGGGCACCTTAAGATCTTTCCATATACTGTAGTTTTAAAAATTTAAACATCTAAAGATGACATTACTTGGATACAGTACTCCACACAATTACAAATAAGAATAGAGATATAAAGATAACATATTACATTTCAACACGTACATTCCTATAGTCAGTTTATTTCCATCTGACAAAACAAGGCAACTTTTATAACTTACGTACTAAATCATTGGTGTATAAAATTAAAGAGGCCTTAGGGATGAGCCTGCTTGGTTACTATTCAAATTAACTCTCCAGTCTGACTACACCTGGCCAGAATCCAAACTAGAGGTTATGCATCTATGTGGCTACATAAAATTTAATAAGCCTTAGTGATGAAGTAGGGATGAGACTCCTTGGTTACTATTCAAATTAACTCTCCAGTCTGACTACACTTGGCCATAATCCAAGCTAGAGGTTATGAATCTCCATCAGGTGAAAGCAAACTGACTATAGAATAACTCAACAGAATTAAACAGGCACCAAAAAACATACCCACATCAATATATAAACATACAGTCAGCCACAGGAAAAAAATATATATCAAAAACATAAACCATATTTTCGACAAATGTTCATATATATGAAGGGAAAAACCTTAACTCATTAATCTCTGACATTAATGAAGGGAATCAACTGGGGATGTTTAATTATGGGAATAAACTCTGAATTACTGTTATTCTTGGATAACTAAGGATGCTTGTTAGTTATAAATTCTCAGTGCTATTTTAGGACAATACATTTTTCTTTTTCATGCAGAGGAGGAGAAACTGAAGGCTGCAAGAAATAATACACAAAAGAGAGCCAATTTCAAGATCCGTTAATTCTGAAATTCCTGCACACATTGTGCTTAAAAGACTGGAGGTCATAGGCAGGGGGAAATACAGATTGAGGAAGATAGTTTCATAGCTGACCTGTTGCCAATTAAAATCAACCAAAGAAATACAAGAGTACACATTTTTTTCAGCATAATTTTTCCTGTGGCAGACTGCAGTACATCACTATGACACACCAAATAATATTAATGCAAAAATACCAAGAAAATAGACATAAATATTGGCATACAAATATAACAACCAACATCAATACTTCAGAAAGGATAATATATGCAAAACACATATTTTTATTGTTTGGTAAAAAAGCACTATGGCTTTTTGCAGAGTCCTTTTATTTGCCACATTTATTTACGATCTTTTGGGCTGACGATACCTGCTGTTGTGGTGGTCTCAGGCTCATTTTAATGACAAACAAAGTCAATGCTGGAGATACTAAATACTGGAATTTAATCAAAGAAAAGATGCAATATGAGCTTTTGAATGACAGATAAGCTCAAAAATTCTTACAACAATGATTATCCTCTAATAATCTTTTCAGACACACGTGTGCATCTTTCAGCAGTCTACTTTAGAAAATGACATGCATATATCCTCAGCAAAATTTCTCAGCTCATTTAGCCACATCTCATTCAAGATGCTAGATTATCAGCAAACACAGACAAGCTACAAACTGACATTGTTTTATTTCATCAGGGAGCAAATACTGTATCGGTAAAAATGCTGAAACTGACGCTATATTGGTTCAGAGAAGTGGTTTGGTTACAGCACTACTACAGAGGAATTCAGGACCACAGCACCCGCAGCCCACAATTTACTAAACCATAATACAGGGCTGCCCATATATATCTGACGGTGTTGGCTCAGGCTCCAGTACGGGGGATGCGTGTATTCTGACAACTTTCTTCAATTATGCTCTGTTTAACTGGGGATCAAATTACCATCTTTCCTTTGTAAATGCTAGTTAAAACAAGACTGTAATATGTTGCTAGTCATAAAGAAGTGCTATGGAAAGGATGTTGGGCCACAGTGCTATCTTATTCTGCCAGTGAGGTATGGGAAATGAATCAGCATAAGGACAAAAATCTCATGTCCCCTTGTGTCATCCTTGTGTCATGCCTCTGTGTCATACCTTGTGCCATGTTTTTGTGTGTCATGTCTCTGTCTGTCATGTCTGTGTGTGTCATGTCTCCTTGTGTCATGTTTCTGCATGTCATGTCTCTGAGGTTGTTCAATCTGTATATGGATGGAGCTAAATGAGAGATAATACACAGGGATGTCAATATTTTGAAGTGTCTAATGAGAGAGGGTAAGATGTGGAAACTTCCTGAACTGCTGCTTGTTGATGGTCCTATACTGTGAGGATGAATGTGAACTGCAAGGCTTGGTGAATGAGTTTGGGAGTGCACACAGGAAATGGACTCAAGAAGAGAATGTATATATGAGTAAAGTTTTGATCTTTGAGGGAAAAGAAGTCTCACCATACACAGTGAGACTGGATGTGAGGAAATAGATAATGCAAGTGCATCCATGTAATTAAGTAGTGTGATGAGTAAGGATGGCAGGAAGTGCCTGAATGGGTACAGCAGGGTAAAGTGAGCATGGAAGTGAAGTGAGAAGTGTGGAGACAAACAGACAGACAAATAAAGAAGCAAACTGTTGTTATGAAAAATATTTTGTGATGGTCTGGCCATGCACAGGATGGAGAATGAGAGACTGACTAGAAGTGTATGTGAGTAAGATGGAGGAAGAGACCAACAATGAGATGGAAGGATGAAGTGGAGAGATATATGAGGGAGGGGGGTGGAAGTGAGCATGGAAATGAAGTGGATCCTGTTGGAAGGACACAAGTCAAGAGTGACAGCACTGGAAATGAAGTGAGGAGTGTGCTGAGTTTTATGGACAGACAGACAGACAGACAGACACATAAGGAAGTAAAGAAGTACTGTGGTGCTATTATGAGAAATACCTTGAGACAGTCTGACCATGTATAGAGGATGGAGAATGAGAGTCTGACTAGAAAATTGTATGTGCATGAGGTGGAGGGAAGACCATGGCTGAGATGGAAGAATGGAATGGAGAGATGCGAGGGAGAGGGGTGTGTGAGTTGGAGATAGGGCAAGCAAATGGCAGATGACAGAGCAACATGGAGTTAATATGTTTGTGGCCCCCTTTTATGGGATTGAGATGTCTGGCAGTAGACAGATAAAAGTCACAGGAGGGTAAAAATTTCTGCATACTAAACTGAGTGAACTTTAAGCAATTACTGAAGAAAATGCAAGAGGAGACATTTAATTACCTGATTTAATAAATGCAAACAAGCAATCACCGTAAAGTAAGAAAGGGTTATGGGAAACAGAAAATGATGAAGGGTAGAGATGGTAATACTGACTGAGCCTTCACCACATCAATCATCATCAATATAATCATCAAAACCAACATAATAATCATCATTCATTATTATGAAAAACATCACTGCAATCACCATCACCATCATCCTAACCTCTTCTTCCCACCCAAGGATGGGGTAAGGTATGATTCAAATGGCAAGGATAAAATACATGGCAGAAATGTTATATATGAACCACCCTGTATTTTTTAGCATCTGTGGCATATAACCAGGACTTCCTGCATCTGTTTGTGATGTACAGGCATGTGCAAAAGTATGCCAACAATACTCTGCCAGCACTAACTTGTAATTCATATTTATCACTCTTCCCCAAATGATAAGAGAGTAACATTCATTCTCTTGCTCGTTTTACTGATGCTTGGAACAGACACCTTCATATGGTAATGATCAGATATTGAAGTTGTCAGGTTATACTAACAGCCTTCAGTTCTTTTACAATCACCCTAAAGGAGAATGGTGGACTATGAAAGAATGCAGTCCTTACCACATAATATATTTCAAACATCATCTTTCATTCCTACAGCCAGCAGAGAAGTGCCAACACACTTTTGCTCATGCTCAGGACAGGAGTCTTGCTAAACATTTCATAGCCTACTGCAATGTATGGCTGGCCAGTTGTCTATAACCTTAGTTGCATTACTCAAATCTGGTGAAGAAGTCTTTTTTCCGAGCTGACAGCAGGATGTAATGAAACTGATTGTTTGATATGACTACTAATCAAAGAGGACATCTCGTGACTATGATGAGTGACAAGCCAAGTGTCTTCTTGCTACCCAGGATATAAGTTACTACATTTGGTGGTAACATACAACTAGACAGTCACATGGTGGTGTAAGGAGTTACGGCACTCCCATAACGTATGACATCAGTCAGTAGCTAGTCCCAGATCTCTTGCAAAGAGGGGACGCAAAAAACTGGTGAATGAATGCGTGGCTGTGAATATGTGGTCCAGCATCTCACAGATGTTAACAAAGTGTGCAACAACTGGCCTGCAATATCCACTTAAGAGCATATGCCCAATCCTTGAAGCATTGCCTGGACCGTAAAAAATAAAAAACAAAACAACCGTGCTCACAACCCCCTCATAGAGCATTCCGCCCCCTTACTGTACGACCACAACATGGTTATTGCAAGCAAGGGCTGCGTGCATGTTTACTTATATAATCATCCACCTGTGTGCCACTTATCCTTCCAACATAAATTATGAAAAGAGGTCTCCTTCTCTTGTCAAAAATTTGAACTCCGAAGCCGATGTTAGAACTGACATATACCATGGCACACAATGGTGGGTTGTGTGTGCTGTAAAAGTGATTTACCCAACTCCCCCACTCAATCCCCAATCCCTCAAAACCCCACTAGTAGCAAAGAGACCTGGGGCCATATCACATGACAGTAAAATAGCAACTAGGCTAATTCAGCATGAAATTTTTAAAGTTTATTTTTACAATGCACACTTTTTGTTCATATACTGCCTGTGTAAAACTTTAATCTCAGTCTGATTTGGTGTTAATTTTGTACATGCGAACCGGTACTTAACGTTCTAACTTCCACACATGTGAATCTATAGGACTGAGGTTCACAGACGAGTAACGCTGACACTGCAGGGTCGACTGATGTGAGTGATTGAAATGGAAACCATTGCAACAATGTATACAAGTACCTGAAACAACTGGCCAAACCACAGGCTACTGGTATAAAAATCTGCCCACTGTGCATCAATTACAATACAAACATCATAATAATAATCAGTCAATAATCGTATGCATAATTCACTGGTGTGTCTTTTAGGTGGCTCAGGAGGCTTGCTAAGAAATCACATTAGGAAATCACCACAGCCACAAAGAAGACAAGCCACTTTCACTGAACTAACACCAGACATTGTTCAACTGAAAGAAACACTGTACTAGCAGTCAAAGGCATAAAAAATAACATGGGGAACCTTTCTATAACAAATTTCTTGCAGTATAACTAACACTTATTGCAATGTACCGTATCTACTATGTGTATCTGTGCAATGTTTATCTATCTGTGTACTTTATCTATCAACTTGAAATAATGCTGAGCTGAGGCAATAGCTTAGCAAGGAGACATGCTAATCATGAAGTGTGATGGACAGGTTTCAAAACTATCTGCTACTGGTATACCTGGGGAATTTACTCACTGTACTCTTGTTACTGTAACCTGGCAAAAATAAGCATCTCAGCAATAGTTTATTAAGCACAATGCTAGTCATGAAGAAGTGCATTGGAATGGAAGTACACCTGTAGTACTGTGTTATTCTTCCACTGAGCTACATGAAAAAAGCTGGTGAATAGGCAAATCCTGGGCCAAGTAAAGATGCAAGAACTATGATAATTGAGCACAGACTAATATAAATGTTAAAAATAAAGATCATTATTATCCTTAGACCCCAACACATCACTCTCAGTTGAATAAAACCATCTGGTGTTAGTTGGAGTAGACAGTTGCTCTCCCACTTATGAATATCTGAGCTATGAACTATTGATGTTGGGATTAAATTAGGCTTTGTGATTGCCAACCTGATAGTGCCAGGGATTGCTTCCTGGCACTGCATCATCCTATCATCAATGTCATCATTGCTGTCATCATCATTGTCGTCAATTATCAAGTAAAACGAGTAGCCTACCTAGATTAAGTTAACTGGCCCTGTATACCCTTGTGGTGGAATGTTCTAGTTAGGCAGCCTAGCACTGCCACTGATCATAATTATTACCATCACTAGATATTCTTATCATCATCAGCCCTAACTCTTACTCCCACGCAAAGATGGGTTTAGGAATTCTCAATAAAAAATTTTGTAAGTAGGGAGGCAACTGTTATACTCTGACCACCTCAACTTGGTTAAAATTCATTTGAAAAGGATGCAGAACCACAGTATTGCTATTCTTGTCTTACTCTGCTTTGGGGATTAGGCTGCCAAAGGACTAAACTCTCCACCAAGTCAAGGTGGATGAACCAAAAAATTTCTAACTCACATTTCAGAAGGGTGGTAGTAGCTGTAGCTGTTGTAGCAGTAGTAGTAGTAGGCAAACCCATCACAGCATCGCCATCCATCACAGCTTCGCCACCCATCGCAGCATCGCCACCCATCACAGCACTGCCACCCATCTCAGAATCACCACCCATCACAGCATCCTCACCCATCACAGCATCCTCCCCCATCGCAGCATTCTCACCCATTGCAGCAGCATCATCCATTGCAGCATCCTCACCCATCACAGCATCATCATCCATCACAGCATCCTCACCCATCACAGCACTGTCATCCATTGCCACCAATTGCAGCACTGTCATCAATCGCAGCATCACTAACCCTATCAGCAGTAGCAACACCAAAACAGCAGCAACAGGAACAGGAACATGAGTTGCATGGGCAGCCCCTGAAAATATGGCAAGTTTTTAGGAGTCATTCTCAGGGATGTTGATAATTTAGCTCTCTGTCTGTGGAGGCATTCAATACAGATCTTAATAAACCCTTAGTGATGATGATGATGATGATGATGATGATGATGATGAGCATGATCATGTATTTCTTTAATTAACCCCTATAGTACTAGTGCTGGAGTGGCACTACTGGGCTGGAGGAGGGGCTCCCTGATTATATTAACATTTTCAATCCCATCCCTACCCCACAACAGAATGGCAGACTACAGATGGGTAACCCAGCCTGCAGTCCACTGGGCTCAGGTTCTCATGAGCCTAAGATGACCTGATCCATTTTACATCATTTGTCTGGCTCGATTCCCTGGTTATAGTCTCTCAAGTACTTCCTTATTCCTAGAAATGAAGATAGTGGACTGCTGCAGAACAAGACAATTCTATGGTTCTGCATTATTTACATAACTCTTCATGACTAGCTTTATTCTTGTGTTAATCTTTTGTTACTACGCAGCACTCAATATGGAGAGATGGCAGTTTAGAAAGATAGATAGTGGGAAACAGCATTGTAGATTGATGCAATTCCTTCACAATGATGGCTGTCTCCTAATATGAACAAAACAGTCTGATGGTAGCAAGTACTGACTATATGATGTCAGCAGACAGTCCCATACAAAAAGTCCCATAGACAAAATAAAAGATGTCATACCCAAAAAAAAGAAGAAAAAAATCCTGCACCTTTTCTCCATCCATGCAGAAGGTAAGTTTCAATTAGTTATAATAATAATAATAATAATAATAATAATAATCTATCTATCTATTGCCAGATGCCTTAATCCCGAATGGGGTGCCCACAAACAAATCGCTTCCACCTCTCCCTGTCCCCCGCCATTTCACTGCCCTGCTCCCAATTCACACCCCCCTCTCTCATATACCTCTCCACTCCATCCCTCCATCTCATCCTCGGCCTCCCCCTCCCTCCCCCCCCTCCACCTCACTCACATACACTCTCCTCATCAGTCTCCCACCCTCCATCCTCTCCACATGGCCAAACCACCTCAGTGTGTTCCTCCTAACACTTCCTTTCACATCCACATCCACACCACAACACTCCTTTATATCCTCATTCGTCAGCCTGTCTCTCCATATGACTCCACAGGCTCCTCTTAAATAACTCATTTCCACTGCTCTCACTCGACTTGTGTCCTTCCAACAACGTCCAAGCTTCACTTCCATACGTTAGACTTGGTATCACAATACTGTCATGTAGTAACTTTTTCACTTCCATGCTCATTTCCCTGTTTCTTATCACTGCTTTCAAGGAACCAGCAACTTTTCTTCTTTGTTGTACCCTTTCAAGCACTTCACCCTCCAAACTTCCATCCTTACTCATCACGCTCCCCAAGTACTTAAACGTACTCACATTTTCCATTTCCTCACCATCCAACCTCACTGTACATTCACTGACTTCACCTCTCCCAAAGACCATCACTTTACTCTTCCCTACATTCACCTTTAGATTCCATTTCTTACACACACTCCCAAACTCATCCACCAAGCCTTGCAGCTCCCCTTTGTCTTCACTTAACAACAAAGTATCATCTGCAAACAACAGTACAAGAAGTTTCCAAACACTACCCTCTCTCACTAGGGCCACTCCAACATCCACTGCCCTACCTTGTATCTCTTTTATTACCCCATTCATGTACAGATTGAACAACCATGGAGACATGACACATAATAATGATAATTTTAATTATAATAATTGGTGGCAGGTGGAGACGCTCACCATCCACTCACTCGATGTAGTACTGCTTTGGATGTCTGCCCTTTCCTCTTTTCCTTCCTCTCATGTCTTTCTTTCCTCTTCCTTCTGCCTACATGTGACTTTACACTCCCTCTTCTCTCTTTCTTTCCTTCATCCTCTCCTCTTCCTTCTACCTATGGGTGACTCAAGTGACAAGCCAAATGGTTTCCTGTACACGAGAAAGCATTTACTGTGCTGGGTGGTAACCACATAACCAAATTATGGTACCTGGTCACTTAACTTAAATGACTGTACTGAGGAGCCTAACCCCAGGCTCCTACATTCCTAATGTGGCAATACTGAACTGGATGATAGACAAATAGATACAATTCATCATCCTGACCCTTCTTCCCATCTATGAGGATATAGTGAGGCAGGATTCATAACCACATAGCCTAAATATAGTCAAGAACTACCAAACAGTATGACCATATTATTTAATTTCACTTGCCCTAAACTGGACATCTTTCCATTATATGCTGAGCTGCGAGAAGGCATTAATATAACAGCAGTAGTCAAAGAGACATGCTTGGAAAGGATGCAGAGCCACAGATTTTTAATTCTAAAATTACACTATGAGAATGCAACTACAAAAAGGTAAAATCTCAAGGTAAAGTGAAAGAATAATAGAAAACTGGCCCAAACTGGCCATTATCACCTTTATTTATTCACTGACAGCATCTCTCTCTGTCAATCTTGGGCCAAAACATTTATAAACATAGATGCCCAGTTCCCTCAAGTGAAAACCGACAACAGCATGCACAGGTCTTAACCTGATGGTATTACTCCCTGTGTCACAATAGTCACTCATTTCCCTACTCAAACTCCCATCCCTAAGCTCTCCATGTAGGGTCTCAACCCACATCTTCCTTGATCTGCCTCTGGGTTTTCTTCCCTCTACACTGATGCTTGTGACCATCCTCAGCCAGTCACCTTCCCTTTCTTCATCTATCTATCTATCTATTGCCAGACGCCTCAATACCGTTTGGGGTGGCCACAAACAAATTGCCTTCAAGTCGCCCTGTCCCCCGCCATTTCACTGCCCTGCTCCCAACTCACACCCCTCTCTCTCATATACCTCTCCACCCCATCCCTCCATCTCATCCTCGGCCTCCCCCTCCCTCTTCCCCCCTCCACCTCACTCACATACACTCTCTTCGTCAGTCTTTCACCCTCCATCCTCTCCACATGGCCAAACCACCTCAGTGGTTTGGCCATATTAAAAGGGTGAATCATTGATACAATGGAAAAGACCTAATATAGCGCTATTATATATGGAAGGAGACAGAGAAGACCCACTAAATTAAAGGCCTGTGTCCCTTACTAATGTTGTTTGTAAAATTCATGAAAAAATAGTTAGAAAAAGTGGGACTCACTTTCTACACAGGAAAAAGTCAACAACAAACAATTTCAATTTAGAGATGGACTCTCATAAACTACTAATCTGCTAAGTTTCTACAAGAGAGTTATGGATATTACACAAGGAGAGAGTTGGGTAGATTATGTCTACCTGAACCTAAGGATGGTATTTGACAGGATGTCACATAATATTCCTAAGATATAAAATCACTGTGGTGGGTGGGGGCACTCATCATTCACTCACTCGATGTACCGGTAGTGCTGCTCTCAGGTGGCTGCCCTTTCCTCTCTCTCTCTCTTCCTTCTTTCCTTCCTTCCTCTTATGTCCTTTCCTTCTTTCTTTCCTCCTTTCTTTCCTCTTCCTTCTGTCTACAGGTGACTCTACAGTACACTGAGTGATAAGCCAAATGGTTTCCTGTACACCAGGAAACCACTGACTATGCTGGGTGGTAACCATATAACCAAATTATGGCACCTGGTGGTTTAGTGGGTAATTAAGGCGCTCCAATCAGACTGAGCCAGTGCAGGTTTATATCCAAGGGATGGTAATGCCACTCAGGGATGAGCGAGGCTGGTCACTCTCATCTTCAATGTCAGGACCAACTTGTCTAGCCCAGGGCTCCTTCGCTCCTCATGGGGTAACACAGGATTAGATGATGATGATGTATAAAATCATTCCATCAAGTCTACTTTTTAAAAACATATGAAGCTTTTCAAGTACATCAATCCTTGTACAGTATTGCACTTCATTCATCTTGTTCTGTCCGCTGTTAATTCTTTTGTGTTTTCAAATTCCACACTATAACTCCCTTTCCACCCATAATCACTGTCACAAGCATCAAACCTCACTTTTCTTTAGCCCCCAGTTTGTTATTACCTTTGTTTCATCAGTTCCCACAGCTTATTTCTGGTTTCTTGGTCACTCACTATGCCATGCCATATTCTTGGCCAACACACCCTTACCTATCATCAATTTTAAACTGAAAAATAAACTTCTTCACCACCCAAGTCCTATTCACTTAAACATGCATAAACAATGCACTCCTAAGAAAAATGTGCATACTCAAAAATGGCTGGTTAGGATTGTCTTAGCTATTGCACTGAAAATACATAGTGCATGAACTGAAGATTCTTAGTGTAAAGTATATTTATGTTTGGGTTGGTTTTGGGCCCATTTCTTTGTATTATTACCCTGAGGTCCTATAATAAAAGTTCAAAACTGGTTTACCCTGGGAACTACTGTATACTGATGACCTACTTCCAGCACTCAGTGCAGAGAAGGTAACCAGGTGGGTAAGTACTGTATACACAGTGGAAGGACAGAATGGAGGCAAGACTAAGACGCATGTGAGTGAATAATCAGAGAACAAAGCCAATGGTCAGTGGCATGAGTGATGAGACTCACTGAATGTAAAAGATAGCCTTGTGCTGTCTGATACAGCTCAACATCCCTTCCATACCACTTCTTCATGACTTGCATCAAATCTAGTGTTAATGTATCGTTACATCATAGCATTCAAGTAGGAAAGATGGCAATATCAAGCTAAGTTAGTGCAAAAAGGGTACAGCATGAGATTACGTACTTTGGAGATGAACTGTAAGAGAAACCATACCTTAGACATGAAACCATCTATTTCACATGGAAGCACAGTGAATACTGTAAATTGCTGATTTTTATTATAACCAACAGTGGTGATACATAGAAATCAACAGATGAAGTTTGCAATGAAGCACACTTGGTAAGTGCATGATAATTAACACAGTCTCCACAGAATGGATCTACCATGCATGAGAATATAATGTCATTTGTAGATGTTGTATTACCTCGTGAATGGAGCTGAGAATTATTAAAGTCTGCAGGTACAATGAATGGGTGTAAAGCACATTTCACTGGTCATCCTGCTGCTAAATCTTCCCATTTACCTGTTTTCTTTTATAGTTTTAGATATTTTACAACATATGCCAAAGAAAACTGCAAAAGGATTATGATGACAAATACTCAGACAAGTGCTTCAGAACTGTACAGTAATACTAACCTTAATTTGTTAACTTGTAGTACCATATGGCACCCCACCCCAACTGCAATGTGTGGCAGTCCAGTCATGGATGGTGGCTCACTTGGTAAAGAGGAGGACACATTCAGAGTTGTGGGTCACCAGCAGTTGCAATCCTTCACTACTGAAAACCAGTCACACTCCATTACTCACTGATACTTGTCATGAGAACAATGTGGTACTCACCTGGCAAATAACACTGCATGACAATAAGAGCACAGAACCTACCACAAGCTATGGGATTGATTCTAACTGGTACTGGGCATCCCAAATGCAACCCTAAATTTTCCCTTTTAAAATAATTTAGACCCATTGTAGATGTAATAGAAAGCATTAGGCAAAATACACTGAGGTGGTCTGGCTATGTGGAGAGGATGGAAAGACTAACTAGGAGAGTAAATGTGAGTGAAATGGAGGGGGGAAGAGGGAGGGGGAGACCAAGGATGAGATGGAGGGATGGAGTACAACGGTATATGAGAGAGAGAGAGAGAGATGGAGATGTAAGGTGGGGGGAGGGCAGCAAAATGGCAGGGGGACAGGGCAACATGGAGGAAATTTGACAGTGGCCACTCCTTACGGGATTACAGTAAGGTGTCTGGCAACAGACAGATAAACTTATGGAAACACACCAGTACATACTATTATGGTAGGCATCAGAAACACACACAGACATGGTTAGATTAACTGAAAGTGGTGATGAAACGGCTACAATATGGAAGACATACCACAGAGAGACCTGAGATGGGCTTGGGATAAGGGGTTCTGAGGCAAGGGGTGGAGAGTTGTGGTCTCCACCACTTGAGTAGGATCTGAATCCATCAAAGCCATCAGAGACCACAGACACCTCACCATCAATCTCAGCAGAAACCAGCTCAAGTGCATGGTAACAGCAGCAGTGCAGATTTTCATCTTGCAGTGTTAGAGAAAACTGCTATAACCAAGGATCACTGTACTTACAAAAACTAGGCAGGTATTGCAGAGCGATAATTTAATTCTCTTTATTTCTTTCATTTATCAAGCATCTAACAAGCTTGCAGTTCTCCATGCTGCTTGATATCTAGCAGCCTCTTTAATCAGACCCTTACACCTATCCATGAGGCCACACTGTGACCTTGTCCAGTCTTTCTCAGTCTACCTCTTGCAACACTACCTGAAACATTCAGCTCAGTACATGCCATACACAAGGTTATAAATAATGTGCTTAGCTAACAAGGGTGATGGAAAGAGAAAGTTACACAGTACAGTGTCTACATGGTATTTTGGCTGTCTATGTGTTCATCTGGATTGTGGAACACAATACAATACACTCGCAAAAAGCACATACCCAATATAAACAGCAGATATCCTGGTAAAGAAAAATTATTGCCTTATTGCTATTTTCATATACGAGTTGGGAGTGGCTTGGGGTCAAGGAATGGCAGGTTAGAGTGTTAAGTACTGTATGTGGGTGCTTGCACCCAGGTGAGAGTGAATGGAGAATTGAGTGATGAGTTTTCTGTGAATGTTGGTGTGCATCAGGAGTCAGTCCTGAGTCCCTTATTGTTTATTATGATGCCTGAAGCCCTCTCACCTGACTTCACTGATGGGGTCCCATGGGAAATGTCGCATGCCAATGATTTGGTGTTGACTGAAGAGAATGAAAGGGAGTGGAGGAAAGATTTAGAAGGTGGAAAGATGATATGGGCCACAAGGGCTTGAGAGTAAATGCACATAAAACAAAGGTGATGGTACCTACAGTTGGTGGCAGTATGGTCAGACAGGAGGGAGAATGGCCATGTGCGGTTTGCCACACAGGTGTGGAAAGTAATTCCACCTCGTGCTGTGTTTGTGATGAGTGGGTGCATAAGAGATGTGGTACTAGAGGCAGACTGTGAGATAATGCTGATTTCATATGTGTGGTGTGTTGGGGAGAGCATGTGGAAACTGTCAGGCATTAAAGGATTGATCTTGCTGATGAGTCTGTTGAGTGTGTGGATAAGTTTTGTTATTTGGGAGATATGTTATGTGCTGGAGGTGGAGCTGGAGCTTGCTCTGTGGATAGAGTGAGGAGTGGTTGGATGAAGTTCAGGGAGTGGTTGCTCTCCTGACATTGAGAGGGCTCTCCCTCCATGCTATGGAATCTTTGTATGTGGCATGTGTTAGGAATGTAATGCTGTATGATGGTCAGGCCTGGCCAGTAAAGGAAGCCAATAATAGTCTTGTAGGCTCAAAAGTACGGAAATGACAACGATTAGGTGGATGTGCTGTGTGTCCTTGAATGTGAGGCCTGGGGGGAACTAGGTTTACAAGGAAGAGTTGAGAAGGAAGCTGGGACTGGAATGTACTGGTGTTGTGATGAGGAGGGGTAGATTGAGATGGTTTGGGCATGTGGAGAGGATGGGGATTGACAATAGGATGCAGAAAGTGAGAAGTGTGAACAATGGGGGCTGGGCTGTGACAGGCACACTGAAAATGACCTGGTTGGAATGAGCTCACACAGTGTGACCTCAATGATAAGGAATAGAACAGGGAGGCCTGCCATTAAGTGATCAAGGCCAATGCATGCAAGCATGTTGGAGCTTTTTTGAATGAAATGAAATGAACGTTGCTGTTGATCAACCCCAGTCTGTCTGACCAATGATCTATCAACTACAGGCAAGCATGGCTCTCGCATGAGGTTGCAGTGTGTATGCACTGTATATAATATATATATATATATATATATATATATATATATATATATATATATATATACTGTATATATGGTATATAGCTGTCAAGTGTGTGAATGCAACCACACTTTTCAGTAACACGGCACACACACCTCCATCACATCATGGCATGGCCTAACTTGAAATGAAAAGCTACTGTAGCTGTAAATAAAAACATCATAAAACAAATTTAATATCTGCAAATGCAAAGTGGAATTTTAAGTTGTAATATTCAGGGCAGAACTCCACAGTGGATAAATGACTTCATTCATCCATCCATATACAGTATTATCACATCAAAGACCCACCAGGAGTGTAAAGGCTTGGGACTAGATTATTCAGTCCTGCTATTAAAGGATAACCATTTACCAGCCTATGAGCACAATCAGCCTTTTCTCTCTCTCTCTCTCTCTCTAATGCAAGGAAGCAAAACCAAAGGCCAGAAACATTAAACCCAATAATTCCTGATATTTAACCCTTTCTTACTTTGCTCCTGAAAGCAAAGCTGTAACACATCAATAATGGCAGTATATTAACTAGTCATGCAGACGTAGTATGGTAATCTGCCAGTCAAGTTGTCCTGTTTTGGGGTCAGGGAGGGGACTGTGGGAAGCTTGTATTAACCAGGTAGATCCAACTCCCGGTAATATCGGTGTTACCACATGGAGTCACATTCCATAACCACAAAATAAATACAAACTGATATGGGCCGAAGTTTACCTACCTGGTATATGACTGGAATTTGCATCATCGGTCTGAAAAGAAAATAAGTAAATAAGGGACATACATCTTACCTGCAATGGCGGTGACTGGGGAGGCGATGAAAATAAAGATCGTGAGTTTAATCAAACGTTCACTGATTTAATTATAAATTAACAATAAAGACGTATTGCTTCATTTATTTGGGAATTTTTGTCAACTTTTCAGCCAGTTCCATATGGAATATATTAATAATGTACGTGAGTGCAGATTTACATTTAGCGAAAGAACGTGAACACTGCCTAGCGAGTAGTCACGAACGTTCGTATATGACCGTATTCTTTCTCCCGTCAGCTCAGCATCCGTTTTTGGTTTGGGATCTCTAGTACATAAAGGCTTCAATACCCCACAGTCGCTTACAGATCATAATGTTAAGAGATGAAAGTCAGTTGCATGTTTCTGGAATTATTCTCCTCCATGAACTCTTGAAAGAAAGCATGATGAACTGACACTCATTCGAACATTCACACAAACTTGCTCAGGTTCGATTATTCCCATCGGCCGGCCGTGCCCACTATTATGCTCGCTTTCACGACACTTCACGTTCATTCGCCCAGTGTAAAATATCCGCTCTGACAGGCGACTTACTGATATCTTTTGGCTACATTTCACTTGTCATCTCCCACTTACACCCCTCTACCTAGACTGTGTTTACACCCTCGCTCCTGAAGCGAGAAAAGGTGTTATAATGTGTGTGTATGAGAGAGAGAGAGACAGACAGACAGAATTCTTTCCCACTTCTTTTTTCTTTATACCGTCGGATGCCTCCATGTTACATTATTCTGATAACAGGCTGCCCTTCCTGCAAGTCACACACCCCTCTCATATACGTCTCCAGCCCATCCCTCCAACTCATTCATGGACTCACGCTCCCCCTTCTCCTCGCCACCTGTCACAATCACTCTCCTAGTCAGTCTCACAAACTGCATCCTCTCTACATGGCCAATATTTACTCCTATTGAAACCCTTATGTAGCACCTATACCACCAAACCTCATCCGTCTTCTGTGCTAAATATAATCGTCTGAGCATAACAAGTGAGAATATCAGCAAAGCACTATTTATATTGAAGTAATGACCTTCTAAAGCACTTAAACACCTGTCTCTAGTAATTAGCCACCTGTTACCTGTAGACCTTTTAGTATGAAATTAACCTGAGCACATCTAAGTCGTCGTCGTTGTAGTAGTAATAGTAGTAGTAGTAGTAGTAGTAGTAGCAGTAGTAGTGGCTACCACAGGCTCATCTGAAAAGTGAACTCAGTGGACTGCAGGCTTAAGTTGCCCTTCTGCACTCCACTATCCTACTTTGAAGGGATAGGGAAGTAGCTGAAGGACGCTTGTGTAACCAAGCAGCAGAGCCGCATGGTTATATCTGTGTCACCACTTGAAGGCGTCCCCCCAGCACCATTATCGTAATTCACCTGGGATACACAATACCTTTATCAATAGTTAATGAGTTGTAGCGTTTCTGGCCAACAAGAGGCTCCCTTGGCCAGGACACTTATTAATCAAGGGTGTGTGAAGTATGGTAAAGAATTCATTGCAGCAACCAGACTCAGAATATGCCATTGTGCCCACCAAAGCAGTAGAAGCAATGGACAGGCTCAAGGTTCTAACTTATGCAGCACTTGGAACGCAGTGGACAGGGGATGACAATAACCAGTACCGTCCCACTCAAGATACTGACGTGGAACATCAACGGACTAAACCAAAGGCACATCGAACTACAGCAGTTTGTGCTTGAAAACAGCATCGATACCGCCTGTCTTCACAAAATCAAACACACAAAGGACGACATGCTACACCTGTCTGGCTACCAGCAATTCACTAGCGATAGCTTCGAGAGTTTATGAATCGGCCACACCTATACCAGACAGAGATCTCATCACGGTACGTCAATAACATGATACCAACCAAGTACATCGCCTACTTTCTCGGTGATGACAGTGAGACACCAGTGTGTGTGTGTGTGTGTGTGTGTGTGTGTGTGTGTGTGTTTACGTGGGAGGGGTTGTAAATGCATACGTCGGTCATAACAAGCTCGATATAGATCAGCTACACCTACAGACAGGAGACTCGCCTCACGATAATCGCCAGAGAACTGAATGCAGTACACGCAAAGTTAGGCAGCAACACCTCCAGGCAAGCCAGCCCTAATGGAGTCACCCTACATTCGCACCTCACAAGCACACATACCGTACTCAAGCTACTCAGTCAACCACAACCAACTCACATCCAGAGAAACTGGCTAGATTACATTTGCACCACGAATGACCCAGGATTGAATAATAGCAGCGACATTGCAGACACCATCACCTCCGATCATTTAGGCTTATATAGAGACGCAGATCAATACAGCATACAGCAGAATCATCTGGACCAAGTTAAGGTAAAAAGAGTAGGATTATGCTAACTTGATCTTCACCATGCAGTACCTCCTGTATATAAACTTAAAAATTTGGCTAATTTCTTCAAGTTACTTATATCCATCTCAACTTAAATCCTATCCCTTTATTACGGTGTCATATTTCCGCCATTCCTGCTGCTTCCAGACGATTTTATTCAGCTTGGGACAACCCCCCTAGTAGTGAAATGTTAATGAAGGCTGTAAGTAAACCTTTCAGTTTCCAAAAATCTGTCAAGAAAAAACCTCGAAATGAAAAAAAAAAAAATCTCTCATGAAAAAATCTAGAAACAGAATTAAATGATAAAAAACCGTCATGGTGGTGAAGAATATGATTTTAAGATCAATATGTTTTCCGTCTTTTCATTCACTTTTTAACAAATCCGAAACCTCCATAGAGGAGCACTTTACTTACACTTATTTCTACACAACAAAACAGAGGCATTTTTATTTTTCACACATTTACTCATTTTCTAGAGGGAAGGCCGAGTTTGGAAGTCCATGCTGTTCTCCACACGAAGTCCATGGATCCCATGAGTGATACCCGCTTTAATGTAACACACACTTTAACTTTTTGTCTTGCCTTATTTAACATAACACACTTCAAATTATTTTCTAGTCTCAATCAGCATAACACTTTCAATTTAGCATTTGTTTCGCTATAGCCTTTGTTTCTAGCTTTAACATAGCAATTTCCATACGGAAGCATCATACTCATACTTTATTTCTCCACTGGTAGATCTTTTCTTGTGCTATATTTACACTTGCCAATTACTGTTCTTTATATCCACTTACACATTTTCTATCTTCCTAGTCCGTCTAAAGGATCTGCATATTGGAGCACCATACCTACACGTAATGCATCACTTTTGGCCCCTTTATTGGGTGGGGTGCAGTGACGTAATGGTGGGGTTGGGTGGGGTGTAGTGGTGTAATGATGGGGTTGGTTGGGGTGCAGTGACGTAATGGTGGGGTTGGGTGGGGTGTAGTGGTGTAATGATGGGGTTGGTTGGGGTGCAGTGGGGTAATGGTGGAGTTGGGTGGGGTGTAGTGGGGTAATGGTGGGGTTGGGTGGGGTGTAGTGAGGTAATGGTGGGGTTGGGTGGGGTGTAGTGAAGTAATGGTGGGGTTGGGTGGGGTGTAGTGGGGTAATGATGGGGTTGGGTGGGGTGAGGTGAGGTAATGGTGGGATTGGGTGGGGTGTAGTGGGGTTATGGTGAGGTTGGGTGGGGTAGGGTGGGGTAATGGCGTCACTGCCACTCCTCTGGCTACGCCACTGTTTCTCTAAAAGCTAGGTACAATAGCACGATTTTGTATATGGAACAAGTAACAAATGTCCTATTGTATTTATCAATTTACAATCATCATCCGTGCTGATTAAAATGTTCACACTGACCAGACTTTCTTCAACCACTGTCACTTTTTGAGTTCCAAGATATGTCTGGGTCCTCATCTCTCCACTTTTGTAACGCTCGGTGCTTAATGATACAGGTACCCCTATTTTCAACCCTGCCAACAAAAAGTCTTAAAAAGATAATATAGTGCCCTAACGCTGCTACCTTGCTTCCCAGCTAACATAGATAGGATTTCCCAACTTTAAATATGGTCTTCCACAGTAATCTCTTCAATTATTGTCAAGGAGCAAGTGCAGATGTCCTAACCAGGGACATTGATGGGATTTTACAAGTGCTGGCCATGCATAATTATGTGGCAGTCCAAGAAATTTGAGGGTCCGAGGGGTTTTCCCTGTACATTTGGGGTACAGCGGGGGGGGGAAGGAGAGAGAGAGAGAGAGAGAGAGAGAGAGAGAGAGAGAGAGAGAGAGAGAGAGAGACTGCAATGAACAGATAATACTTTATATTAATATATAAATCATGATGTTTACATTGTAGAGAAAATAAGTAAATTTAGTTATTCTTTCCATGTATATGGCTAGGAATGGTTTTATTCTTCTATTTATGTGACTGAACGAAAGCTTGCTTTAAACTCGCACGTAATGACATTTTCAGTTCTTGTATGTTCAGTTCCCTTTACACGGAGACCACTAAGTCGTGGGTTGAGTGGGGGTCGTACTAGGGGGTGTGGGAGGGCGTCAGCGATTTGTGGATGTGCGTGCGCCTCCCCTTCCCTGTCCCCCCCTTTTGTTATGTTACTGTTTGGGTGGCCACACATACAGTATATTAGGGGTGGCCAGGGCAACTCCGGCTGTCTCTCCAACTACTCCATTGTCCTATCCACGTATGCTCCTTCATCATTATAGCATGTCTTTCGGCACTGAATGAAATGCTTAGTGGAAGGCGTGTAGTAAGAACGTAGGTACAGAGTATTCTTACGACAGCATAAGCTACAAATTTATTCCAGCTTTTCCACCCTAAAGTTACAGTATATATCTCAGTATTACTAAACATAACATCTGTCCTCTACCAGCGTCTATCCTAAACCGATCACCTCAACTGCTACTGTACTGTACTGTCTACTCTCCCGACTCTCCCCGTTCTGGGACGGAGTATCCGTTTTTATGCGCATTTTAAGGTAAATCGTAAACTTATTGATGATTCTAAGCAGTACTGTCTATGCCTCTAATACAATAATCTGTTTTCTATTAACTGTTACTGTAAACCTTGAATGTCTATATATAATTGTCAAGCATAATGGATTAAGGTCAAATTCACTGTGTCGAAGTCAAAAATAACGAAAAGGAATCGACACATCCCACTGAACGGTGGGACGGAGGCGAAGCTACTCAGGAAGTACCAGTGACCCATATTATTTTGGTTTGTTGCATCGTAGGTTCTTTACGCTCTTCTAACCAGATACTCCTGTAGGCAGAAACATAAATACTCTTCGCTTATAACTCTTTTATAGTCGGAAATTCGTTCATCCGCTATACTAAAGATAAATATTACTCAGCATGACAAAAACGAGTTTGTCTCGAACTGGAGCTCGGTGAACCATAGAAGCTTCGAATCCCATCAGTCACCCTCCAACAGCGAGAGGAAGAGGACGCTGGAGCTGTGTGTGTATTTCGTCAGTGTTTTAATGTTTAAGCAGCTTCCCCATCTTGCCGAGACAAAGGTAAGCGAGGATATTGTTCACCAGTTCTTTGATGGCGACCAGTTCTTTCAGATGAACCAAATCGTCTTTATTAGTGTGAAAAGTGTTGTGGAAATATATTAT